>NC_081186.1:6056129-6386694 GCF_029867415.1 Vicia villosa
AGAAATCAATTTCCCATAACGGTTTTTGAAGTTGTCAAGATTAGGAATCAAAGTTGCTAGCTCTTTCAATTCCTTTGCACTTGAATTTCTGAAAGTATACTTCTTGATGCTTCTCTTTTGATCCATGGTACCTGTTATGTTTACAAAAAATGTCTCTAAGTTCCTTGAAAACCATTTGTGAATGTCATTTTTATGAATGCATGAATGCATGGTTTATGCATCAATCACAATCAAGAGCACACAAGATCACATCAAATCACACAAAATCACACAGTCCAGGTTCAAAGGTTCGACGTCACGAGCATGGAGCCATGGGTCTACCCATCCCACAAGGAGTGATCTAGGGAATTTTGTACCTGCCAATCGGGTTCTACAAAGGTTCCCAGAGTTTTCAATCTTCTATCGGATATTACCGGCACGCACAATTGCTCATGGGCGCCAATAATATGCCTAAAAAGACCTCGTCTGAGCGTAGTATCGCATGACAACAAGCTCAAATTGGTACTTGATCTTGTTTCTGCACTACATCCTAAAAAGGCTTAGATTGGTTAAAAGGGTTCTAGGCCATTCAGCTTCTACGGACACTCACTATTGAAAGTAATAGCGTTATCACGATGGTTCGTAACAACCTCTACTACCTTCCATGAGGCCTCCACTGATTGGGGTTCCACCATATGACGCTCATGGTGAGGATTGCTCCTGACATGCGACTATTGGTCCTACCACCTCCTATCTCAAGTTACTCACAAAAGTTCGGGTTAGAACTTTATCTCATCACAGAGGAACCATCGAGCACCAAAAAGAAAAAAAAAAAGAAAATAAACAAAAAAGCACACAACAATATATACAGATAAAAACACACAGATAAACAAAAATAGGCTTAACACACTTAAAACTGGGTCCCCACTGAAGTCGCCATTTTTCTGTAGCGGGGAAAATCTGACATCGAAGCCATGGGATTGACTCGAATCAATATTCCGTTTTGAAATCGCCACCGCGCTTTATTTTTTCAAAGGAAAAGGGAAAAGAACGTAAAACCCAAAGTTTTGTTTTTTTAAAACAAGAAAGAGAACTCAGGTTCGGGTGTTGATTATATGAGGGGAAGGTTTAAAGCACCCCTCATATCCGTGGTACTCCACGGGAACCTTTTTGAAAATCTGTGTGTGTGTGTGCTAAAAAAAGGGTTTGTTTTATTTTTAAAATAAGCTCGGCAAAGCGTTAAGCTTTGGGCCTACATACCTCCTCGGTGCAATGGAGAAGTCAGAGCTAATGTAGTTCCGCTTTTGGGAAAAAACGTTTTAAAAACGAATAAACACTTTGGTGTCGTTAGAGAGAAATACTCAGCCATTGATCTTGAGCATGAGAACAAACAAGTTCTTTGCATCGCAAATGAAAGAAGGGCTCCAACTCGGATAAAATCAACGAGTATGCCACTAGCTCTCTCACGCGGAAAAGATCTCGTTATTATCAATCAATTTCAAAATCGTGGGGTATAACCACTCGTTTCGACAGTTAACGGTGTCTAAACTTTTGAAGAAAAGCCACTAAGGGCGAAAGATATTTTTGAGAAAAAAAGGTTTTGAAAAGGTTTGCAAACATAAGAATGTTTTGGAAAAAGAGAGAAGATTTTGAAAATTTAAGAATGGGAAGGAGATGAAGAGGCTATCCTATTGCGTAAAATAAAAGCTAAGGAAAGAAACGGCCTAACCAAGTAAGAAGCCAACACTTGACATTAAGAGCCAAGGTAGTTTTCCCATCCTTTGGATTTATCAGTACCAACACATTAACACTTGGGGATCCAGATGAACTTATTGTCTTAGCACCACTTTGCATTAAGCACATTAAGGTTCTGACGAAAATCGGGCAGAGTAACGGCTGTTTTTGGGTAAAATCCTTATATCAATGCCTTGGA
This sequence comes from Vicia villosa, assembly GCF_029867415.1. NCBI lineage: Eukaryota > Viridiplantae > Streptophyta > Magnoliopsida > Fabales > Fabaceae > Vicia > Vicia villosa. The sequence goes on from NC_081186.1 coordinate 6,058,042, forward strand.
ATTAACCATCAAGGGCTTTCAAGGAAATACCTGCACACATAAACATACAACAGAACAATGCCAGACAGACAGAACAATCACAGGATAATAATAGAATAGGTCCAGAGGTACTAGGTCCATAAGTCCGAATCTCCAAAGTGCTAGGGATAGTAACCGATAGTCCAAAGAGAGCCTTATGTATTTTTTAGATTTTTGTTATTTATTAGTGTTTTAGCAAGAAAAGATAAAGTATGGTCCAAGTGGACAAAAGAAAAATAACAGAAGCATAAACATATGTCCAAGTGGACAAAGAGAAAATGACGGAATTATAAACGTCCAAATGGACAAAGAGAAAATGGCGGAAAGTAAATATGATGAAATGATAAAGTAAAGCGATAAGGCGAGAAATATAAAGAGCGGTAATATAAAGAGCGGTAATATAAAGGTGCGGAAATTAAAGTTAGTTGTTAAATGTTAAAGATAACCATCTTGAAACTTGTCAAGTATGTTATCAAAGTTAGTAGGAAGATCTATGGTGAGTGAATGATGTACTCGGATTTAAAGTCAATGGGGCTTATCAGAAGCTTGATAAAATCATAGCGACTACACGATAAAAAACCTCCACAAGTCTTAAATCAACCGCATACAATTCTCTTCCATGTTTGATCTTTTTTTATTCGGGACACGAAATATTGCGCTATGTTAAGCAGATCGCCAAGTGATTTATGTAGAAATCACCCTACAACGAGGCCGGTCAAAACTTTATGTGCTAATGCATGCGAGAAGAACGATATGTAGATCGCCTTCCGAAAGCAATACCGCACGAAAAGAAAATAGGTAACGATCTAGTCTTTACTAAGAATCCATAAGAATTCTCAAAGTATTAAGACTTTCATCGATCAAAAGAAAAAAAGGAGAAGAAGAAGATAAAATGCATAAAGATAATCAACTCACATTATCATTAATATCATTCATCTAATATTATGGATTTGGTTCTTTCAAACCTATCAACATCCTAGATCCAATGATATTAATGAAATGGAGGAATAAGAATAAAATTCACAAAAGATAATCACAAGAATGAAAACAAATTGATCTAGTCTTCATCAAGAATCCATAGAATTCTCAAGATGTTAAGACTTTCATTGATCAAAGAAAACAAGATGAAAAAGATAAGAATAGAAACAAATTGATCTAGTCTTTATCAAGAATTCATAGAATTCTCAAGATGTTAAGACTTTCATCGATCAAAAGAAAGATAAGATGAAAATAAGAATGAAAACATAAAAGATAATCAACTCACACTATCATTAATATCATTCATCTAATATTATGGATTAGGTCATTTCAAACCTATCAACATCCTAGATCCAATGATATTAATGAAGTGGAGGAAGTAGGAATCCAAAACAAGCATAAAAAAGGCAAAAAACCACATTCTGCCAGCAGGAAATCGATTTCATGCAGAGGGAAATCGATTTCCATAGTGCAGTTTTCAGAAAAAACAAGTCACGCTCAGCAGGAAATCGATTTCAGCCTTAAGGAAATCGATTTCCTCAGTGCAAAATCCAGCAAAAACAGCATTTAGAGGCATAAAACTTGACTTGAACAAACATACAAACACCTTATGATCACACATCAATTGGAGCACGAATTTTCCATCAAATCAACAACAAATAGCACCAATATAGCATCAAAGATGCATTGAACACAAACCACAAAGGATCTACATCAAAAAGGATGAAGAGAATTTACCAAATCTTGCACAAACTTGGATCTACTTCAAGAATCACCAACACAAATCTTGATCTCTCAACAATTGAAGAAAAAAGAGTGAAATGGATGGTGGCTTAGCTCAAAGTTTGTGAGGTTCAAGATGTGACTCACAAACTTTATGAAAGAAAAAGAGCTTTGGTGAATTTGGTAGGGATGAGGAGAGAAATTGCAAGGGATTTGTTGGCTCTCAAAGCTTGAGAAATGAGAGAGGCAAGGCCTCTATTTATAGAATTGGAGCAAGAGTAGTGGCAATTTGGTCATTTGGCCTTTGGTAATTAGCTTGTGTTTAATTGATGATTAAAGTGGTGTTTAAATGGTAAGAAAAGGTAAAATGAGGTTTAAGTGGGTTTAATGAAGGAGTTAATTTTGATGAGGTGGAAAATTGGTAAAATGATCAAAGAAAAAGGTGCCAAAATGATGTCAAGCTTCCCTCCTTATATTTTTTGAATTTTGCCTGAAGGAAATCGATTTACCCAGGAAGGAAATCGATTTCACTCTGTTCCAGAAGAGAAATTGGCGCAAAATACACTAGGGAAATCGATTTACCCAGGAGGGAAATCGATTTCATGCTGTCCAGAATGTGATTTTGGTGAAGATTGCTGCAGGGAAATCGATTTACCCAGTAGGGAAATCGATTTCATCAGTCAAAAATGTGAAAAATGCCTTGTTTATTGCATGTCTTGGCTTGGTACCTACAAAACAAAAGTCTACAAAGAAACAAAGCAATATTTTTGGTATTTGGGTTAGTATAAGCATACAAGATACACAATCATTGGTGCTTGATGGTCCCTCTTATTGATGAGGTGAGTGCAACACCATAAACAAAACTTCCAAGTGAAGCTCTTGATTAGTGATTGAGATGTGAATGATATAGGATCTTAGGGTCAAAAATTGGGGTATGACAGTTGCATGCTTTATTAATGATGGAGTATGTGTTCTTGAAGTGATAATACATGTATTAATTGCTTTTACATGTTAGGGTTCGGATTGGAATTGATTAGAAAGTGTTAGAACTGATCTTATGTAGTAAAAATGTCATTTTTGGCTCTGGTTCAGTGAGCAATCGATTGCACACCAGTGCAAATCGATTGCACTGTGAAAAATTGGCATTCTGCGCTTCTGGTTCAGCAAGCAATCGATTGCACACTGGTGCAAATCGATTGCACCTGACAGAAAATTATTCCTTTATTGTTTCGACCATAACTTGAGTTCTACAACTCGAAACGAAGCCCGGTCGGAAGCGTTGGAAAGGTCTTTTAATGATCTTTATGAATATGCTTAGATATAATGCTTTTAATTGATTTAAAAGTTATGGCAAATGGATTTTTAGTTACATGATATTGGATTAACATTAATAGAATTAAGAAATGTATGTTTAATTCAACGAGTGCGGTTCCGTTCCATGTCGGGAATCGGAAGCCTCTTTGTTATGAGACTAATGTGTGTCCATGTACGTTCTAAATAATTATATGGTCTGATTATGTTTCATATATTCCATGATCGAAACATATTTAACTCACATGTGACGAGTATGTACAAATGACATGATATTTATACGATGGACTTTGTCTAATATTATGTGCATATAATACAATGTAAATTGTTTTCCCGTCGTTCCGGTTGGACGTTCGGATGCTTGATTTTGTGAACTTGATTTGGTTGAATATGCGTGAATCGGAGTATAACCGTACTACTAGGATAGTAAATCCTGTTTACCCACTATGTGGATGCCCATTGGTAGCCCGTGTGGCGTTTGTGATATGTATTATATACCATGGATGATTTGGCATTTATGCCTATTGTATATACGTGTCTATATCCGTATATTTTGCGTTACCTGAGCTACTATTGCGGTGGAAGCAAGTGAGGGTCTTTAATGGCGTTTCCCACTTGGTAACTCACCTGCGTGATTAGTATGGTAAGTGGGTGATGCCATATAGGCAATAACTGAATTACTTGCCTCTAGTAACGTCAATTAGACAATGTTACTAGGCTTTCGCCCGGTGGGCTTGTACGTCGAAAAGGACATATTGCACCTGTTTACTCACCTGCGTACAGAGGATGAATACCATTGCAGTGGAAGCAAGACCGGGGTCTTTAATGGCGTTTCCCACTTGGTAACTCACTGGCGTGCTTGGTGATGAGGTTGTAAATGCCACGTAGGCAATGGTACAACTTAACTCATCTCGGGTGGAATTCCATATAGGAATGACCCGAATTCATCGTGCGGTGTGCTTGTGCAAGTCTTTCGACATATATGTACTTGGATACTCACCGAGGGTACGTGGCAGAGGTAGCCTAGTCAGATGGGTATAACTCCTTGATTCCTCACATAAGGATGTGAGTTTGCATATTGTGAATTGTTGTTTTATTGAACACCTCATTGGATAGTTAAGGGACTTCCAATTGTGGTGATACCCTTGTTTGTATTTGCACCTAAACGTGAGGCATAATCCCGGATTCTAGGTGAATCCGTTTATGATGCATGCACCCTGTAGAACTGAGTGAACCCGTAAGATAGGGGAACTCACTGAGATTTAGTAATCTCACCCCATTCCAATTATTATTTTCAGGAACAGGTTATAAGTGTTAAATTTGCTAGATGATCGGTTTCGAAGCTGCAGATGTGTAAAAGGCAGGAAGACCTCTGTAGAAGTTACCTTTCCGCTGTGCAATGATGAAGACAAGCTTCTTGGATACTCTATAATTAAGATTTATGTTGTATTCGTTTTTTTTTCTCAATTCTTGTCTTTCACCTAGTTTGTATGTTTCTTGTATCATAAATAACATTACCGCATATTATTTTAGACATATATGTACGGGGTGTTACATCAAGATTGGGGCACTGCTTGGTCAAGATGTTAAGAAGAGGATGGTAGAGCTTCTTAAAGAGTATGTTGACATTTTTGCGTGGTCCTACCAAGATATGCCTGGGTTGGACACAGATATTGTGGAGCACCGTTTGCCGTTGAAACCAGAATGTCCTCCTGTCAAGCAAAAGTTAAGAAGGAGTCATCCTGATATGGCAGAAAAGATTAAGAATGAGGTCTTGAAGCAGATTGACGCAGGTTTCCTTGTCACTTCTGTATATCCTCAATGGATTGCCAATATTGTGCCTGTTCCGAAGAAAGACGGAAAAGTTCGCATGTGTGTGGATTATAGAGATTTGAACAAAGCCAGTCCGAAAGATGATTTTCCTCTACCTCACATTGATATGTTGGTAGATAGCACGGCCAAGTTTGAGGTTTTCTCCTTTATGGATGGTTTTTCAGGATACAACCAGATTAAGATGGCACCTGAAGACATGGAAAAGACAACCTTTATCACACCCTGGGGGACATTCTGTTACAAAATGATGCCATTTGGGTTAAAGAATGCTGATGCGACATATCAGAGGGCCATGACTACTCTTTTCCATGATATGATGCACAAAGAAATTGAGGTTTATGTGGATGATATGATTGCCAAATCCCAGTCAGAGGAAGGGCACATGAAGGATCTTTTAAAGTTGTTTCGGCGTTTGAGAAAGTATCGTCTCCGCTTAAATCCAAACAAATGCACTTTTGGTGTCCGTTCCGGAAAATTATTGGGTTTCGTTGTCAGTCAGAGAGGAATTGAAGTGGATCCTGATAAAGTTAAAGCAATTCAGGAAATGCCAGCACCTAAGACTGAGAAACAAGTTAGAGGTTTCCTCGGACGTTTGAATTATATCTCCAGGTTCATTTCCAATATGACTGCTACCTGTGAGCCAATCTTCAAGTTGTTAAAGAAAAATCAGGGATGTGTGTGGAATGAAGATTGTCAGAAAGCTTTTGACAACATCAAAGAATGTCTGCTTGAACCTCCCATTTTGCTTCCTCCAGTTGAGGGGAGACCTCTGATTATGTACCTCACAGTGCTTGAAAATTCAATGGGATGTGTGTTGGGACAGCATGACGAGTCTGGTCGAAAAGAGTATGCAATATACTACCTTAGCAAAAAGTTTACCGAGTGCGAAACAAGATACTCGCTGCTTGAGAAAACTTGATGTGCTTTGGTGTGGGCTGCTCGCCGACTGAGACAGTATATGTTGAACCACACCACCCTATTGATTTCCAAAATGGATCCAATTAAGTATGTATTTGAGAAACCTGCGTTAACCGGAAGGATTGCTCGCTGGCAAATGTTATTATCAGAATATGATATTGAATATCAAGCTCAAAAAGCTGTGAAAGGAAGTGTGTTGGCAGAGTACCTCGCTCACCAACCAATTGACGATCATCAATCTATCAGAATGGACTTCCCATATGAAGATATAATGTATTTGAGATCTCAAGATTGGGATGAACCATTGCCAGAAGAAGGGCCAGATCCTGAATCCAAGTGGGGTTTAATTTTTGATGGAGCTTCTAATGTTCATGGCCATGGAATTGGCGCCATTATCATCACTCCGCATGGATCACATGTACCTTTCACTGCAAGGATATGTTTTGACTGCACAAACAATATTGCTGAGTATGAAGCTTGCATCATGGGACTTGAAGAGGCCATTAATCTGAGAATTAAGATTCTTGACGTTTATGGAGATTCTGCGCTTGTGATTAATCAGATTAAAGGAGAATGGGAAACTCGTCATCCTGGTTTAATTCCTTATAAAGATTACGCCAGAAGACTATTGACATTCTTCAACAAAGTTGAATTCCACCACATCCCTCGAGATGAGAATCATATGGCTGATGCTTTAGCCACATTGTCTTCCATGTACAAAGTGAATTTCCATAATGAGGAACCTCAGATAACAATCAGGCGTCTTGATAGACCTGCTCATGTATTTGCAGTTGAGGAATCAACAGATGAAAAGCCTTGGTATTTCGATATTAAGCACTTCCTTCAGACTCAAGAGTACCCACTTGGGGCATCAAATAAAGATAAGAAAACTTTGAGGAGATTGGCTGGCAGTATCTTCATCAATGCTGATGTTTTGTACAAAATAAATTATGACATGGTTTTGCTCAGATGCGTGGATAGACACGAAGCAGACATGTTGATGCATGAAATTCATGAAGGTTCTTTTGGTACCCATGCCAATGGACACTCGATGGCTAAAAAGATGCTTAGAGCAGGTTACTATTGGCTGACAATGGAATCTGATTGCTACAAATTTGTAAAGAAGTGTCACAAGTGTCAGGTGTATGCTGACAAGATTCATGTGCCTCCGACACTTCTCAATGTTATTTCTTCCCCATGGCCTTTCTCTATGTGGGGTATTGATATGATTGGCATGATTGAACCCAAGGCTTCGAATGGACATCGATTCATCCTGGTAGCAATCGATTACTTTACCAAGTGGGTAGAAGCTGCTTCATATGCTAATGTGACAAAGCAAGTTGTGGTTAGATTTATCAAAAACAACATCATCTGCAGATATGGTGTACCGAGCAAGATCATTACTGATAATGGCTCGAATCTGAACAATAGCATGATGAGAGAACTGTGTGAAAGCTTCAAGATTGAACATCACAACTCTTCGCCTTATAGGCCAAAGATGAATGGAGCTGTTGAAGCAGCAAATAAGAATATTAAGAAGATTGTGCAAAAGATGGTTGTTACGTACAAGGACTGGCATGAGATGCTCCCATTTGCTTTGCATGGGTACCGTACATCTGTTCGTACTTCAACAGGGGCAACTCCCTTTTCTTTGGTTTATGGTGTGGAAGCAGTGCTCCCTATCGAGGTCGAGATTCCATCATTGAGAGTTTTAATGGAAACCAAGTTATCTGAGGCTGAATGGTGTCAGAGCAGGTTTGATCAATTGAATTTTATAGAAGAAAAGAGGATGACGGCTTTATGCCATGGTCAGTTGTACCAGAAAAGAATGAAGAAAGCGTTCGATAAGAAGGTTCGACCTCGTGTATTCAGAGAAGGCGACCTCGTGCTCAAAAGAATCTTGTCTTTTACTTCCGATTCAAGGGGCAAATGGACTCCTAATTTGGAAGGACCATATGTTGTTAAGAAAGCCTTCTCTGGCGGTGCATTAATTCTTACAACTATGGATGGAGAGGAGCTCCCCCGTCCCGTGAATGCTGATGTAGTCAAGAAATACTTTGCCTAAAAATAATAAAAGAACAGCTCGCTAAGTTGAAAACCCGAAAGGGCGGCTTAGGCAAAAAAGAGCGTCTCGATGGATTGAAAACCCGAAAGGGCGGTCCAGGCAAAAATTAGAGACATAAACAGAATAAAATACCCGGTGGACTGAAAACCCGAAAGGGCGGTCCAAGCAAAAGTTAGGGATTCATGGCAAGTAACTACATCAGACAAGACTTGATCATCAGCAGTATCTGTTTATCATGAAGAAGTTCAACACATTTCAACGGAAGCCTTTGCTCAGGAATCCCAAGTTGAGAGAGAGGATGGGGTCATTACATTTCAATGTACCTTTTCCACAAAATTACCACTTTCCAAATTTTGTAATAATCCATGGGGTCTTGCCTTTTGCAGGCTACCATTCTATTAAAAAAGTTTGAGCCTTTACCCTTTATTGGCAATCTCATTTCTTCCATATCTCTCAAAATGTCATTTATTGTTGATAGTAATTTTTGAAACAAAAAGAAAATTGATTTCAACAAAATCCTTTTGAAAATTATAAAAGAAGTTTTACTTTGATTCATTAGTGCATTACAAGGAATGGATATGCTGATGTATTCATAATGCAAAAGAAGAAGAATGTGTTCCACTCAATGCATCTTTGGCCTGGTTCAAATATGGTGTAGAACTCAACTACTGTGTTCTCTTAGCTCTGACATTCCCTAATGTTGGGCAGCATTTATTCTAAAGCCATCAAAAGATTGTTATAGCAGTTTTTGCTCTGATGTTCAGCTTGAGACATGCTTGATTATGTTATCTTCGCACTCCACCGCTTGAGTCAATTCTTGTGCTAAGTTTTGGCAGCATATGCATCATTAACATACATCAAAAACAGTCATACATTTCACATTTGCTATCATGAAGTTTACTGTCAAATAGATTGCTCTTTCATTTAGAGTGTCTTAAGCAGAAAAAAAACTCACTTTCCTTGAAAATCCCCACTGAATTTGTTTCTAGGTGGATAATATGTTTCAGTTTTTCTGTTCAGATGACTACAAACAGAAGACCAGTGAGTTTCTCCCTCACATGGTCCAGTCTTTTTGGCAGCTTCTTTCCATTTTTGTCATGGATTGAATTTTTGTCACTGGATGATGAATATTGAGACTAGGCATTTATGTATGCATCCTCAAATCATTGAAAAAGTATTATTGATTGCTCTTCACCATCATTGGTACAAAGGGGCGGCTCTTCATGCCTTCAGTGGAACGTTGGTATGTGTTATCGTCAGTAGTACGGCAGTACATCTCTTTCATCGTCAGTGGTACGGCGGTACATCTCTTTCATTGTCAGTGGTACGTCGATGATTTATCCCTTTTATATCATCAGTGGTACGGTGATATACCTCTTTCATGCCTTCAGTGGAACGTTGGTATGTGTTATCGTCAGTGGTACGGCGGTACATCTCTTTCATCGTCAGTGGTACGTCGATGATTTATCTCCTTTTATATCATCAGTGGTACGGTGGTATACCTCTTCATGCCTTCAGTGGAACGTTGGTATGTGTTATCGTCAATGGTACGGCGGTACATCTCTTTCATCGTCAGTGGTACGTCGATGATTTATCCCTTTTATATCATCAGTGGTACGGTGGTATATCTCTTTCATGCCTTCAGTAGAACGTTGGTATGTGTTATCGTTAGTGGTACGGCGGTACATCTCTTTCATCGTCAGTGGTACGTCGATGAATCATCTCTTTTCATATCATCAGTGGTACGATGGTGTGATTTCTGATAACGGAAGATTGGCATTCTGATTCAGGATGCATACTTTCTCATCCCCAGTGAAAGAGGATGTTCCCCTTTTCTCATCCCCAGTGAAAGAGGATTCTATAACCTCTCTGACGCAAAGTGTTTTCCCCAGAGAAATTTCTTTCCCTACCAAAGTTTCATCTCTCCAACAAAGTCTTGCCTTCCCCAGCGGAGATTTGCCAGCAAGACATTTATTTTCCCCAGTGGAGTACCTTTTACTCCCCAGTGTTGTCATGCTTTATTATCATCATATGCATTCATTAAACATTGCATTGCATCTTAGGATCAAAAATTGTGTTTTATATATTGAAGTCTCTTCGATTTTGTCAAAACAAAGATTTCCAATCATCGTATCTCCAAATCGAAGAAACTTAAATAGGGGCATCTGTCATACCCCAATTTTTGACCCTAAGATCCTATATCATTCATATCCCAATCACTAATCAAGAGCTTCACTTGGAAGTTTTGTTTATGGTGTTGCACTCACCTCATCAATAAGAGGGACCATCAAGCATCAATGATTGTTTATCTTGTATGCATATTATACTAACCCAAATACCAAAAACATTGCTTTGTTTCTTTGTAGGCTTTTGTTTTGTAGGTACCAAGCCAAGACATGCAATAAACAAGGCATTTTTCAAATTTTTGACTGATGAAATCGATTTCCCTACTGGGTAAATCGATTTCCCTGCAGCAATCTTCAACAAAATCACATTCTGGACAGCATGAAATCGATTTCCCTCCTGGGTATATCGATTTCCCTAGTGTATTTTGCGCCAAATTCTCTTCTGGAACAGAGTGAAATCGATTTCACTCCTGGGGAAATTGATTTCCTTAAGGCGAAATTCAAAAAAAATATAAGGAAGGAAGCTTGACATCATTTTGGCACCTTTTTATTTGATCATTGTACCAATTTTCCACCTCATCAAAATAATTCTCTTCATTAAACCCACTTAAACCCCATTTTACCACTTTTTACCATTTAATTGCCACTTTAATCACCAATTAAACACAAGCTAATTACCAAATGCAAAAAGACCAAACTACCACTACTCTTGCTCTCATCCTATAAATAGAGCCCACTACTCTCTCATTTCTCAAGCTTGGAGAGCCAAAAAATTGCTTGCAAATTCATTTCTCACCCTTTCCAAAACCCTCACCCAAAGTTCATTTTCATAAGATTAGTGAGATTCACATTGAATCTTGCTAATTTTGAACTAAGCCTCCTACATTTCACTCTTTTCTTTGTTTGATCATCTCCAAATTTGAAGGATCTACACACCTTGTGCTTGCTCTTGAAGCTACTCCAAAATCTTTGTTCAAGAAGTGGTAATTTGCTAGATCCATGATGTAGATCTTTATTGCTTGTGTTCAATGCATCTTTGATGCTATATTGATGATATTTGCTGGTTTTGTGATGGAAATTTCGTGCTCAAGTTGATGTGTGATCATAAGGTGTTTGTATATTTGTTCAAATCAAGTTTCATGCCTTTAAATGCTGTTTTTGCTGAAATTTACACTGAGGAAATCGATTTCCTTAAGGCTGAAATCGATTTCCTGCTGAACGTAACTTGTTTTTTTTGAAAACTGCACTATGGAAATCGATTTCCCCCTGCATGAAATCGATTTCCAGCAGGCAGAATGTGGTTTTTTGCCTTTTTTGTGCTTGTTTTGGCTTCCTTCTTCCTACACTTCATTAATATCATTGGATCTAGGGTGTTGATAGGTTTGAAATGACCTAATCCACCAAAATGGATGAATGATATTAATGATAGTGTGAGTTGAATATCTTTTGTGTTTTCATTCTTATTTTCATCTTATTTTTCTTTTGATCGATGAAAGTCTTAATATCTTGAGAATTCTATGGATTCTTGATGAAGACTAGATCAATTTATTTTTATTCTTATCTTTTCATCTTACTTTCCTTTGATCGATGAAAGTCTTAATATCTTGAGAATTCTATGGATTCTTGATGAAGACTAGATCAATTTGTTTTCATTCTTATCTTTTCATCTTACTTTCTTTTGATCGATGAAAGTCTTGACATCTTGAGGATTCTATGGATTCTTGATGAAGACTAGATCAATTTGTTTTCATTCTTATCTTTTCATCTTATTTCCTTTTGATCGATGAAAGTCTTAATATCTTGAGAATTCTATGGATTCTTGATAAAGACTAGATCAATTTGTTTTCATTCTTATCTTTTTCATCTTATTTTCTCTTGATCGATGAAAGTCTTGATATCTTGAGAATTCTATGGATTCTTGATAAAGGCTAGATCATTTCTTCTTCTCCTTCTTATTTCTTTTGATTGATGATCTTGATACATGGAGAGTTCTCCTACATTTGTCCCGACTCGATAAAAGATCAAATATGGAAGAGATTTGTATGCGGTTGATTTATGACTTATGGAAATTTATCGTGTAGTCGCTATGATTTTATCAAGCTTCTGATAAGTTTCCATTGACCTTAAATCCGAGTACATCATTCACTCACCATCGATCTTCATTACTAACTTTGATAACATACTTGACAAGTTTCAAGATGGTTATCTTTAACATCTAACAACTAACTTTAATTTCCGCCATTTATTATACCACTCTTTATATTTCTCGCTTTATCGCTTTATTTTATCATTTCATCATATTTACATTCCGCCATTTTCTCTTTGTCCATTGGGACGCTTATAATTCCGCTATTTTCTCTTTGTCCACTTGGACATATGTTTATGCTTCCGCTATTTTCCTTTTGTCCACTTGGACCATACTTTACTTTTATGCTAAAACACTAATAAACAACCAAAATCTAAAAAACACATAAGGCTCTCTTTGGACTATTGGTTACTATCCCTAGCATTTTGGAGATTCGGACTTATGGACCTAGTGCCTCTGGACTCTTATTCTGTTATTACTCTGCTGTTATTCTGTCTGTCTGGCATTGGATTGTTGTCTGTTTGTATGTGCAGGTATTTCCTTGAAAGCCCTTGATGGTTAATTCCAAGGCATTGAGATAAGGATTTTACCCGAAAACAGCCGTTACTCTGCCCGATTTTCGTCAGAATCTTAATGTGCTTAATGAAAAGTGGTGCTAAGACAATAAGTTCATCTGGATCCCCCAAGTGTTAATGTGTTGGTATTGATAATTCCAAAGGATGGGAAATCTACCTTGACTCTTAATGTCAAGTGTTGGCTTCTTATTCCGGTTAGACCGTTCTTTTCCTTAGCTTTTATTTTACGCAATAGGATAGCCTCTTCATCTCCTCCCATTCTTAAATTTTCAAAATCTTCTCCCTTTTTCAAAAACCTTCTTATGTTTGCAATCATTTTCAAAACCTCTTTCTTTAAAAAATCTTTTGCCCTTAGTGGCCTTTTTCTTCAAAGTTTAGACACCGTTAATTGTCGAAACGAGTGGTTATACCCCACGATTTTGAAATTGATTGATATAATGAGATCTTTTCCGCGTGAGAGAGCTAGTGGCATACTCGTCGATTTTATCCGAGTTGGAGCCCTTCTTTCATTAGCGATGCAAAGAACTCGTTTGTTCTCATGCTCAAGATCAATGGCTGAGTATTTCTCTCCAACGACGATAAAGTGTTTATTCGTTTTAAAAATGTTTTCCCAAAAAAGCGGAACTACATTAGCTCTGACTTCTCCATTGCACCGAGGAGGTATGTAGGCCCAAAGCGTAACGCTTTGCCGAGCTTATTTTAAAAATAAAACAAACCCTTTTTTAGCACACACACACACAGATTTTCAAAAAGGTTCCTGTGGAGTACCACAGATATGAGGGGTGCTTAAAACCTTCCCCTCATATAATCAACACCCGTACCTGAGATCTCTTTCTTGTTTTTTAAAAACAAAACTTTGGGTTTTACGTTCTTTTCCCTTTTACTTTGAAAAAATAAAGCGCGGTGGCGATTTCAAACGAAATATTGATTCGAGTCAATTTCATGGCTTCGATATCAGATTTTCCCCGCTACACCTGGGTCCAAGGAGCACATGATAACTCCTTTAATTCAGGGGAATCTACTCCCAATTTCCCAAGTAGGAAAAAAGGAGAAATCAATACTGGGGTGCACCAAAGGGTTAGGCAACCGGTGGCGAAACTGCGAGGGTTAAATAGAGGACCTACAAGGAAGTTTGACCCACTTCCCACGACACGCCATCGACTATTGCAATATCTAGTTAGCATGTCGCTTGTGGAAATTAAGCCACTCCTTCCTCCTCCCAAAGGAAAATTGCTATCCAAATACAATGCCAATGAAAGGTGCGAGTACCATGCTAATTCCCCTGGACACACGTTGGAAAAATGTTGGGCCTTTGGACACAAGGTCCAGGATTTGATAGAGTCAGGGGCAATCTCCTTTGACAAACCCAGTGTGAAAACAAATCCTATACCACACCATGATGGTGCAGTCAATGCAATAGAAGTCGTCAATGAGCAAGAGTTGGTTCAACAAAGGAACTCCCCCATAGATGCACTTAAGAGGTATCTTCTTATAAAGGGGTTTATCCCAGAACATAACGAGGCTTTTAAAGACACTTTGCAGAGACTCATGGACCAAGGGTTAATCCAGTTAAAGGAACACCCCGCGGAGGAAATAAAGAGGGCGTTAACATCCTGGACAAATCTACAAGACTTGAATGTAGAAGGCTGGGGCAAAGTACCAGAGATCTTAGAGAAGAAGGATCGTCTAGGACTGGGATACCAACCATCAAAGGTCACAAGCACTGTGAAAGAGGAGCGACAATTCCCCCCGATTACGCAGACTTTCGTAACAGGAGGATATGAACATGTGGCTATGGTATCCAACAAGGATTCTAAGGAAGGAACGTCCAACTTCATCCGAGAGGTCAGACCAAGAGAACAGCTTCAGAATTGGACAAGCCTGGAGATATCAGAGACAGTTTTTATTTCAAAGTAATTTGCTTTTGTGTGTTTTATTTCCCTTTCAAATAAAAGAAAAACAATAACGCTCATGCCTCGCCCGAAGCATAGAGTTGGTTTGTAAGGGCCCCATTTACTTTCAAGGTTAAGGTTTATTAATAAAATTTGTCTTTGCATTTGGTTTTGAAAATATCATCTTTTCTCGCATTTCTTTTCCTTTCAAAATGACAAATAAAATTTCTTGCACAAAAAGCACAATCATATCTGCATATTGAAAATAAGACATAAAACATGTGCAGACCACCTTCTAACACTACCGAAAATAATACTGCTGAAACTCTATATAAACTCGAGGCTCTCGCTAATCAGTCCAAAGAAGGGGATGAGGAAGACGATGAACTTCCGGAGGAGTTGTCAAGGTTAATGGATAAGGAATCCAAAAGCATGCTCCCTCCTCAAGAGGCCATTGACACCATAAATTTGGGTACAGACGAAGAACCCAAGAACATCAAGATTGGGGCAACACTGAACGAGGACGTGAAAGCGACGCTAATCAAGCTCCTCCACGAGTATGCAGAGATATTTTCTTGGTCATACCGTGACATGCCGGGGTTGGATACTGATATTGTTGTACATAGGTTACCACTCAAAGAAGGATGTGCACCTGTCAGGCAAAAGCGCGGAAGAGTTCGACCGGATATGGATAGTAAAATCAGGGAAGAAGTGCTCAAACAGTTCGACGCTGGGTTTCTTGCTGTAGTTGACTATCCACCATGGATTGCCAACATAATGCCAGTTCCTAAGAAAGACGGGAAGGTACGCATGTGTGTGGATTACAGGGATCTAAACAAAGCAAGTCCAAAGGATGATTTTTCACTACCACATATAGATGTCTTGGTAGATAATACAGCGCAAGCTTCGGTGTTTTCCTTTATGGATGGGTTCTCCGGGTATAATCAGATCAAAGTGGCTCCCGAGGACATGGAGAAGACAACCTTCATGACATCCTGGGGTACCTTCTGCTACAAGGTAATGCCTTTCGGATTGCGAAATGCAGGGGCAACATACCAAAGAGCTATGGTCACACTGTTCCATGACATGATTCACAAGGAGGTCGAGGTATATGTAGAATGTAGACGATATGATTGCCAAATCTTGCACAGAAGAAGAGCTTATCACACACCTACATAAGCTGTTCGAGCGTTTAAAGAATTTCAAGCTGAGGTTAAACCCGAACAAGTGTACATTTGGCGTGAGGTCAGGAAAGCTATTGGGATTCATTGTGAGCCAAAGAGGCATAGAGGTTGATCCCGACAAAGTAAAAGCAATACAAGCAATGCCTGTTCCAAAAACAGAAAAAGAGGTTTGTGGGTTCTTGGGTCGATTGAATTATATCTCGAGGTTTATTTCACATCTGAAGGCTACATGTGAGCCTATACTCAAGCTGCTCAGGAAAGATCAACCTATCAAGTGGAATGACGATTGTCAGGTAGCATTCGAAACTATAAAGAACTACTTACAAGAACCACCGATACTCTTACCTCCTGTACCAGGGAGACCACTGATCATGTACCTCACAGTTCTCGAGAGGTCTATGGGGTGCGTACTGGGGCAACAGGATGAAACAGGCAGGAAAGAACACGCTATCTACTATCTAAGCAAGAAATTCACGGATTGCGAGTCTCGATATTCACCATTAAAAGACATGTTGTGCCCTAGCATGGGCCTCCAAACGTCTAAGGCAATATATGCTGAACCATTCCACATGGCTGATATCGAGAATGGATCCTTTGAAATACGTGTTCGAAAAGCAGGCTCTCACGGGTAGAATTGCAAGATGGCAAATGTTGCTGTCAGAATACGACATACAATACGTCACCCAAAAGGCGATAAAAGGGAGTGTACTGGTAGAACATCTTGCTCATCAACCCCTCGAAGAATACCAATCTATGAAGTTCGACTTTCCTGACGAAGATATCAAGGTGGTAAGGGACTACGAAATACCAGGCCCCGACGAAGGACCTGAACCAGGGGCAATATGGACACTTATGTTCGATGGCGCTTCAAATGCACTAGGACATGGTATAAGGGCAGTCTTGACATCTCCTGACAATCGACACTTACCCTTCACTACTAGACTATGCTTTGACTGCACCAACAATATTGCAGAATATGAAGCATGCATATTGGGGTTAGAAGCTGCAATTGATCTAAGGATCAAACTACTTGAGGTGTACGGGGATTCAGCACTGGTAATCCACCAAGTCAACAAAGAATGGGATACTCGAGATTCAAAGCTAATCCCATATCGAGACCTTATACTGGAGTTAATGGCTGAGTTTGAGACAATCACTTTTACTCATATCCCAAGGGAAGAAAATCAAATGGCTGACGCATTAGCAACACTTTCCTCCATGTTCAAAGTGACCTGGCCAAACCACGAACCACGGATAACGGTTAGACACTTTGATGAGCCCGCTTATTGTCTCACAATCGAGGAGCAGTCTGACAACAAACCATGGTACTATGATATCAAAAGGTACTTGGAGAAACAAGAATACCCAGAGAACGCCTCTACGATTGACAAAAAGACACTAAGGAGATGGCATCCAAGTTCTTCCTGAGCGGAAGTATCCTGTACAAACGAAATTACGACTCGGTGATACTAAGGTGTGTGGATAAAAATGAGGCCAAGGAGATTATCAAAGAAGTACACGAAGGAACCTTCGGAACTCATGCAAATGGACACTCAATGGCGAGAAAAATACTGCGAGCAGGGTATTACTGGTTAACAATGGAAGCTAACTGTTTCCAATATGCAAGAACGTGTCACAAGTGCCAGATTTACGCTGACAAAGTACATGTACCGCCAAATCCGTTGAACGTTCTGAGTTCACTGTGGCCGTTCGCAATGTGGGGGATTGACATGATAGGGATGATCGAACCGAAAGCTTCAAATGGACACTGATTCATATTGGTTGCCATAGATTATTTCACCAAATGGGTTGAAGCTGCTTCTTACACCAACGTGACGAGACAAGTAGTCACTCGGTTCATCAAGCATAACATCATATGCCGGTACGGGGTTCCAAACAGGATTATCACCGACAATGGGTTGAATATAAACAACAACATGATGAGGGAGCTGTGCGAGGAGTTCAAGATTGAACACCACAATTCTTCACCATACAGGCCTAAGATGAACGGCGTTGTCGAAGCTGCAAACAAAAATATCAAAAAGATAATGCAAAAGATGGTGAAAACATACAAGGATTGGCACGAAATGCTTCCCTTCGCCCTACACGGTTACAGAACCTCGGTGCGTACATCCACAGGAGCAACACCATTCTCCCTGGTTTATGGTATGGAAGCAGTCCTCCCTATCGAAGTAGAGATTCCTTCATTAAGGGTCCTGGCTGACACAAAGTTAGAAGAATCGGAATGGGTAAAAACTCGTTTCGATCAGCTTAATCTCGTTGAAGAAAAGCGACTGACGGCTTTGTGTCACGGACAACTCTATCAGAAAAGGATGAAAAAGGCGTTCGATAAAAAGGTCTGTCCTTAGACTTACAAAGAAGGTGATATTATTCTCAAGAAAATACTATTACCTCGACTTGACGCCCGTGGAAAATGGACACCGAGCTACGAAGGTCCATATATTGTAAAAACGGTGTCCTCAGGAGGAGCGTTATTTCTCACTACAATGGATGGGGACGAGCTACCGCACCCAATCAATTCTGATGCGGTCAAGAAGTATTACGCCTAGCAAAGGCAGGATTATTGGTCATAAGCTGAAGACAGACTATGAAGGATAGGGATTCGTGCAATCATCTACTTCTAAGGTCGAAGGATTACTAGGACCCTTGATAACAAAGGAGCAACGGCAGTATTAATATCATTTCTATTTGTCATTTTCTTTTCTCGCATTTTTGTACACTCGCCAATTCAAGGCAATATCAATAAAAGTTTTTCTTGCATACTACGCTTTCTTTTCTCATTTCAATACCATTTGCAAAGGTTAAATTATTTTCATAAGCTTTAACTTGGATTTAACATGAGAAACTTACAAACTTTCAATACAGAAGCAATAGGATAAAACTGCGAAATCTCCGGAAGGCTACATACGCCCTACGCTGCGATCACTCTGATCTAATATAACTCTTTCACAAAGGATAATATCAATGGATCATTCAAATACAATCCGAGCTAGGATTCACAAATACTTCAAAAGGGGTAAACAAAGGCAATGGGTGATAAGGAGATAAGGTGTTGGGGTTATCATACATACTCATTCACATACATGTAACATTTGCATATGTAAACATCCATACACATACATTATACAAACAACAGGGGCATGCGCATAATGCATAAGCATGGTGCATACGCATTTACAAAAAAAACTTCTACGCAGGTAAACTTGCCCGAACTAGGGTAAGCAATCCAATGGTGCAGGTGAATTTGCGATAACACTCGCAAACGATCCTAATGGTGCAGGTGAATTTGCGATAACCCTCGCAAATGATCCTAAATGGTGCAGGCGAAGTTGCTATAACCATAGCAAATGACCCTAATGGTGCAGGTGAAGTTGCTATAAGCATAGCAAATTATCCTAAATGGTGCAGGTGAAGTTGCTATTAGCATAGCAAATTATCCTAAATGGTGCAGGTGAAGTTGCTATAAGCATAGCAAATTATCCCAAATGGTGCAGGTGAAGTTGCTATGAGCATAGCAAATTATCCTAAATGGTGCAGGTGAATTTGTCCGAACCAGGGCAAATGATCCTAATGGTGCAGGTAAAATTTGTCCGAACCAGGGCAGGTGATCCTAATGGTGTAGGCGAGATTTGTCCAAACCAGGGCAAATAATCCAAATGGCGTAGGTAAAATTTGTCCGAACTAGGACAAATGATCCGAATAGTACAGGCGAGCTTGTCAGAGCTATGACAAGTAATCCTATTGGTGCGGGTGAACTTGCTAGAACTATAGCGAGTGATCTTTGTGGGGTTTATAAACTATGAAAACTTACTAGAACTATAGTAAGTGGGGTTCACAAACTGCGAAAGCTTGTCAGCAATACAGTAAGCTAATTACACAACCAACAGTAAGTCCTCGCTATGTAAGACTCAGGCTTTAGCAGGACGATTCTCTCACTCACACTCAAGCACGAGGTAAATTTAGGGGTCTTCCATTATTTAATAACTCTTCGATCCGAAAAGCGTGAGACTTGCGTATTCTCACGCCATTTAATCCAAGATAATTAAATAGGGGCATCTGTCACACCCCAAAATTTACCCAACTTAACTCGCATCTGTCAATTTATTAAGGGCGTTAAAAATTAGGAGCCATGGGGTTTAATATACCTATTATTAAACTCGCTCTCCTATAAAATTCCCGTATAAATTGGTTTAAAATAAAATAAGGGCATGAATAGCAAATCTTTCTTAATGACACTAGGGTCATTCACATTCTTTAAAAGTCTTTTATAAATATTGATTTTTTTTCTCTCTTCTAAAAAAAAAAAAAAAGAAAGAAAGTGAATCTTTATTTAAAGTTTTTTAAATTAATATGTTAATATTAATCATTTTTAAGGTTATCATATTGGTTTTAACATTTTACTATCTTTTTTAATATTATTACTATTAATCCTGTTGTTATTAGTATTAGTATTATTAATTGTTATTATTAATATTATAAGTGTATCATGT
Source organism: Vicia villosa (assembly GCF_029867415.1). NCBI lineage: Eukaryota > Viridiplantae > Streptophyta > Magnoliopsida > Fabales > Fabaceae > Vicia > Vicia villosa. Next base: position 6,078,262 of record NC_081186.1, read on the forward strand.
GATTAATCAATTAAAGGGATAATGGAGTAATTTTCGTTGGGACAAAAAAATGAGTCAAAAGCAAAGTGGACTGGGCCAGGGTGAGTCACGAATTGGGCCATACGCGGGTCAACGGACCGGGTCAAGTGACCCGAGTCCTGTTCATTTTCGTCTCAGCCATCCTCATACCTTCAGCGCCGCTGCAAGCTTCACACAAACCCTAGTTCCAAAGCCCAGATCCATGGATCATTCGATCAAATCTCAGCAATCAGAATCGTATCTCAATCAAATAACATAATCAAAGACAAAATCAAATCCAAATTAAGCATAAACGAAATAAGAAAGATTGTATTGAATCAATTGATAATATTACAAATCAAATCTAAGCAAATCAAAGATTGAAACGAATTCTAACTTAAAATCAATCTAATCTTTCCTAATAAACCTAAAACCTAAGTCTATAAAAGAAAAAAGAAGAAGAACAGAAAGGGATTCGGAGAAAATTTGCAGAAAACCCTAAACGCCGCCGCGAACGTTCTTCATCTTCGAGACCTGCAAACAGAGAAAGGAGAAGATGATTAGAGCGAGGGGGAGCTTACACGTTCCAGAATACAAGATAAAAGGTAACCGAGTCTCAAACTTATCTTAGGGCTCCGATGCTTGCGTGATTTTGTGTTTGCTTTGTGTGTTTAGATCTCTAAGTTGCGTGTCGAATTTGAGAATGCTATGTGGATCCGGGTTTAATTTGGGGATTAGGGATTGTTATTCTGCATTTGTTTGCTGGGTTTTATGAAGGTGTGGGTCGGGAATGATGAAGATTCATCTGAATCTTCATCGGAAATTGGGGTTTGCGGTGGCCAGAAGGGTGGGTTACGGTGGGGTGAGGGTGGTTTCTGGGTTTCTCAGGGAGAGAGGGGTGAAACGAGAGAAGAGAGGGTAGGAGGAAGAGAGAAGTTAGAGAGAGAAAGAAAAGAGAGAAATGAGAGTGGGAACGAGGGAGAAAGCGTGTTAACTCCCCCCAAGCATCCTCGGATGAACGCCACTTAGCCTACCATGGCCACTTGGCAGGCATAAGGACTTTGATCCTGTGCCTTTCCCTCATCATACTCCCTCAACGCAAATACATGCAAGTCGTAGGATCAACTTGGCTCTAGATCCAACGATCAAAACCTCTCAGACACACCCTGATACCACACTCACGCGTGCACTAGATCCAAACGGGCCATGGATTATTTGAGCCTGACCCAGTCACTATTAATACCCCAAAGTTGCTGCCCTTCAATAAAAATACACCCCCTTGCCTTCAAAACTAAATTTAACTAATTTCTAAAATTTGTTAATTGTTTTTTTTTATAACTAATTAATTAAATTTCTAAAATTTGTTAATTGTTTTTTGATAACTATTTAATTAAATTTCTGAAATTTGTTTAATTGTTTTTATTAATGACTTAATTTCTCCTCGAACCGACTAAATCCATTAGTCGTATTAGACGAGAAATAAATTTTTCTGATTAATTTATAATTTAATTACTCTCATTAATTCTCTCCTCGACCCGACTGAAGCTATTAGTCGCTTTAGACGAGAGATAAAAATACACAAATTAAAATATATTTTAATTTGCTGCCCGTGACGATCAATCTATCGATCTGAGTAATCAGCAATGTCCCGTAATCCGTTAGCTATACTGACTAAACCTATTGGTCACCGCATCTAACGGTGCCAAATCAAATCAGGGTTGTATGCCAAACCTCAAAATATTTTCACCTTTCAAAACAAGTTTCAAAACTACGATAGGCCATTCAAAAAGTCTTTAAACAATTTCAAACTACAAATTCAATTCTGAGGCGTACAACCCTGTGCCCGAACTACGTTGACTCTGATCCTCCATAAGGAGGTACGTAGGCACTTGGTAACATGGCGAGTCTCCCCCCCCCCCCTAAAATTTCAATTCATTCTTAAATCTTATTTTTTACCCTTTTCAATTCATTAGCTATAAACCTCATAACTATTGCTATAAACCTTATCTTTACAATGTTAGTCTTTAGGAAAGGGTTGAGGGTGCCTAACACCTTCCCTCAACCTGATTATAATAACTTACCCTGAATCTCATATCTGCGTAGGGTTTCCTATTCGCCCTTCAGAATAGGTGGCGACTCTAAACCTTCAAATTTAAGGCAGGTTGCTACACAAGCAATGCTTCATACTCGGCTTCATTGTTGGAGCATAGAGGGCCTTCAATTTTATACTTGAGCTTTGTTGGAATTCCTTTAGGAGAAATTATAAGTATACCAACTCCACTCCCCTCTTTGTGTGTTGAACCATCAAAATATAACTTCCAAGGCTTCAAATCAACATATTGTTGAGGGTTCTCAATCACTGCATGATCTACAATGAAATCTGATACAACTTGCCCTTTCATTGCCTTAAGAGGTTGAAAGGTTAAAGAATACTCAGTAAGGGCTAAAGCCCATTTTCCAATTCGACTATGCAATATTGGTTTAGATAGCATGTATTTAATAACATCGAAATGAGATGAAATATAAATAACAAATGGCTTTATATAATACTTAAGTTTTATACAAGAGAAATATAAACAAAGGCAGAGTTTTTCTATGACAGTGTACCTAGTCTCTGCATCATTGAGTACTCTACTTAAATAATAAATGACTCTTTCAATGCCATTTTCATCTTCTTGTGCTAACATGCTACCTATCGTAGTATCAGAAGCTGGGATATAGAGTCTCATATGCTTCTTTCCATTTGGAGGTGACAAGATGGGTGGGTGCATCAGGTATTGCTTGATTCTCTCAAAAGCTTCTTGATGTTCAGCGTGACATTCGAACCTTCCTTGATTCAGGCAAAGTAAGGGGGAGAAAGCTTGCGTACGCCCACTCAAATTAGAGATAAATCTTCTTAAAAAGTTTATCTTTCCCAATAGTGATTGCAACTCCTTCTTCGTGGATGGAGGCTTTGTTTCCATAATAGCCTTCGTTTTATTTTGGTTAATTTCTATTCCCTTCTTATGGACTACGAAGCCTAGAAAATCTCCAGCCTGCACAAAGAGGCGCACTTAAGGCGATTCATCTTTAAGCCGTGTTTTCTCATTCTTTAGAATGATTGGCTAAGATGATCAAGATGACTGTCATCTGAAACAGATTTTATAACAATATCATCTATATACACCTGCATGAATGTTTCTATAAAATCGTGAAATATAGAATTCATTGCTCTTTGATAAGTTGCCCCAACATTTTTCAAACCAAAAGGCATAACGACCCACTCGTAGGTACCTATTGCCCTTGGACAACGAAAAGCTGTTTTGGACACATCTTCTTTTGCAATGAAAATTTGATTGTATCCTGAATATCCATCTAGCATACTTAGATATTCAAAGCCTACGGCTGAGTCGACTAACATCTCTGCCACAGACATAGGATATTCATCTTTAGGGTTGCTGCATTTAGATCACGAAAATCTATGCATACCCTTAAAGAACCATTCTTTTTAATAACGGGTACAATATTAGCAATCCATTCGACGTACCTCGTAGTCCTAATGAATTTGCAACGAAGAAGTCTTTCGACCTATGCTTTAATCTTCGAGAGAATTTCTGGTGCGAATCTTCTGGGAGTTTGCTTGATGGGCTTCTTCCCTTCTTTTAAGGGCAACCTCAGTTCGACCAAGTCTCATCCTAAACCAGGCATCTCATCATAGTCCCAGGCGAAGAAATCTTTATTTTCTTTTAGTAATGTGATGACCTTTGATTTTAGGGATGGCTCCAATTTTGCGCTGATATATGTCACCCTCTTTCGACTCTCGTCTCTAAGATCTACTTCTTCGCGTGGGTCTTGAGCTAACATCTTTATATTTGGTGCCATTGGATCCTTTTCGAACCCCTTCGCTTGAAACCTGTCCGTCATAGGTATTGTCGTCAGGTGGTTGTGGAATAAAGTGTATCCCAAGGCCTGGAATTTCTGATACCTTATGTATGGCTTCGACAGCCATGTTTGATAGTTCAGCCTCAAGAGCCGCTTTTCTTTTATTTTCGGCTATGTAAGCCGAAATATTTTTGAAGAAAGATGACTCAGACATATTCAACGTCTTCGTCCCAGCCAGTTGGTCGTATTCCTGGTAATCCTTCGATGGGTTCTGTCTCTTTTAGGCCTTCCATTATTTCTCTGTTCCACTGGAATCCATTGGGTGAAGGGATAAATAATACATAGCATTTTTATTTGGATAGTATATATCTTCTGCTACATGGCATGGCCCTATGTTGGCTAGGTTTTGTCGAAACTGGTTTTGTTGACTTGATTCGCTTCAACCATGTAGTAACTTTGGTCTCCTTCTATGTTTTCAAATATTCCATCTTCTCTCCAAATAGTTAACCTTTGATGCATTGTCGAAGGCATGACAGCAACCCCATGAATCCATTCCCTTCCTAACAAAAGGTTATAGTTCGCTTTTGCTGGTATCACCATGAACATTGACCTTGTGACTGAACCCACAGTTAGGTTCACTTGAACAACTCCCAAGGTATGTCCTACTTTTCCTTCATAGTTGGACAAGACCATATTATGTGGTCTTATGTCAGTGTCGAACATACCAGTCCTCTTCAGCATATATTGGGGCATCAAGTTTACTGCTGCCCCCCATCAACGAGGACTTTGTTAATGCCTACATTTTCAATTTTGGCTCTTATGTAAAGAGGCTTCTGATGATTCCTCATATCTTGATCATGTCTTTCGAAGAAGGAATTATGCTCTTCGACATCTCCATTATTCAGCACATAGTAACACACTGGTTTATGTTTCGCCATTTCTTCTTTGTCAGCTTCCTCACAATCTTCGACTTCCCTCTCTTGGTAAAATTCATGGGGAAGGACTGACACAGCATTGCAGTTGAAATTTATAGACGACACTCCGTCAGAATCGAAATCATTAGTCATCCTGCCGTCTTCTTTCCAAGGGCTAGACTGCATCTTTTCCTCTTCTTTTTCGTTTTCAGAACTGAACAACTTGCGTTCTACAGAAGGTTTGTTCGACTTTGCCCCCTGCATTGGGACTTTGGTGCTGTTGGATTCTCCAACGTCCTTTGCCTTGGATTCTTTTTGGGATTTCTTCATTCTCCGGTGTCTCCTCCATTGAGACCTGGACATCGGATTCCTACCTTTGTAATTCTCAAGCCTGTACATTTCTCGATTTGACGTCTGGAACTACCTTCTATAAGCCATTGTAGTTGCAGTTCGTCCACCTTGAACCCATCTTCGCCATTTGTTATTCCCTGCGCCAACTTGTGTCCATCTATCCATGGGTACTTTTGCGGGGAGCTTGAATGTCACTCTGCGAGCCTTGGGATGGGGGCTATCAGGCCTTCTTGATGGTGTTCAATTATCGAACACGTACATGTTGGGATTGACTGCTTGAACATCCCAACCAGTAGAGAATGATATCCTTTTGAATGATTCCGCCATCAGATTATCATATATTGCCCCACACATGGGACACATGACAATTTCAGTCTTTGCCTTAAGACATCGAACCAGGAAACTTACAAGACTTTCACCAGGCCTTGGGTAAACCTTCAACAACTAGTTTTCTTGCCTCTAGTGCTCCTGCATTTTGTTTCGTTGGGCCTTTTCATAATTAGCTTGAACCCTCCAATTCAACATAATCGAGCACCTTGGACACATTAGCATCCGTCCAGCATTTTTCTCATGGCACCTCCAGAGGTAGTCTTTCAAGCTTTTATTTGCCCTTGGATTTCAATAGTTTCCTTTTTATCTTTCTTTCACCAGACACTTCTCTAGTTCCTCGATTTCAGATAAAGGTTGTCCAACGTTCACCATATTGACTCCTGCCAGGGGAACTTCAGAAATCCTTATTTGTTGGAGCTTCAATCTGAGGTCTTCAGCGGCCTCACTAGTTTTCTCCTTAAGACCTTCAGTGGTCTTTGATTCGAATGACTCTTCAACATCAGTATTGAAGATTGCATTGTTGCTTAGGCTTTCAGTAGCCTGCTTTCTTGTCGAAACAATCTCCCATTCTGCGATGTCAGCCTCAGACACATCCACCATGTTGATGTCGACTAGTTCAACATAGTTGGTGTCACCGACGTTGAGGGGATCAGCATCGACCTTCATGTTGTTCTTTCCTTTGTCAGTGAACTTCAAACGACCATCCTTGATAGCATTCTGAATTAGATCCCTGAAAAGAAAACATTGTGAGGTTTTATGGCCTAAAAACCCATGATATTTACAAAATCCTCGCTTCTTCCGTTTTTCTAACGGAGGAACTTTGGAATTGGGAGGCACTATCATCTGGCCATCTTTTACTAATAAATCAAAGATTTCGTCACACTTGGTAATGTCAAAAGTGTATGTTTTCTTTGGGAATTTGTCGTTCTTATCATTTTCGACAGGGTTTTTTCCATTAGAAGGAGTTAGCATTTTTCAAGAGTATGGAGGTGCCTCTTTTAATTCAGCCAAATCTATTTCGACTTCATTGAAACTATATGAATCATCAAAGGTTTCAACTTCTGCATCTTCAGCCTCAATATAGGCTATTCTCTCTTTCTTCTAATTCTTATTTGCTCTGGCCTTTTCAGCTTTCAGTCGCTCAACTTGTCGAACTCTACCGGCCAACTGGGCCATATCTCTCAAGTATTAAGTATCTAACTTCTTTCTGATTGAATAGTCCAAACCGCCTGCGGCCATTTTGACTAATTCATGTTTCGGAACAATTGTGAAGCATCGTGATTTCAATAAACGGAACCTATTCAAGTAGTCATCTATAGGCTCGGTGAATTTCCTCTTAATGCTAGCCAACTCTTTCAAACTAATCTTGGTTTGTCCCATGTAGAATTGTTCATGGAACATCCTTTCTAAGTGTTCCCAAGCATCTATGGAATTCGAAGGTAAAGTGGTAAGCCACGTAAAAGCATTTTTTGTTAACGAACTAGGGAAATATTTAATTCTTAAATTCTCGTTTCCCGCTAAATCACCAGCCTTCGTCAAATATCGGGCTATATGTTACACAATCGATTCACTAGTATCCCCTAAATTTTTTGTAAATTTGGGTACTTTGGTACCCCTTGGTAGTTCAGTCTGCAGAATATACTCCGCTACAGGGGAAGTATAATTTGGACGTCGAAGTCCAGTATTAAGGCCATTATTGGCCATAATCCTTTCTATTAGGGTGGTTAGGTTATTTTCTATTGCCATATTGTCTCTCCTAACCCTGTGTACCACTTTATCTGGATGTTAGTCCCTATTAACTATGACTACCCTAGGATGTTCTTCAGGAACTTCCTGTTGACCAGTATTGGTCCTTCGATTCTGATTTTCTAAATCTATCACCTGATTTCTTTCACCGGGTCTTTTCCCAGATGGTTGAACGAGATCTTGGACAAGTTTTAAGATTGGTTCGTCTTCTCGAACGGTAGCCTGGTTGTTCCTTCGTCTAGTAGACGTTTAAGGGGCTCCAAAGAAATCTTCCATGCATCCTATTTGTGAAGATATCTTTTGATATGTTTCTACATTATCCTGGTTAGTCCTGGCAATGTTTGTTATTAAGGGAGAAAAAATTGAACCCATTTCTCGAGCAAGGACACCCACCATATCGTGATTGCTTGCATCCATCTCATGCCTAAATGTTGCTTGATTATTTGTAGTTAAGGTAGGCATCTGGCCTGATGGGCCTGGGTTTTGTACACTTCGACCCACTGAACCGGCGTTAGGCGAAAATGTGGCCGTACCAGGTTGAGTGTAGGTAGGTCCTACACCTTGTAATCCTGCCATATATGATGGTGGCATTCCATAAGGGTTCCAAGGTCTCCAACCCTCGAATGCTGTTGGTGGCCTCGGGGTATGTAGTTGACTTGTAGAATTTGTTGAAAAATGTGGTATTTCTGTTGCGCCTAGCACAGTAGTCGAACTAGATTCTGGCATTGTCCCTGTTGGTATCGACGTATTTTCGGGCATGGTCTGGGAACTACTTACGGCCGCAGAACCTGTCGAAGTGAGTATCTCCTGTGCTTCTGGCATAGAAGTCGAAACATTTGTAGTACTTACTGCTACTGTTCCTGACCCTTGTGAGGGATCTTGATTTCCCCTTCCACTGGTCGAATTGACCATTTTCTTGTTGTACCTTCGTTTAGGAATCAGTTGCGCACTGTTGGTTAATTTACCGCTCCTAAAGTTCATACAAGGTCTTGATATATTCTAAACAAAAACAAACAACAAATTAATGACAAACTTTTTGACACTGTCCCACTGGGCGTGCCAATTTGTTTACGGTGATTTCCGGTAAACAACCGCTAGTCCTCCAAATTATAAATATACTTTGGTTACTCGCAGGATCGACTAGATTGATCCTAGGACATAGTCAAAGAGTTGTCTTTCAAGATAATTTGGTTCATATTCTCTTGGTCTTTCGTTTCGCTTCGAAAACTTGGTTGTGGTATGAACATATAAATAACTTGCGAAATAAACTAACGAAGTACACAACTAAAAGTAAATGTGTTACAAACGTAAATGAAACTTTGACGAAGATGTAAAAGAATGTAAGTTTCAAGAATATAAAATGAAAGAATGTAACGACTTGACGAAAGAAGTAAAGATACTTGAATCAAAAGAAAGACTAGGCGAAAAAGTAAAGGAAATTAAAAGACATTTCGATTCTATAAATAGAAATACAAACATATTTAAAGTGTTGGTGTCATACATACATTTATCAGCGAACTCTTTCTCTTAACACTTGATACTTGAGTGACTTGTGAGTGATTTGTACAAAATGAACACCCTGGATCCTGATACTAAGACCCTTATTTATACTAATTCGACCCTAACGGTGCTACGCTAGCGAAATGCCACGTTGCCCACATGCATGTGTTTCAAATCCCTGGGGCGCCATCTGTCCTTGTTGGTTTAATCAGACTATTCGAAATTCAAAACCTCCCGTCTGAATCCTATTTCGATAAATGGCAACGTGCTCTTTGTGAGAATGCAGCGAAATACTTCAAGTTTCAGTACGCTTGTTGTAACACCCCTCTAATAACCCGCGGCAATAGAATAAATATTAATCAGAGTTAACATGCAAGAGGTGTCACAATTCATAAATAAAGAAAATACACGTTCGGTACATGTCATGCATTCACTGAAAACATCTGTAATTATGACTCAATAAACAAACCATGTCTACACAGCGGAATTAAAATCATCAAGTCAACATCCATCATTAATATATCAGACTTTAACAACAAAAACAAATAGAGTTATAATCGAACTCTAAAAACAACGCGTTCCCAGTGTTACATCTACCAGAGCATGACACCGACACAATACTAAAAACCGACTTATGAGCTAATCCTCACCAAGTCGCGCCGCTATCCTCAATCTGAAAATGACAACAAGTAAGGGTGAGTCTCATCACAGTTAACCAATGTTATTGCATCATAAATAATAACATATCATAGTGATATCATTCACCAACTGTTTCATATTCAAACAAATCATCGTTCACACATCCATAGATAAGCAGACAAGTCATCTTAAAACATACACCATCATGTTATAAGCAAATCATGCACATGTATGAAACCGACACTATGCATGTGGTACCAAACATCACCAGTGGACATCATCCACCGACCGATCTATCATCATCCAGATACGGCCCTGCCAGCACAGATTCCACACAATGGGAATCCTGCCCTTCACTGCATCCTCTCATCTTTAGGATACAGCCCTCATACTATGACTATGAATGCATGCAACATATATACAACATACCATCATCATCATCACACAATGAGTAACCTCGTCTATACTCATATATCATCATTCATCATCATCATCATCATCAACAAGTATGTTTATATATATATAAATTAGATTGCATCATTCAAATAATCATATAATAATAAATCATACAGATATACCAGCTCGAAAGTTACACGCCATTAACTTTCCAAAAATCACAAAACAGCAAAATCTGTCAATCACGCTGGCCATACGCGTACCATACGCGTACCAACAGGGCCAGAACTTCACAAAAACACGCCCTATACACGTATCATTCGCGTACAGGCAGAAGCACAACTTCCGACAAAACATACACACCATACGCGTATCATACGCGTATGGACAGAACCATATTTCCACACAAAACAACATCATACGCGTATCATACGTGTACCAGCAGAAAGGCACATTCTGATGCACCATGGGGAGCGTACCATACGCGTACCACACCCCCCATACGCGTATCATACGCGTACCATACGTGAATGGACAGCAGTTCACAGAAACCTGCAACTTACCATTCATCTTCCTCGCGATTTCACCTGCACAGTCTGCGATTTGGGTCTAAAAACCAGAAAATTCATCTCATAACAGCATACGAATTCACCCAGAAACTACAGTATATGATCCAATAATCAATTTCGTTCATCATACTCTAGATCTACTCAGTTATTAGGGATTTATCAGTCCAAAATTTCAATCCAAAAGATGAACACAACACAGAACATGGAAACCATTGATCAAAACAATACTACCAATCTATACTATTACCTATAACACGATAATAGAGATTCAATGGAGAGTCTCCCCTTACCTTAGACAATTGTTCTTGATCCTTGATCTCTCCCTCTACAGTTCTCCTTCACGTTCTTCGTTCCAAACCTCTGTTCTTTCACGTTCTTTCTTACTTCCCAAATCCAATTGTTTTATGAAAAATAATAATAATTTAGTAAAAAGGATTACAAAATCACTCCCCCTTCTTTTACTATTCTCTCGTATGGCCCAAATGCCATAAACCATTATTTTCATTATTTTCCACAAAATTCTTAATAATTCTAATTATTAATTCAATGTTCCAATTAAATTAATATTAAAATTATACGGGTGTTACAACTCTCCCCCACTAAAAGAGTTTTCGTCCTCGAAAACATACCTCAGGTAAAAAGTTCTGGATAAGAGTCCTTCATCTGACTCTCTAGCTCCCAGGTAACATTCCCTTCAGCTGGTCCTCCCCAAGCTACTCTGACCAAAGCTATTTCCTTGCCTCGCAATTGCTTCAGTCTTCGGTCCTCTATCCTCACAGGTAAAGTCTCAATCGTCAAGTTATCTTTCACCTGTACATCATCTACTTGGATCACATGGGACGGATCCGAAATGTATTTCCTCAACTGAGACACATGAAATACATCATGTAAATTTGCAAGCATCGGCGGTAAAGCGATACGATAAGCCACTTCTCCCACTCTTTCAGAAATTTGGAATGGTCCAATAAAACGCGGAGTCAACTTCTTTGACTTCAATGCTCGACCAATCCCCGTCATAGGAGTAACTCTCATAAACACATGATCTCCCTCTTGAAACTCAAGTGTTTTCCTCCTTTTGTCGTGATAACTCTTCTGACGACTCTGAGAAGCCTTCATCTTCTCCTGAATCATTTTAATCTTCTCCGTAGTCTGTTGTATAATTTCTGGACCAATCACAGCACTCTCACCAGATTCGTACCAACACAACGGCGTCCTACACCTCCTACCATACAAAGCCTCAAATGGAGCCATACCGATACTCGAATGATAATTGTTGTTGTAGGTAAACTCAATCAAAGGCAGATAATTATCCCAAGTACCTCCTTTTTCTAACACACAAGCCCGCAACAAATCCTCTAATGACTGAATTGTCCTCTCAGTCTGTCCATCAGTCTGCGGATGATAAGCAGAACTCAATCTTAGCTTAGTACCCAAAGCTTTCTGCAAACCTTCCCAGAACTTAGACGTAAACCGCGGATCTCTGTCTGACACGATACTTGAAGGAATACCATGCAGACTCACTATCTTCTCAATATACAATTGAGCCAGCTTCTCCATCGGATAATCCATTCTCACTGGTATAAAATGTGCAGACTTCGTCAACCTGTCCACCACGACCCAGATAGCTTCACAATTTCTGACAGTTCTTGGCAAACCCGACACAAAATCCATTGAGATGCTATCCCACTTCCACTCAGGAATAAACATCGGTTGCATCAACCCAGACGGTTTCTGATGCTCAATCTTTGACTTCTGGCAAGTCAAACAAGAATACACAAACTCAGCAATTTCCTTCTTCATTCCAGGCCACCAAAACAACTTTTTCAAATCATGATACATCTTGGTAGCACCGGGATGAATACTCAATCCACTACGGTGTCCTTCTTCCAAAATACGCTTTCGGAGTTCATCAATATCAGGAACACAAACTCGGTCACCAAACCTCAGTATACCATTCTCGTCGACTCTGAATTCACTACTCTTGCCTTGATTAATCAAAGTCAACTTATCAATCAATTCCACATCAACTTTCTGACCTTCTCTAATTTCTTCAAGAATGCCACTAGTCAGCTTCAGCATACCCAATTTGACACTAATAGGAGTACCTTCACACACTAGACTCAAGTCTCGGAATTGTTCAATCAAATCCAATTCCTTCACCATTAGCATAGACATATGCAAGTTCTTCCTACTCAAAGCATCAGCAACCACGTTTGCCTTACCCGGATGGTAATTCAAACCAAAATCATAATCCTTCAGAAATTCTAACCACCTTCTCTGCCTCATGTTCAACTCTTTCTGGTCAAAGAGGTACTTCAGGCTCTTATGATCACTGAACAACTCAAATCTCGAACCATACAAATAGTGTCGCCACAACTTCAACACAAAAACCACAGCTGCCAACTCCAAATCATGAGTCGGATAATTCCTCTCATGCACTTTGAGTTGTCTCGACGCATAAGCGACCACTTGTTGATTCTGCATTAATACACCACCTAAACCCATTAGTGACGCATCACAATAAACCACAAATGATTCTGTCGGATTCGGCAAAATCAAAATAGGAGCACTAGTCAACCTCCTCTTCAGCTCTTGGAATCCCTCTTCACACTTTGCATCCCAAATAAAAGCTTGTCCCTTCCTGGTTAATTTAGTTAACGGTAATGCTAACTTTGAAAACCCTTCAATGAACTTCCGGTAGTAACCTGCAAGACCAAGAAAACTACGAATCTCTGACACTGACTTCGGAGCTCCCCACTGAGACACAGCTTCTATCTTTGTAGGATCAACAGCAATACCGTTCTTAGAAATCACATGTCCAAGAAAACTGACTTCTTCCAACCAGAATTCACACTTCGACAGTTTGGCAAAAAGTTGCTTCTCTTTCAACAGCTCCAACACAGTTCTGAGATGTTCCGCATGTTCTTTCTCACTTTTAGAATATATCAGGATATCATCTATAAATACCACCACAAACTTATCGAGATACGGATGAAAAATCCTGTTCATGTATTCCATAAAAACACCAGGTGCATTAGTAACTCCAAACGGCATTACAGAATACTCATAATGTCCATAACTCGTTCTAAAGGCAGTCTTCTGAATATCGTCGTCTTTCACACGAATCTGATGATACCCAGACCTCAGATCAATTTTACTAAATACATATGCCCTAACCAACTGATCCATCAAATCATCAATCCTCGGCAATGGATACCGATTCTTGATAGTAACCTTGTTCAATTGTCTGTAATCTACACACAGCCTCATCGAACCCTATTTCTTCTTTACCAACAACACAGGCGCACCCCACGGCGAAACACTAGGACGAATAAATTTCTTCTCAAGCAATTCCTCTAACTGCTTCTTCAGTTCAGCCAATTCAGACGGCGACATATGATACGGCGCCATCGACACTGGACTAGTTCCTGGAACCAAATCAATAGAAAACTCCACTTCTCTTTCCGGTGGTAATTCATTCACTTCTTCTGGAAAAACTTCTGGGAACTCACACACAACAGGCAATTCGCTACTCGCCACTTTCTCCTTCACATTCATCAATGCAAACAACATAAACACTGTTGCACCATCTCCGATAGCCTCATTCACCTGTCTAGCTGTCATTTCCAGACTATCAGAACTAACCTCTTCAGGAAAAATCACCGTCTTCGTAAAACAGTTGATATGAACACGGTTGAATTCCAACCAGTTCATTCCCAGGATTACATCGAGTTGTTTCAACGGAAGGCACACTAAGTCCATCCCGAATTCTCTACCAAAAATATCAACCGGACAATTCAAGCATGCAGACGAAGTAGTTACTGAACCCGATGCAGGAGTGTCAATAACCATACTTCCATTTATGTCAGATATCTCAAGATTTAACCTCATAGCACAATCCAAAGAAATAAAAGAGTGAGTTGCTCCAGTATCAATAATTGCAACCAAAGGTGTGCCATGAATGAAACACGTACCTTTAATCAACCTGTCCTCTGGAGTAGTCTCTGACCCGGTCAAAGCAAAAACCTTTCCTCCCGATTGGTTCTTCTTTGGCTTAGGACAATTAGGACTGATGTGACCCTCTTCTCCGCAGTTGTAACAAGTCACAACCCTCTTCTTGCAGTCAGCAGCAATATTACCCACTTGGTCACACTTGTAACACTTCTTCTGATCAAGCTTGCACTCATTCCTACGATGTCCGATCTCACCACAATTGTAACATCTGATACGAGCACTGGAATCTCCCCCACTGGGTTTTTTCCAATCAGCAGGTTTACCTCTACCATATGGCTTACCGCTATCCATATGTTTCTTCCCTTTTCTGTCAACCAACTCGCGAGAGTGAGATGACCTCAGCTTGATATTATCTTCCTCAAAAATCCTGCTACAATCTACCAGATCGACAAACCTCCGGATTCTCTAGTACCTGATACCCTGCTTGATCTCATCACGAAGACCATTCTCAAATTTGACACATTTCGAGAACTCACTGGCTTCATCATCATTGTAGTGCACATAGTACCTTGCCAGTTCCACAAACTTGGCAGCATACTCCGGTACTGACATACTGCCTTGAACCAGTGCTAGAAACTCAACTTCCTTTCTGCCTCTGACATCTTCAGGAAAATACCTCCTCAGAAATTCCCTTCTAAATACAGTCCAAGTAATTGTTGTACCACTAGCATCCAGCTCAGTTCTGGTTGACATCCACCAGTCATCGGCCTCCTCAGATAACATATGAGTACCATACCTCACCTCGAGGTCCTCAGCACAGTCAATGACTCTGAAAATCCTCTCGATCTCCTTAAGCCATTTCTGAGCACCTTCAGGATTATGCGTGCCCTTGAACAATGGAGGATTGTTCTTCTGAAAACTGTTCAGTTGCCTGTCAGCACCAATCGCAGCTCCATTGGCATTCCCTCCCAGCACACCAGCAATCATGCCCAGAGCCTCAGCGATAGCATCATCGTTTCTTCCTCCTCTTCCAGCCATTGTTCTGCTTAACACAAACAATCCAGTCAGAACAAAAGTATCGACAAATAACTCGTATTAGTCGCATACACGGAAAGACTGACACTAAGACTCTGATCACAACGATCGACTATTCTTTGATACCACTATTGTAACACCCCTCTAATAACCCGCGGCAATAGAATAAATATTAATCAGAGTTAACATGCAAGAGGTGTCATAATTCATAAATAAAGAAAATACACGTTCGGTACATGTCATGCATTCACTGAAAACATCTGTAATTATGACTCAATAAACAAACCATGTCTACACAGCGGAATTAAAATCATCAAGTCAACATCCATCATTAATATATCAGACTTTAACAACAAAAACAAATAGAGTTATAATCGAACTCTAAAAACAACGCGTTCCCAGTGTTAAATCTACCAGAGCATGACACCGACACAATACTAAAAACCGACTTATGAGCTAATCCTCACCAAGTTGCGCCGCTATCCTCAATCTGAAAATGACAACAAGTAAGGGTGAGTCTCATCACAGTTAACCAATGTTATTGCATCATAAATAATAACATATCATAGTGATATCATTCACCAACTGTTTCATATTCAGACAAATCATCGTTCACACATCCACAGATAAGCAGACAAGTCATCTTAAAACATACACCATCATGTTATAAGCAAATCATGCACATGTATGAAACCGACACTATGCATGTGGTACCAAACATCACCAGTGGACATCATCCATCGACCGATCTATCATCATCCAGATACGGCCCTGCCAGCACAGATTCCACACAATGGGAATCCTGCCCTTCACTGCATCCTCTCATCTTTAGGATACAGCCCTCATACTATGACTATGAATGCATGCAACATATATACAACATACCATCATCATCATCACACAATGAGTAGCCTCGTCTATACTCATATATCATCATTCATCATCATCATCATCAACAAGTATGTTTATATATATATAAATTAGATTGCATCATTCAAATAATCATATAATAATAAATCATACAGATATACCAGCTCGAAAGTTACACGCCATTAACCTTCCAAAAATCACAAAACAGCAAAATCTGTCAATCACGCTGGCCATACGCGTACCATACGCGTACCAACAGGGCCAGAACTTCACAAAAACACGCCCTATACACGTATCATTCGCGTACAGGCAGAAGCACAACTTCCGACAAAACATACACACCATACGCGTATCATACGCGTATGGACAGAACCATATTTCCACACAAAACAACATCATACGCGTATCATACGTGTACCAGCAGAAAGACACATTCTGATGCACCATGGGGAGCGTACCATACGCGTACCACACCCCCCATACGCGTATCATACGCGTACCATACGTGAATGGACAGCAGTTCACAGAAACCTGCAACTTACCATTCATCTTCCTCGCGATTTCACCTGCACAGTCTGCGATTTGGGTCTAAAAACCAGAAAATTCATCTCATAACAGCATACGAATTCACCCAGAAACTACAGTATATGATCCAATAATCAATTTCGTTCATCATACTCTAGATCTACTCAGTTATTAGGGATTTATCAGTCCAAAATTTCAATCCAAAAGATGAACACAACACAGAACATGGAAACCATTGATCAAAACAATACTACCAATCTATACTATTACCTATAACACGATAATAGAGATTCAATGGAGAGTCTCCCCTTACCTTAGACAATTGTTCTTGATCCTTGATCTCTCCCTCTACAGTTCTCCTTCACGTTCTTCGTTCCAAACCTCTGTTCTTTCACGTTCTTTCTTACTTCCCAAATCCAATTGTTTTATGAAAAATAATAATAATTTAGTAAAAAGGATTACAAAATCACTCCCCCTTCTTTTACTATTCTCTCGTATGGCCCAAATGCCATAAACCATTATTTTCATTATTTTCCACAAAATTCTTAATAATTCTAATTATTAATTCAATGTTCCAATTAAATTAATATTAAAATTATACGGGTGTTACACTTGTATTTCAGAAAACCATTTAAGTCTTGAAGACAACCTATCTCGATTCAGCTTCGATTTTAGGAATCTTCATAAATAACATCATCAGAAATGACCATCTAAAGCCATTTTCTTTTCGAACCTTAAGTCTTCGAAAAGCATATTCAATGATCGAAATCTCCAGCTAACACACATACTGCATTTTTAACAATTACAATTGATACACCATGAAGATCTTTAAAACTAAGTTGAACTTCAAGTTTGATCTACTATCTTCAGTGATGACATCGATAAAATAAAAGTGCTTTCGATGTTTGTAAGTCATACCTTACAGATTATTTTTGTACTAGTTTTGTTTGTTTAGCTACCATTATTATTGTTATGTGTGCCATGACACTGTAGTTTTACATCATAAACAACAAATTTGATGTGGAATATTGGACCATTTTTGGTTCGCGTGCCTGTACCTTTTTTAATATATGCGTGGACAATAATCTTGGCTATTAAGAGCATCTCCAATGATCCAACTCATTTTTGGGTTCTTAGTGGGATCCACTAAGACACATCATCTTGAAGCAATTTATCCAATTTTAACTCCAACAGTGCAACTCTAAAGAACTTATATTGGATCCCACAATATTACTTTAAATATTAATATTTTATTCATATTATATAAAAAAGTAAACAATAAAAATGAAAAGTAACTTTGAGCAACAACTTGTAATAGTATTTTTAATATTTTTTACTCAAAGCAACTGTTGTATTGCATTACAACGTTCGCCACGGTGTCAATGTTCAAAAGCAACTTTTTGAAAACCAATATGCGACAGCTTGCGAACTCATAGAAAAAATCCACCGCTGGAGATGGTCTAACTCTCACTCGCCCATGATTTTATGGTAGATAATATAAGGATGAAATCATATGACGTAGCATTTTTGGCTTTTCGTAGAATTTTGATTGGTATTAGTATAAAACAAATATTAAGGGCAAGAATAAGTATCATGCAAATTGTAAAGTTAGTTTGCTTTTGTTACACATGTGTCACTTTATTTCATATCGGAAAAAATAAAAATTGGAGTGTCACTTTAGGGATGTCAATGGGGCGGGGCGAGGTCGGGGGATACATTCCCACCATAATCCCCGCCATCGAATCTATTCCCCATCCCCGCTTCAGGTCCCCGCTACGGGGGGATTTTATCCCCCATCCCCGTTCCCGCGGATCCCCGCGGGTCCCCACGGATCCCTTATTTTTTTAAACCAAATTAACAGTAAAAGCCTCAAAAAGTAACCACGAGAAATTTATAAATTATTTGTTTACGATAAATAATATTGTTTTAACAATATTTAATCTATAATATTGAGTGTCATGACCACCAAAATTTCAAACTTAAAATAAATTTGAAATAATCATTTTGATCTCACTCTTTTACTAACAATGCATACATATATATATATATATATATATATATATATATATATATATATATATATATATATATATATATATATATATATATATATATATATATATATATATATATATATATATATATATATATATATATATATATATATATATATATATATATATATATATATGAGGAGGGATCAAATTACACCAATATATTACATTAATAGTTACACTCATTTATAACCTTTGATATGATTTTAATCTAATGGTTATAAATTCCCATTTAGTGACTCATGATTGTTTCTTAAAATAGTTTCCTCCTATTTTTGGTAATAAATAATTTTTTATTTTATCAAATCATAACTTATTTTTCACATAAAATTAAAAAGATCTCTCCTACTTTTTCTAACAATTAAATTACTCTTCATTTTAAAAAAGAAAACGTGTTTGTTAAAAAAAACTTGATTCAAAATATTTTTTAAAATAAATCATTATTAAAAGTTAAAAAAAAGTTATCTATGTAAATAATAAAATTGTTTACTTTTAAATATAATTCAAAATAATACTAAAAATATGTAAAAAAAAATACAAAACTAAATATTGAATAATTAGTACATAATAATAATAGTGTGAGTAAAATATAATATCTTATTTTTAAAAATATTGAAATTTGTTTAAAATTAAGAATACATATTTTTTAATTAAAAAATTATATTTTTATTAAGAAACATTAGGAATCACGTATTTCAAAAAAATATTAATAAAAATCACAAAATTTTTATTAATATTTCTTAAGACTACGTAATTTTATATATTTCCTATTAACAAATGTTATTTTTCATTAAATATTTTTGACTCTCAATTTTAAACAAATCAATTTTTTTTTAATAAAATAAATTTACATTCATTTCACTTAATGTTATTAATTTTTTTAAAAAAATAATGTGATATTTAATATTTATTAACAAAAAATCATTTTTAAATTAAAAAACAAATATTTTTTCTAAACTTTAAACAAATTTCACTATTTTATTTAAATAAAATTATATTGTATTTATTATTTTACACTATAAAATTGATATATTTTTTAAAATAATTCAAAATCGTATAATATAAAAATAAATAACAAATTATGAGTGATGATTAACCCGAAAAAATATATATAAAGTGAACAATAAAACAGAAAAATTTTCTATTATTCTTAAACAATTTCATTTTTTATATATATATTTTTAAAATAAACAAAAAAATTATGTATTCATTATTCATTATTTAATTTTTTATACACATTTTGAATATTATTTTATATTCTATTTAAGTTTGGTACAATTTCTGTATTTACTTTTAAATAATAGAATACAATTTTATATAAAGCAAATAAAAAAGTAAATTTGTTTTAAAATAAAAAGAAATTTTTTTTCTAAGAATCTTGATTGGTTTTATAAAAATTATTTAGAATCACGTTTTCTTTTTAAAAAAATTATTTAGAATCATGTTTTCTTTTTTAAAATGAAGAGTAATTTAATTGTTAGAAAAAGTAGGAGAGATATTTTTAATTTTATGTGAAAAATAAGTTATGATTTTATAAAATAAAAAATTATTTATTACCAAAAATAGGAGAAAACTATTTTAAGAAACAATCATGAGTCACTAAGTGGGTATTTCTAGCCATTAGATTAAAATCATATCAAAGGTTATAAATGAGTGTAACTATTAGTGTAATATATTGGTGTAATTTGATCCCTCCTCATATATATATATATATATATATATATATATATATATATATATATATATATATATATATATATATATATATATATATATATATATATATATATATATATATATATATATATATATATATATATATATTTTAAATTTGTGTATAAGATTAATTATATGAAATAACAAATAGACTTACATAATAATTTAAAATTATATAATAAATTAAGGACATTTGGCTATTTTATGCGGGGCGGGGACTCCACGGGACGGGAATATTTACGTCACCCCCGTCCCCAAAGTCCTTCGACGAGACTTTATTCTCCATCCCCGTCCCTGCGAGAAAAAAGTTCCTCGTTTTTAAGGCCTCAAATGGAGAATTCTCACGGAAATCCTCGCTAACAGAAGCAAGTTGACATCCCTATCCGTCACTTGCATGTAGCAAACATGTATTAGCCTTATTATCTGTTTTAAGGAAAAAATAAAAATTGGAGTGTCACTGTGCATGTAACAAACATGTAGCCTTATCGTCTGTTTTTACGGAACGCGGTTGACACGTTCACCACATGCCCAATGACCCATTCTGATAAGACTTGAATCCCTATGCGATTAAGTTCTAATAATTAGACTTACGTTCGGCTACCTTCATTATTTTAGATTATTCAATAAAATTTAATTGTTGTTTATATATACTTTTTATTATAAAATCACCAATAATTAAAAATATTTAAAAATAAATATGTAGTAAATTATCAACATAATAAATTTAATAGGTCTATCACTAATAACTATAACTATTATTTATAAAATATTTTATTAATTAAAATAAAAAAGTATTGTGAAATGGTAAAATTTACAAATAAGATAATAAAGGTATGAACACAATCCAAAGCATATTGATTAAAGATAAATGTATAATACAACTATGATATTAAAAAGTAATTTAATTTTACTTTTACTTAAGTTTAACTTTTTTGAAATAATGAATCATAAAATTTGTTATGACAACAATGTAATTAAACGCCATTTTTTAAAATTATTTTCAATACCAACTACCACTATATTTAGTCAAGTTTGTTAAGCCAAATGACATTAATATACTATTATTTTTTTGAAAAAATAGCATAAATATATATAATTAATTAAAAATTGAAAGAAAAAAAGTGAAAATATAATTTTAAATTAGAAAATCATTATAGAAAATATATTAGTACATAAAGGTATTTAAAATATTTGCTTGATGTTAGATGATCGACACATACTTGAAGTATTGTATGGTATGAATGATCGATAGTCGTTGAACAAACGCTGAAAAGAAAAGCCGTTGAAGCTCTAATGAAGTAACTTCTGAATGCACCAACCGTTGTAGACAAACTCTATTAGAAGTTATATATACTAGTCCAAACAGAAGTTATGAATAAAAACAAAGTTCTGAATAAAGATAAGATGCCGTTAAAAACATAATGATTAAAAAGACGGCTGAAGCACTCAAATGGAACAATTCCCAAGGTTGATTGAAGAAACAACTCACATGCAGCTCGTTGGAGAAAGAAAACCAAAAAGCAAACACGCAAGCATTTAATGGTCTCTCCAAAGATCAAAATAACGGACAAATTCTTGAAGCTATATATAGAAGAATCCTTGAAAAGAAAAGGTGTGAGCTATATACAAAAAGAAAAACGAAGAACATAAAAAGCTTACATACAAAGAGGAAAGAACACTTGCTCATATTCAAACGAAGATCTCTTACGCTGAAGAACATTATATTTACTATTCCGAGTTCATATCTCTTGTACTAAAAACTTAGTGAAATATCACGATTGTGATTAAATCTTTTTAGAAGCAATTTGAAACACTACTGTTAACTTGTAATCATTCCTTAAGAGACCAGTTGGGTCATATTTCACAAGAGGTCTAGGACTAGTTTAGTCTTAGAGGTTGTTAGTCACAAGCTGTTGACTTGTGCAAGGTTGTTAGTCACGACAGTTGGTTGTGCATGGTATTGTTAGTCACGATAGTTGGTTATGCATTGTATTGTTAGTCACGACAGATGGTTGTGCACTTGTAATCAGTTTTTATTATAGTGGATTAAGTCCTCGACGGAGAGAGGCAAAATCACCTTAACGGGTGGTCTGGAGTAGTTGAGTTATAACGAACCAGGATAAAAATATATGTGTTTTGTGTGTTGCTGTGAACAAAAAAGAAACCACTTATTCAAACCCCCCTTTCTAAGTGTTTTCATAACCTTCAATTGGTATCAGAGCTCTTGGTTCTGGGTGCAAACACTTAACCGTGTCAGAAAAATATCCAAAAGAAAAACACTATGGAAATTGATCAAAGCAACAACAACTATACAAAACCTCTGGTCTTTAATGGAGAAGATTTTGAATACTAGAAAGATGGACTAGAAAGTTTCTTTCTTAGTCAAGATGTTGACTTATGGGTTGTGGTCTTAGATGGCTATACACATCCAGTAGATGAAGAAGGAAATAAGATTGATAGAAAGATCATGACCAAACAACAAAAGGCAGATTTCAAAAATCATCGCAAAGCTAGAAATATTCGGCTCAATGCTATCTCAAAACAGGAGTATGAAAATATCACAAATAGAGGTACTGCACATGACATGTTTGAGTCTCTCAAAATGACTCATGAAGGCAATGCTCAAGTAAAAGAGACAAAAGCTATGGCTCTCATTCAAAAAGACAAAGATTTCTAAATGGAAGAAAATGAGTCCATTGAAACAATGTTCTCAAAATTTCAAACGCTGACTGCTGGCCTAAGAGTTCCGAACAAAGGATACACCAAAGTAGACCATGTCAAGAAAATCATCAGAAGTCTACCCAGAAGATAGGCACCAATGGTCACTGCATTCAAAGTTACAAAATATTTGAATAGTATATCCTTAGAAGAACTCATCAGTGCACTAAGAAGTCATGAGATAGAACTTGATGAACATGAGTCCCAAAAGTCAGGTAAGTTTGTTGTTCTTAAATCTACTAAAAACTATGAAACTAATGCTTTTCAGGTTAAAGAAGAAAGCTCTAAACACTCTTCTTCTTCAGAAGAAGATGAATTATCTCTTATCTCAAGAAGAATCAACCGGATGTGGAAGCACAAACAAAAGAAGTTCAGAAACCACGAAAGATTAGAAGATAAAGCAGAATCCTCTGGACGCAAGAAGTCAAGCAAAAAATGTCATTTGCTATGAGTGTCATGAACCAGGACACTACAAAAATGATTGTCCTAAGCTTCTAAAAGAAAGACCAAATAAAAAGTTTAAAAAGAAGAAAAATTCAATGGCTACCTGGGATGATTCAGAATCTTCTGAAGATGAATCCGGCTTAGAAGATGAACATATCAACTTAACTTTTATGGCCACCACAGCAGATGACTCTGACACTGAATCAGAATCTGAAGAGATGTCCTTCACAGGAAAGTTAAAACACCAGTCTTGGTACTTTGGCTCTGGATGCTTGCGACATATGATGGGAAGAAAGTCTATGTTCCAAAGTATGGAGCTTAAATCTGGCGGAGACGTTAGATTTGGAGCCAAAGCAGGTTAAAAATTTTGCAGATATAAACATTGAAGATTCAGAAGCAAAAGATAATTCAGAAGATCATCCAAATACAACATCTATGGATAATCTTAGTAACTCTGAGGATCACCCAAACAAAAGATCTTCTAGACTCAATTCAGCTCATCCAGAAGATGTCATACTTGGAAAGAAAGATGACCCCATCAGAACTCAATCATTTCTCAGAAAAAACGAAGAATTACTAGTTGGATTAGTTTCTATGGTGGAACCAACTTCTGATTGAATTATTGTTATGCAAGAAGTTCATTTCTTATATGGTTCAGAAGTTCAACACATAAAAATGTTGTATCACACTAACCCTAGGATTTGAATGCGTGTTCTAATTCTAGAAGGTCACGCGTGCAAGTTATGGTGATGAAATCCCTAGGTAACTGTTCCAATCACTTCAAAAATCACGTTCCTCCCTTAATTGTCAGATTCATTAAATGTTTGCCATGATTATGATTTTAATATCTGATGAAAATCTTTTATTATCTATTTAAAATCTTTTATTAATTATGTGCTAAGTGCATGCGTCTTCTCTATAAATAGTTTTTGAAACCGTTCATTTCACTTTTTATCTTTCGATTTTTCAAATCCTATATGCTCTTTGCCTCCTTTTCTCTCTTCACAAGAAACCTCAACTGTTCATCAATGGCGTTCGCTTCATCCTCTCAACAAAACCTTGTTGCTACATCTAGCAATTCTCAAACTGAGGGTTACGTTGAACCACGAAGAACTATGCTTCTTCCCGTGAATGAGTTGGAAGTAATATGCGAATACATGGTTTGTCTGGAAAACATCAAAGAAAATGGGTATGATTTGTTCCCTGCAGTTGAATTTCAAGGTTGGGGAAATATCTTTAACAGGTTGATTGGACCACTCTTCCCTCACATGGTTAAAGAATTCTGTATTCTTGCGGTCACTTCGCCAAAAGAGATTATGTCATTTGTCATGGGTAAACAAATTGTTATCACCAAAAACCTAATCAGACAGTTAATAGGTTTTGAAGGTGAAGGAGTTGTTGGCATTGCTGATGGAAAA
Source organism: Vicia villosa (assembly GCF_029867415.1). Classification (NCBI taxonomy): domain Eukaryota; kingdom Viridiplantae; phylum Streptophyta; class Magnoliopsida; order Fabales; family Fabaceae; genus Vicia; species Vicia villosa. Next base: position 6,103,299 of record NC_081186.1, read on the forward strand.
CCAGATATGTCACTGCTGTATGCTGAAATCTTCAAAACCGGGGAAGCTTCTTCAAAATTCAAACATCTGAAGGTGTATTACCAGGTTTGGGAAAAAATCTTCCTGGGTTGTATTTTCCACCGAAAAGCAACAAGTTCTTCAGATTATGTCAATACTGACCAATAATACCTATTGTACTGCCTCGGAAAAAATATCAAGATTGATTTACCATATATTCTTTTCAAACATTTGTGGACTCATGTAAAGGAAACTAGAGAAGAAGAAAAAAAATCAAAAGGTTAAAGGCAAGAAAAACTGGATTCCTCTTTCAAGGCTAATATTAGACATTCTGACGGAGAATGGCCTGATAGCATATCTATAAGATGCTAACTTGCTGAAAGAGTTAGACCCAACATGTGGAAAAGCCCTAAACGGGAAGAATTTAAAGAAGATGAACATCATTGAGAAAATTGTAAGTCAACCCACTCCTTACACGGCAAGCTTCATCACAACAAGAAGAGTTCATATTGATGATTTTCCCGTATTCAAAACTAGAGACACTCCTGACATCATACTACACTTCCTTGAGTTATGCAAGAGGGATGAAACACCAATTGACCCAACATGGTTTCATGGGAGAAACAACCCTCTATAAATAGTTTACAAAAAGAAGAAATCCAAGAAGAGGAAAGTTGTTAAAGAAGGCACTTCTATGAGAGCTCCCAAGGTTCAGAAGACAAAGAAGAAAAAGTTTTTCAGGTAATCCTTCTACCTCTATCTCTGTTGTGAATTCTAAAAATATAGAAACATCTAAACAACCCCAAACATCAGAACATCAAACAGCTCAAACATCTTAATCGCTTGTATCTCAAACAATTGAATCCCCTGTACATCAAACTTCTAACCCTATCTCATCTCCAACAACTGAACTGCCCTCACCTCAAATAATTCCACCATCTGTATCTCATACATCCAAACCACCTTCATCATTGGAACCCATGTCACAATAAACTTCTGATAAACAAAATCTCGATGCTTCAAGTTCTGAAATTGACCCCACAATTCCTCCAGTATATCAAGAACAAAACCAAAACATTGCACAAATGTTTTTTGATATTAATAATTTTGAACTTCCACCTGAACAAACTGAGCCCTTTCAATCACCAGAAACAACAACAATCACTCAGCCCAAAAACCAACAAGAAACTCTGATTCCTACTTCCCAACAAATTGATCCAAACACTTCAGAAATCCCACCTGAAACAGAACTTCCAACCCCCATACAAAGAGAATATTCACCTACATCACAAATAGAACCTCCACCATCCTCACAAGTAGAACTTCAACTTCTCATTGAAAATGAGATGGGTTTCAAACGTGTTTGTGGGCTATTTTAAGACTCTTGAATCCATTATTTCATTTTTATAATATTCATTTTATTTATTTGAATTTTAATTCAATTAAATAATAGTAAGTCATATAAAATATGGAATAATTTGTTTAAAATCAAAGATTGGATTTCCAATTAACATCAATCGCCCAATATGTCCAAATGTATCATTAAAACACGTGAAAGAAAGATGGAAGAGAGATTGGACCAAAATAGAAAGATTTGATGCAAGTTTCAATCAAATTTTTTCACAATTTTTTCTCTCACAAATCATTCCATATCCAAGCCCATTCAAACCCTATTCTCCCTTGATATATATTCTCAGCCATTGCATACCTAGACGGGACGAGAATCTGAGCCTTACAACCCTTGTTTACACTTCAAAAAAATCTAGGAGTAGGGAAAACTCGTGTGACCCCTTCCAAGCATCTTCAAAGCCAAACATCTGTTCCATTCAACTTAGAAGGTATCATAGAGTAAGCTTAGAGGTTTTATAGCATGAAAACACGCCAAGAATTCGTATACCAAGCATCTCCATATTCATGCATATTCTATTTTTCGTATCTCATAAACTACAATGCTTTAATGTGATTTAACGATTTGTTTGAGTTTGTGGAGTGCTTTAGTGAAAGACAGAACCATCATCCATGAAGTTTAAAGCAAAAACAGTGAGATGCCATTGTTAGGGCATGATGAAGGATGTGTTTCGTTCTGTCATACCCCAAAATTTGCCCTTCTTATTTCTCTTAAATCAAACTTCTATCAAGGTTCGATACTTAAAGACATCTCTCATGAACAAGGGCTCAATTGAGTCACGACAATGGAGTCACGACAATGAAGTCACGACAATGGAGTCACGACAATGGAGTCATGACAATGGAGTCACGACAATGGAGTCACGACAATTGAGTCATGACAATTGAATCACGACAATGGAGTCACGACAATAGAGTCACGACACTGAATTTACGACAATGGAGTCATGACAATAATCAATTCACTCATATGATCCAAACGCTCAGGGAAATCGAGCCAACAACTTAATTCTGACACCACATATACGATCTAATGTATGACTCAGTTTGACACACGTCAATACATCAACTGACGGAATTTGTAAACCCATCTCAGATAAACTTTCTGTCAACATCCGGGTGGCATCTTTAAGCCCATCTCTGACAATACTTTGCCTGAATGGCATCTTTAAGCCCATCTCCATCTTCAGTCCATGCATCATCAAGGGCAAATTTCTGGATATTCTAGTGTTCAATCCTCTACCACCTTCAGATTTCGATTGGCATACAAACCAATCTACATCCTCAGGTTTAAGAAGATTGGATAGGGGAAACTCTCATACCCTAAAATTTGCCCATCATATTTCAAAATATTTTGGTTCAAGCACTGAGAAATAAGCTTGACTATCTCTCTCTTAAGCAGCAACCCACAGCTAAGGATTTGCTTCTCTCAAAGTAAAATCAGGTTCTGACCCCTCAAGTGGACCTCATGGCCTCTCACATGCCTCAAAGGATCTCATTTCACCTTTCAAGCTCATACCAAAGTTCAAGACATAAGGACATACTCTACTAAACAATGACCTCCTAAATTAGGGTTTTGATTTCTCTGAAGAAAATTAATAAATCAAATGGATTTCAGATGACTTATGATGTTTCAATCTATCTCCATGACAAAATTCGGGCTTCAATTCCAAGGATTGCTCAGTCAATTGCTCCGAAAGTCAATAGTCGACTAGTTTGACCTAAAGTCAACTATGGTCAAAGTACAGTCAAAATTCTTGATTTTTGGTCAACATCCTTATTTTGAAGTATCATTCATCATTTGATCAAGGATTGATCATGATTCATCAAGGAAAGTTCAGAAATCAACAAAACCTAAAGTTTCTAAATTAGGGTTTTTTGACCTAAAGTCAACTGAACTTTGACCAGCCATAACTTTCACATGGAACATCATAAATTTCCCATCCAAAGCTCCTTTTTAAGGAAATTGAATTATCTACAACTTTGTCTCTCACATGCCAAGTCTAAAAATGCTTCATTTGAGAGATATGGATCAAAACATTACAGGTCCTTCTAGAAGATCGCAAAAAGCAGTTTTTTGTCAGGAGCAATATCATCAAGATAAAATCCTCAAATGAAAAAATTGTTCCAAAGGTGCTTGTAGAGGACATCTTGGACTTTCCAAAAAGTCCTAGATCATCTTCATATGATAAGTATTGAATGAGTTATGGCTTGTACAAGTTGGGCGATTTTAAGAAAATGCACAAAGTCAATATGAGCAAAAAATGAATTGTTGGACCAATGGGCCTAAGAGATGGGTTTCAAACGTGTTTGTGGGCTATTTTAAGACTCTTGAATCCATTAATTTATTTTTATAATATTTATTTTATTTATTTGAATTTTAATTCAATTAAATAACAGTACGTCATATAAAATATGGAATAATTTGTTTAAAATCAAAGATTGGATTTCCAATTGACATCAATCACCCAATATGTCCAAATATATCATTAAAACACGTGAAAGAAAGATGGAAGAGAGATTGGACAAAAATAGCAAGATTTGATTCAAGTTTCAATCAAATTTTTTCACAATTTTTTCTCTCACAAATCATTCCATATCCAAGCCCATTCAAACCCTAATCTCCCTTAATATATATTCTCATCCATTGCATACCTAGAGGGGACGAGAATATGAGCCTTACAACCCTTGTTTACACTTCAAAAAATCTAGGAGTAGGGCAAACTCATTTGACCCCTTCCAAGCATCTTCAAAGCCAAACATTCGTTCCATTCAACTCAGAAGGTATCATAGAGTAAGCTTAGAGGTTTTATAGCATGTAAACACGCCAAGAATTCCTATACCAAGCATCTCCATATTCATGCATATTCTGTTTTTCGTATCTCATAAACTACCATGCTTTAATGTGATTTAACGATTTGTTTGAGTTTGTGGAGTGCTTTAGTGAAGGACAGAACCATCATCCATGAAGTTTGAAGCCAAAATAGTGAAATGTCATTGCTTGGGCATGATGAAGGATGTGTTTCGTTCCCATAGATCCAGGCCTTTTCAGGACTGTAGCAACCTGCCCTAAAAATTAAATTTAGAGTCGCCACCTATTCTACCAGGGTGAATAGGAAACCCTATGCAGTTAAGAGATTTAGGATAAGATACTATATTCAGGTTGAGGGAAGGTGTTAGGCACCCTCAACCCTTTCCTAAGGTTTGCATTATAGGATTAAGGTTTATGGCAAAAAATAAAGAAAGATGACAGACATTTAATAGAGTTAAAGGCAAGATTATCAAGATTAAAGGTTTATAATTTAGGGAATAAAAATTGGGAAAAATGAGATTTATGAGGGAGGGGACTCGCCTTGGTTATCCAAGTGCCTACGTATCTCCTTAGGGAGAATCAGAGTCAACGTAGTTCGGGGATGAGGTTGTGCGCCTTAGAATTAGTATGAGGTTTTTTGAAGGCTTTTTGAATGGCCTTATCGTAGTTTTGAAAATGCAAAGTTCGAAGGTATTTTGAATTACCTTATCGTAGATTTGAAAATCGCAGGGATGGAAATCCGTAGTTACGTGGTTTAGTGTGTTGTAAATGTTTGGGCGTACAACCCTGATTTTAATTTGTTACCGTTAGTTGCGATGATCAATAGGTTTGATCACCATGGTTAACAGATTGATAAAGAATTGATGGCAATTCTAATCGATTGATTCGATTATCACTTTTAGCAAATTGAGATATTTTAATTATTGACTTATTAATTTATCGTTACCTCTCATAATCGATAAATTCGATTACAAATGATAACGAATTGATAAGAAATGCTAATCATCATAACCAATAAGATGGTTACAACCTTTTACAAAATAAATGTTATTTTTATTTTAATTTAATTAAATAATTAAATGATTGATCATTACCAATCGCGACCAATAGATTTAGTCGGAATGAATAATAAATTACATTTTATTATTTTCGCTAAAAAAACTAATGGGATTGAACAAAACCTAATGCCTTGGAAACAATCTTCTAGGGTTTTTGTGATTCTATAATTTAAGTTAGATTAAAATAAATTAAATTGAATAGTCGAGATAATTGGGAAAAACCTTAAACCCTAGTTAGGAGCCTAACCCTAATTTATACTATCCTAATCCTAATTTAATTTTAAAATTAAATTATATATAAAAACATTGAGCTTTAATTATAAATTATACAAATAATATAAAAGAATAATTAAACCTGGGCGTGTTATCATATGTAGTTGATTCTTGAAGCTCCATGGCGGTCTCCTGTTTTGATGTGTTAGATCTGGAAAGCAGACTTGGTCTGATGGTGGTGAATTGGAGGTAGACGGTGAGCGTGTACTGAACATATACACTGGATCTACAAGAAAATCATTAGAAAAAATTTATGTCTCACGCCTGGCTCGAACCCAGGTTCGTGAGGTTCCAATAACTGAACTCATACCACCTGTACTGAATTGATCCACTGTTATGTGTTCCCCAGAAAATCATTATATATAAGCATAACACCTAAATTGAATAATAAAATCAAGTCAAACATGTGGGCCCCAGTAACACGCCTCAACCAATTGTGTGGAGAGAGAGACTTCAGAAACCTTGGTAGTCTTACCTCCGGCGAAGACGATATAGGGGGTTCTGGACGCTTTTGGCCTCCCACGACGTTTGAGAATTGATCCTGATGGTCCTGGGGAGATGATTCAACAACTAGAATCAATTGATGTCAGCCATGTATGAAGATCTTTTAAGCCCTAGTGTGTTAGATCCCTTTGAGAATTCTAACGTGTTTTTCAGGCTGCCAGCCCCCCTCACGTGGGAAACAACATGACTATATATATGGGCACACAAATTAGGGTTGTTTAAATCATTCAAAATCTTAAAGAAAATATGCCTCCAAACTTTCTATTTTTGGAGTCTTCTCTTTATGCCCTAGCCTTGCACATTTTGGACTCTCATGATGTTACTTGGGCTACAAGTATGATCCAATACCAAAGCCATATTTTATCCATCTATTTTATATTTTTTATTAATTATTTATTTACCTTTTAATTGACTAAAATTTAAATAAATACAAATAAAAATGATAAAAATATGGGGATGGATTTAGAGGCTAAATTATGGGTCATGAATATGTTTGAGGTGAAAATCCTAGGCCCATTAATCAAAATAAGTGCTTTTGCTCAAATTGACCTTTCGTGTATTCCTCCAAAATCGACCAACTTCTAAGCCTTGTATCTCCTTCAATTTTAATCGTATGAATGTATTCTAGGACTTTTTAGAGAGCTTGAAGAGTCCTCTAAATGATGCCTTTGATTTCATCTCAATTGGAGTTTCCATGCTCAAGTTATGAGCCTTGACCCAAAAGGTGTATTTTATTGACTTTTTGGAGGACCTATAATCTCTTGGACCCTATCTCTTGAATGAAGCATTTTTGGCTTTGGCTTGTGAGAGACAAAGTTGTAGAGAATCCGATTTCTTTCCAAATAGGCTTTGAGTGAGAAATTTCTGATACTCTATGTGAAAGTTATGGCCAGTCAAAATTGAGTTGGCTTTCCCTATAAAAAACCCCAATTTGAACCTTTTGAATTTGTTCATTTCTGAGTTTTTATTAATGGATCATGATCAACCTTTGATCAAATGATGGATATAACCTCACATACTTGATGTTGACCAAAAATCTTGAAGTTTGACTGTATTTTGACTATAGTAGACTTTTAGGTCAACATAGTCGATTATTGATCATCTGAGCATTTGAATGGGAAATCCTTGGGATTGAAGTTTGATAATTGACATGGAGATACTTTGAGACATATGAGATACCTTGAAATCCATTTGAGACCTTAGAGATTCAAAAATCCTTTGATAAGTGCAAACCCTAGTTTTGAATAGGAAAGAGTGCTTTTGAAAAAACCCTTGAATCTTGAGTTATTGAAGATGCATAGAGGAGGGCAAATTTTGGGGTATGACAAGGAAAAACCGATTGCACCATTGCATTTGTAACATTCAATTTAGTGGATCTGGGCAGGTTTATGGTAGCTTGGATTGTGTTTCATATGTGTTTCTGATTTGCAGATGGAAGGTGATGAATTTGCGAACAATTCCGCAGGAAAAAGTGCAACAGATTCGGCGGCTGAATCCGCAGGAAATCTGTGGAAGATGATGAACAGTGAAAAGACTCCTTTGACTACGCGTGGAGCCGTTTGATTGGACGGTCAAATGAGAGTGTTTCTCTCCCCTTCTACGAGTGGTGGGATGTGTGTCTGTGGGTCCCAGTATTTTCATTCCTTTGACTTTTGCCATTAATCATTGTTTTTTCTATATTATAATTTTGGGTTCATTACTTAACAGCGAGAACACATAATATAATTGGCCAGACGAAAGGACATGTGACCTGAAGGACCTGGGCTCGATCCCAGCGTCCTACATTTAATTATTTAAGTTTGTTATTTAAGTTTGCTATTGATTTAATTATTTAAATTCTGCTATTTAATTTCCGTCTTTATTTTTTATTTAATTATGTTATTTATTTATTAGATTCCGCCATTTAAATTCTAGAAGGTGTATATCTTGTTCATTCAATTTTTGATGTAATAGTAATTAGGGCCTTTATACTTTTCGCATTTTAATTTCCGCACATTATAACTGTATTTAACTATATGGTTAGTAAAATAGGGAGTGATAAGACAATTAATTGAACGTAGCTCACTAATTCAAGATAACATAACTGAATTCAACTCACATGATTGATGCACACACTCACCTTTAAGGTACCTCCTCTTATGCTGCCTTTCGATCAAAAATAGTCAAGTTCCTCAGATGTAGGGATACCTTAGCATATGCTGCCTACGAATTCAAATCATCATAGTCCCTCGGAATAAAAGATCATAGTCCCTTCGAGTTGCCTACAATAAAATGATCTCGTCCCTCGATGTTGCCTTGATAAATGATGATGGTCCATTCGAACGCTAAGGTATCCTTACTGTTGCCTAAAATTACTATTATATCCTTCCCTGAGACTACCTGCCCTCTTTATGGCAGGGACAGTCTTGTGGCGCACGATAATTTTGATGACCCTTTTTAAATCCAATGAAAGGACTACCTACCCTCTTTATGGTATGGATAGCCCTTTCCTATTAAAGTCTTAAAGAACAGAAACTTTTAACTTAAGGTAATTGCTCTTAAATGCTTGCTCCGCATTCAAACTTTCAAATTACTTTTCACACCTCCTTTTCAAAACGATTTTCAAAAGGCTACGCTTATTTACAAGCTAAAGTCTTTATTGAAAAATCTTTTCTCAACACAAACGATACTTCAAACATTTCAAACAATTCAAAAGTGAGCTAAGCAATTAAGAGCCCATGGATAACCATGGATACAAAGGGTGCTTCAAACCTTCCCTTTGTATAACCTACCCCCCGAACTCAAAATCTTTTTAAGAGGCTTTTTTCTGTTCTTTTAGCCTTTCTTTAAATTAGATAAAATAAAAGTCGGTGGCGACTCTTGCTTACCGCGACATTTAAAGTCAGTTCTCCCACCGTATTACAAAAGCATACATGAGTATTTAGCAAAATAAGTGAACAAAACTATGTTAAACTAGCTAAACAAAGTTCAAATCATGGATGGAGTTAGAATAGTGTGAACACAAGGTAGAAATCAATAGAAAACAAGTCCTAAGAAGTAATTTTTTTTACAATATTCCTAAGAAGTACTTAAACATACATGAGATCGTACCAAAAGGGTTCATACAAGATTTCACGTCAATTGCACTAGTTATGACAAAATAGTAAGTATTTACACACGGAAAGGAAAATTCAAGTAAAATAAGAAGAAATGATTTAAAGATTCTAACTCCAGGTCTTAGAACCTCTAAATATCCCTAATTATATGTACAAAAAGAATCTAAGTCAATTGCATGAGGGCATTTCAACTATGAGCAAAAACAACACAAACATCAATTAGAAACACACATCAATCGGATCTAAAACCCTAAGTAAAAACCTAACCAAAAATTGGAATTGAACTTCATTTTTTATACACAATATCATATGTGGGTCTACTGCAAGCATGCAAAAAATGACAATAAAATTCTACTCCTAAGGCCTCTAATCGAACTAGTTTGTAAAACCTATCAAAACATGAGAAAATATGAACATACTCAACAAAATGACCTATTAAAAATACTAAATCACATCACAAAAATCCACAAAAATTATGAAAAATATCCTAAGACATCAAGGCATATAAAAATTATTTTTTTACATTTTTAGTTTTAAAGGAAAATGATTTTTTAAACAAAATGAAAAAAAGAAACAATTTTTAGCAAAAAGAAAAACATTGGCAGGGGGTTAATGTTGAAATAAGAGTGCAGTCTAAGCAAGAGCGTTGAAGGCCCAGGGATTGAGCCCAAACAGAGTTTTCTTTTTGTATTCAAACACACACAAAACGTGTGAGCTGGGCCAGAGTGGGGGTGTGAACAAGCAATTTCTAACATGGCCCAAAAGCTTGTTTTTGTTCATGATTTTATGTAGCAAAACATAGATCCATGGGCTCACAAAAGAGGGGTATGAACAGTGGTTCGGTGAGGGAGCCTAAGATTATTGTTTGATCCACATCTTTTTTAGAATCTTGTTAATGAAGTTTTGTTAAGTTTCAATTAATCCAAATTAAACCAGATTTAATCACACTAAGTATCTATTATGTTAATTAAACATGTTAATTTAAGAAAAATTAAAAGAGGGGCTAGCGTTAAGAAATTGTGACCGTTCACTTTCTCTGAATGAGTCTCCATCCTCTCACTCGCAAACGGCGGCTGGAGAACCTTCCTTTACAAACGACATCTTCGATGAAGCCCTCCGACCACCTCCGTGAACAACGCGGCTGAAAACCCCTCTCTTATCTTCTCTACTCTTACCTCGACCTCAAATGGCGCCAACACCGTTCTCAACAATCTCCGACGATCAACTCGTCTTATCCGATCAAAAACGATGCCACTGAAAAAACGTCTCCCTCAACCTCTTCTCTGCCTCCCTCTCACCTCGCAATTCTCGTCGTTAGAGCAACGACAACCACGTCACCTCGCCTCTCCGTTTCTCTACTTCTCTCCGATTCGTAAATCAACACAGAGCGAATAGCATTTTGAAGTTCATAATCATAGAAGCTTACCAATCGGAGTTACGCCTCTTCCATGGAGAATGATGAACAGGAAGCCTAGAGGATCTCCCGTGAATGATAGGTAATATTAAACATCTGAATTTTGTTTCTCGTCGCCTCTTATTCTCAAGCGCGAGGGGAGGGGTTCGATACCCAGATCCTGCACTTTTTTACGGATTAACAATTCTCCGGGTTCTGTGCGCGCGACTTCAGGAAAGACCACAGTATGACCTCGCATATCAATCATAGGATCTCTTGCAATGCAGATCCAAGGGTCCCGAAAGCAGTATCCCATGGTGGACACTCAAAGGCCACAACACAGGATCACAACCCAGTGTTATTATATGTTTTCTATTTTATTGTGAATTTTTTTTTGAATAACCAATTTTTTTAAAAAAATTTCAAAAATAACAAGGTTTTCAAATTAATTACCAAAATGTCACTTTTTTGCTAAAAAAAACACGTTGTCGCCAGGGGGGTGGCGACAACACTGGGCCCAAAACGTGGTCGCCAGTGGGCCTGGCGCCTACATGTAAATTTTAGGTGTTGTCGCCACCCCCCTGGCGACAACACACCCCCATATTTTTTTTTTCTTTTTTTTTGTTATTTTTTTTCTTTAACATATTTCCTTCTAAATTTTTTTATATTATATTTTTCAAATATTCTTTCAACATGATTTTTTTATATAAATTTTTTTTTCCATGGTATTATATTTTCGGTATTTTTTTACTTTCAACATTAATGTTTTCGGTAATATTTTCTCTTAAATGTTTGTAAATATTATTGGTTCCAAATATTTTTTCCATGGTAATATTTGGTAATTTCTTTCAAGATGTATCATAAATCCATTATTTTTTTGGTAATCTTTTTTGTGTTGTAACCCATAAAATTTATAAAAAAAAGTTCATTTCATTGAAAAAGTAAATTACAAATATCATCGAAACTAAAAACTATGTTGTGGAGCTAGATCCACGATTGGGACATTTGGTCCTATTATGTCCTACCTCACGACATATACTACACTTCCTCTGCATTTTTTCAGTTACGTCCATCTCGGTTCTAATACGCCTGCTGTTTGGTCGACCGCTTTTATTCCGACGCATTAAATCGTTATGCCAAACTGTTTCCCCCTCGTACACAGGCCAATATGCCTCCATTGCTACCACCGGAAAGTAATTGTCGTATACGTTGAGCAACGTTGATACTTTATAAATTTCTGATACCAAAGATAATGCATCAAAGTGAGTATGTGAACATGCTGCAAGGACATGGGAGCAAGGCATGCGATATGCTTGAAATTGGCCACAGTCGCACCAACGACCTGGGATATTGACGCGATACTCTTTTCGTGGAAGCCCCTGGTTATGGTCAATTGTTTCTTTGACACTGAAGGTGTGGCCATGATGGTCGAACTCGGTCACTCGATGAGTGTTACCCTTGGCAGATTCCTGTTGTATATATTTCATGCAGACATCGCTATATACCTGTTGTGTTTGTAACACTGAATTCCACCTCTTACCTCGTGTGGCGAACAAAGTTGCCGTCCGAAAATACGTAGCACTAACAATGGCAGTTACAGGTAGGTTTCGTATGCCTTTGAAAACCCCGTTCATTGATTCCACAAGATTTGTAGTCATGTGGCCCCACCTAGCCCCATCGTCGTATGACCTAGTCCATCTTGCTCTATCAATGCTGTCAATCCACCTCCCTGCATCTGGATTTGTCAACGCTATTTCTCGGCGGTAGTATTGAAATCCAGGTTGGTTTAAGGCATACCCCGCGTTCACCAAGTGGTTCTTCAAAAATTTATCCTTGATCTCTCTCATAAAATTCTGTGCTATATGCCTAATACAGTAGACATGCTTAGACGGAGGGTTGTGCCAACCATTTGCCGGATTGTTGTATGCGCTGTCAATAGAAGCGTGCCTGTCAGAAATCAAACAAAGATTAGGTTGTGGAGCGACTCTAGCTCGGAGATTCTTCAGAAAGAAACCCCAAGCAGCAGCTGTTTCTCCTTCTACCAAAGCAAAGGCTATTGGAAAAATGTTGCTATTTCCATCCTGCGCGACCGCCATCAACAAAGTTCCCTTGTATTTCCCATACAGCCACGTTCCATCAATTTGAATAATCAGCTTGCAAAAACCAAAACCGACGATGCATGGTCGAAACGCCCAGAATAGTCTATGGAAGATTCCATTACCTTCGAGAGGGGTTCCGTCCTGGGACTGTGCCGGCAGTGTCTCCAATATACTAACAGTCCCAGGTGAATACAATTGCAGTGCAGCCAGGTAGCGAGGAAGTTGTTGGTACGATTCCTCCCAGTTGCCGTAGACTTTTTCAATTGCTTTCTGTTTCGCCAACCAAGCCTTTCTGTACGAAGGTTTGTATTTGAACACAGAAACGCAATGAGAAATAATTGTCTTCACCTTCAGGGATGGGTCAGTTTCGACCAGAGGAATGATGGTATGACATATCATGTCATGACTGAGTTTTCGATGATCTTGCGCCATGTTAGTGGTGACGCAGGTGTGGGCTTGAGATATCGAACGTATCACCCACGCGTTAAACTTCTTTCTGAATGATGCCTTCAGCATGTATCCACACTCCGGGTTTTTGCATGCAATACTGACTCTCTCTGGATTTGATCGATCGGCTTTAAAATCAACACAATTTGCTAAGTGCCAATTTTTTATAGCCAACAGACAATCATCCTTCGAACGAAACGTGTCACCCTCTTTTAACTCCTCGCTTGACCTCATATATGGATTGTATAACATATCGGATGATGGCTCGTCCTCTCCTAAATTAAGCGTTGTGAAATGTGCCAGAGGTGAATATGCATGTGTATCCGGTACTGGATCCGGTACTGGAACTTCTTCGTCACCTTCATCTTCGGATTCACGATTCACCAACTCATCAACAACATCTTCTATATCAGTTTCTTCGTCAATGACATGTTCGGGTTGTTGTTCGTCATCAACAACAGGATCAATAACTTGTGACTGAATATTTTGCGAAGGAGCATTTTGTTCAACCACTATGTACAGTTCCAGATAATCATAACCAAAATACTCATGGGTGAGGAACATGTTTTGAACCTCTAAGTCAGTTGTTATATGTGATTGACAAAACATGACTGAGTTGTTAGGTTGAAGAAGGGGTTGTCGGTAAAATATCTGAGACACTGGTTCTCTTATTTTGGATTCGATTTTCCTTTTTAGATAAGAGAAATCTGATTGTCTATTTAGAGCAAAACGTGTTGAGTTTGTGTTTCTAAATAGAAAACCGTTTGTGTCGCAGTGGTATGTCTCACCATTCATATGAACACGAACTTTGTACTGCGAGGTGGATGTCATAATTTTGATATGTGTTTCTGAAAGAAGAGATGTGAGAATTGTGTTGTAAAAGGAAGAAATGTTTGGGAGAATTGTGTTGGTTGTAAAAAATAGTATGTGAAGTAGTTCCTATATATCATGCACCACCTCTTACACAAGGGTAATGCATGCAAGAAATGAAGCAATAATTCTGCACAAGATTCAAACTTTGACAAGACTATTGCATGCCACAAAAGAATCTCGTCCCCACCTCTTACACAAGGGTAATGCATGCAAGAAATGAAGCAATAATTCTGCACAAGATTCAAACTTTGACAAGACTATTGCATGCCACAAAAGAATCTCGTCCCCACCTCTTACACAAGGGTAATGCATGCAAGAAATGAAGCAATAATTCTGCACAAGATTCAAACTTTGACAACACTATTGCATGCCACAAAAGAATCTCGTCCCCACCTCTTACACAAGGGTAATGCATGCAAGAAATGAAGCAATAATTCTGCACAAGATTCAAACTTTGACAACACTATTGCATGCCACAAAAGAAAACAGGTGGGGACCATGTGGGGCCCTAATTTTTATTCTTCAAAATTATTGTTTACGTTTTTCCCTTGTATATGAAACCCTAATTGTCACACAGACCTAATGGAAGGCGTCCGTCCCTCTATAAATTAGGGTTTCCAGTGTGCATCAGTACACACACAAAAAAATGAGATCTCGAATAAGGCCAGATAGCACGCACCGGACTACTGAGCCTCCACCACCTGTAAGGCGTTTGGACTATCAACCGGACTATCTTCGAAGGAACGGATACGTTATTTTCTCTGCTGTCAAACCTCCCATGCAGGTAATGTTTTGGAACATTCAATCCATGGACCAGCTTAAGAGAACCCTTCTTAGGTTTTTGGAGGGAGAGTGGAGTCCAGGCGAACAAATCAGATCTAGCAAGAGACTTAGAACAAGGGGAGGTGTTTTTCTTGAAAGACAGCGTTGGTGGGAGACAATGGAGGACGACATTCAATGCACTCGAATGATGGAGGACAGAGAAGACATTGTCCTAACCGTTGTAATATCCTAGATGTTGCAGTTTCTTTATCATTTCAGTTACTTCTGTACCGTCCAATTAAATGCTCTGAGCATATATTAATGAAATGTTTTTTTAACATTACAAAGTTTCCAATTAGTATTTAAGTTATTAATAATTAGCAAAATTATTTTCTTCTGTATTTCACCCACTATAAATAAAGGTGTGTGTGTGTGGAGTTGAAGTACCAACTCTTTCTTCATTCTTACTGCAAACACTAAAAATAAACTCAGTTTGGGCTGTCGTCTTTTTTGAGGAAGGTAGTCACATGCGTGTCTGCCTTAACCCCCATTGGAATTTCTAGAGAATTGTTAGAGCCATCAACACTGGGTTTCGTCAACTAGATGGTCCGACCAGAAAAGTTAAACAGATAGATTACCGTTGTCCATACATTACGTTGACGGATAATAATCCAGAAGGCACCTACATGTATTATTGGGACCGTGTGAAAGACGATGTGGACGTGGATCTAATGTTTTGGACACACAGTGGAGAGGTTAACCGAGGCGTTGAAAATCCACTTGTTCTTGCAGTGATACTCGAGTAGTTTAGATTAAGTGTTGTTGTGTTTGTTGCAATGATCGAGCGTGTACTACAAGTTGTTATGTGTTATTTTCTTAGATGTTTTAGTTTCTGTGTTGGTTATTGTCAATGTACCTTTTTAATTAATGAATGAATTAATGTTTTCCATAATATATATATCTGCGCTAATTTAATATAAAATCCTCAAAATCTATTATAATTATATGTTTTAAATGAATTAAAAATTATGATAAATCACTGCATGCAATAATTTAACATAAACATGAAAAGACGAGACACTGCAGAGAATCTCGTCCCCACCACAGACATGACAAGACGAGACACTGCAGAGAATCTCGTCCCCACCACAGACATGACGAGACGAGACACTGCAGGGAATCTCGTCCCCACCACAGACATGACAAGACGAGACACTGCAGGGAATCTCGTCCCCACCACAGACATGACAAGACGAGACACTGCAGGGAATCTCGTCCCCACCACAGACATGACAAGACGAGACACTGCAGGGAATCTCGCCCCCACCACAGACATGACAAGACGAGACACTGCAGGGAATCTCGTCCCCACCACAGACATGACGAGACGAGACACTGCAGGGAATCTCGTCCCCACCACATACATGACAAGACGAGACACTGCAGGGAATCTCGTCCTCACCTATGCATTTTGGCTATAAATATGTTCACAAACTTGTTCAGTTTCTTCATCACCTCTTATACTTTCATCAGAGCAACTTATCATCAGAACCACCATTTTTTTTCTCGTCAACAAACATGTCTCTCCTAACTATGGGTCAAGAGCATCGAGGAACCATTGCAAACATTGCTGATTTTGTAAGTTTGAGTAAACACTTAATTTTTTTTCACCTTAAATTTTCTAATTTCAAATACTTATGGGTAATGTTTTTTTTATCGGATATCACGAGATTTAGGACCCGTGCTGGACCGATGAATGCTCCTGACCCTTTGATTGTGGACTACGTCAAACGTGCGGGATTTGGTGAGGTAATGAACTTAACAGAAAGCAAAGTTGATATGAAGTTTATATTAGCATTGTGTGAGCGTTGGAGGCCTGAGACCCATACTTTTCACCTTCCAATGGGTGAATGTACCGTCACTCTAGAGGACGTGTACATGTTATTGAGTCTCAAAACAAATGGAAAGGCAGTGTATGGAAATGTCCAACAACCAAACGCTCTATGCGTCGAATTGTTGGGTGTGGATTTAATAGAGGGTGAGGGGCGACAAAGGGGTAGGGGACAAGGTATAAAGCTTGCTGGCCTTCAACTAGCTTATGATGACCTTAAATTGAATGAGTTTTCTGACGAAGAAAGTATCCTACAGAAAACTAGGATGTATATTATGTTATTGTTTGGTAAGTTTTTATTTCCCGAAGGCACGGGAAATAGTGTTAATTTTATGTACTTGTGTTTACTTGGGGACATTGATGCAATAAAGACATATAGTTGGGGTTCGGCTGTGTTAGCATACCTCTATAGTTCCTTGTGCAAATGTGCAAAAAAGAATAGTTGTACATTTAGTGGATGCGCATTCTTGCTACAAGCATGGGCATGGTGGAGAATGCCGGTATTGGCCCCTGCAAATCCAAACAGTTTCGCCTTCCCTTACGCTTCAAGGTAACTTTTGGATCTTATTTTAATTAGTGCATTTTATTCTATTATTATTTGTAAATATATTGATTGTTATCTTTTAATGTGTTTAGGTTTAATGCAATCGGGTTGGATTACACCAATACGCCTGTATCCAAAATCATCTTTTACCGCCAACTATTAGATCGACTTGGACCCCAAGAGGTAAGACCACTAAAAATTTCCATTTTCAAAATATATTTATAAAATTAACTATCTTCTATATTTTGAAATTAATATTATTTGCTTTGCAGTTTATTTGGAGACCTTACTTGGAATTGGATCACGAACCCGACCTTGACGAGGCGGCTATTTGGACGAAAAAATCACCCATCATACGGTTCATCACTGTGGAGATGCACCAAAGTGACCGTGTGAAGCTCCAATTCGGCATGCATCAAGGTATCCCTGACCCACCTGAACCTGACTGTTTGGGACGTTGGCATCTGGCGAAGGTTAGCGAACAGTGGTACGTAGAAAATTACAAGACGTTTGCAATAGATCAGCGTAAAATATGGGCTCGTCGTTCCAAATATGTTCTAGAATTTCCTGTGGCGCCGCAAGAAATGAAGACAACTGTTGAATATGTCAACTGGTACAGATCGGTCACAAATCCTGAAATGATTGTTTCTGCCCCTTTCTATTTAGCTGACCCGCGAGCACAACCTCCATATTTTGGAGGACAACAACAACCACCACCAAATTACCACCAACAACAACAACAACCACCGCCACCAAATTACCAACAACAACAACAACCACCACCAAATTACCAACAACAACATTACCCACAACAACATTACCCACAACAACACCAACAACAACAACAACAAAGTTACCACCAACAACCAATCCAACCACAAACACCTTTTTACCAACAACATTCCCAACAATACCACCAGTTTTTTCCATCCCAAACTCAACCACAAAATCAAGAATTCCATGTAGGCAGCTCTTCCAGATCACATTTCCAAGAGTTCCATGCGGGGAGCTCTTCAAGATCACCACCAATAACCCCCGACATGGGCATAGAAGAAGAATACCCGCAATACACCACATTCGACCAACCAACGTCACAGTACACCAACCAACAATTTGACCTCAACACACCACCACAACCATTGTATTTTAACCAAACCGGCTCCAGCACCAACTTCCAAAACTTCCAGGCCGCACCCACTAGGAGAAATTTCAACCCGCCTAGACAAAGCTTTGACAGCGCCGCGGGCACCCGCCTATCCTATGGAGGGAATTCTAGAGGTCAAGGACGGCCCACAGATGTTGAAGACCCAGATTTCATTGAGGGGCCGTCGACTCAAGCACAAGACGAACCAAATAGAGGGGGGCGTCGTCGCAGGAATAGGGGGGCATTACCAACTCGTGACCCGTCTACACGACCCATTAGACAACCTGAATGTGGATCGTACCATGGTCCACGTGGCGCGCAATAGGATTTTTATTTGTATCGTTAATGTATTTTGAGTTGTTTTTCATTTTAATGTATTTTGTGTTATTTTTCAATTCAATGTAATTTGTATTTTGGTTATGTTTAATATATTGGTATTATATTTCCATCTTAAATAATATAAAAAAACAACTAAAAAAGTAATATAAAAAAAACAGAAAAAAAAAAAGAAAAAAAAACAGTTGAAAAAAATACCAAAAAAAAAAAGAAAAAAAAATAGGGGGGTGTTGTCGCCAGGGGGGTGGCGACAACACTTAAAGGATACAACATAGGCGCCAGTGGGCCTGGCGACCACACTAAAGCCCACAACGTTATCGCCACCCCCCCTGGCGACAACGTGTTTTTTTTAGCAAAAAAGTGACATTTTGGTAATTAATTTGAAAACCTTGTTATTTTTGGAATTTTTTTAAAAAAATTGGTTATTCAAAAAAAAAATTCTTTTATTGTTTAATTATTTGAATTAAGTATTAACTAGTTTGATTTAATTAAATTAACTTGTTTTAATTAAGGTTAGATGTAAAAGTAGGATTAGGGGTATAATTAGGGTTTAGAATCATTTTCCCGAGTATTCGATTTAATTAATCTAATCAACTTTAATAATTAAATATCACAAAAAAAACCCTAGAAAGGTTATTAATGCATTAGGGCTTGCCCAATTCCACTGCCCATTTGGCAAAAAAAACATTAATCCTCAATCAATTTTCTCTTCGATCCGACTATACCTATTAGTCGCATTAGCGAGAAATAAATTTAATCTAATTAATCTATTTATTAATATTAATTCTGATTCAATGGGTTCTTGACTAATTCTCTCCTCGATTCGACTAAGCCTATTGGTCGCATTGACGAGAGATAAAATAATAAAACACAAATAATGAAATTCATTGTCATATAATAACCAAATCTATTGGTATGAGAGATAACGATAAAATTCAAAATTTAATTACACAAAATTAAAATGCACTTTATTTGCTGTTCGTGACGATCGAATCTATCGGTCAGAATGGCCAACGATACATCATCTAATTCGTTAGCTATAATGATCAAATCTATTGATCATCATAACTAACGGTAACATATTAAACCAGGGTTGTACGCCAAATTCAAACACATTCAAAACACTTCAAACCAAACTACGGACTTTCATCACTTCGATCAGGAAACTCAAAATACCTTGCAAATTACAAAAATTCAAAACTACGATGGGCCATTCAAAAAGCCTTCAAACAATTTCATAATCAATTCTAAGGCGTACAACCATGTCCCCGAATTACGTTGACTCTGATTCTCCCTAAGGAGATACGTAGGCACTTGGCAACAAGGCGAGTCCCCTTCCCCAAAATTCTCATTAGGTTCGAATCTTTCCGTTCACCCATTTCACTTATTTAGCTATTAACCTTAACAATTTTAGCCATAAACCTCTGCCTCTCAATTCAAAACCTTAGGAAAGGGTTAAGGGTGCCTAACACCTTCCCTTGACCTGCTTATAATAATCTTACCCAAGTCTCTTAACTGCGTAGGGTTTCCTATTCACCCTGGAAGAATAGGCGGCGACTCTAAAAGTCTAGTTTTAGGGTAGGTTGCTACACGTGGAGAACCGAGTCACACCAGAGAACCGAAAGGCACCAGCTTACTGCAATTTAAAATCGGTTCACATCAAACATCAAAAACCAGGAGGAGCCTATGAAGAAAAGAAAAACAAAAAAGGTGAAGGAGAGATGATTCATAACAGAATAGAGATAACATAAATCAGAAAAAAACAGAAGAAACTAACTGTAACAGAATTGATACTCACCTCATAACAAATCTGTAACAAACTTCAGATGGATTCAATCTTCAATATCTCAGTTCCCTCTCTCGATCTTCTTCCATAAACAACTAGAAACTCCATTTTTTGGAATGATAATGATCTTTTATTCGTTCTCTTTTCTCTCTCAGTTTCACACTTAAACCTTCCATAACCGAATGTAAAAAACTTCAACAAAACTCCATAACTGTTTCCATAACCTTCAATCTTCCATCTTCATCAACCACAACATCTTCAATCTTCATCTTTCTCCCATCATCTTCATCACTTCTTCTCTTTAATCTCCATAACCATTCAACGACCATAACAACCTCTCTTCAATTCTCCAATAAAAGAAAAAAAGAAAAATCAGATAACATGATGGCAACATAGAATAGAAAAGGATAACAGAATTGGAGAATTCTTCACCTCCAACAGAAAAATGAAAACTCCCTCAGATTCTCACTCTCGATCAAACCTTCAATCTCATCACTCTCCAGCAATCTTCCATCATCCTTCATCTTCAATCTTAAGAGAAGCATAAAAACCAGATAAAAATCACCTTCTTCATTTTTTCTCGATTCAACAATCATCATCGCATCAACCTTCAACTCTATAACGACTTCGATCATCCTCGTGAAATCGCAACGCGCATCATCAGTATCATATCAGATAATGCAAAAGGAAGTCATTTTTGTTTTCTTTCCTGAAATTTTCCATTTTGACTTAGCGAGCGTTTTTTTCTTCTTTTTTCTTTTGAAATATTGATCCTTGGATATTGAATGTTGTGACTGCCATGTTGATTTTGATTTGTAAGCTTTGAATTTGATACGTCCTCGATCTTGAATGATGTATTGAGGAAGAAGATGTTGTGAATGTTATCTCCATTGCTTCCTCAATCTTTGATGAATGCGAGGAAGAAAATGTGCTTGCACCGTTTGCTTGCTTGATCCTTATGCTTGAACCTTTGCTTGGATTGACTGATTCTCTTGACAACCAAAAAACACCATTGAATTAATCGAAATCTACCCTGCCCCTGGTTGAAATCAAGGTTTATTTGAAAAGTAGAAACAAACTCCAACTCCTAGCTCGAGGGGGTGAAGAGGGATTAACATCCTTATATCTCCACTATTTAGGAATTGAAACAATGCCTGTACATCGTCGGCTCGGTCTTACCTTGAAAGCATACGTTTAGCGAGTTTTAGTTATTTGTATTTGTCATTCTCCCTTAAGCTTGTTAATAATCCTAAAACCTGAAATTCGTAGTAGTGAGCGAATGAATTGACTCCAAAACCTGCATGGTCATCCCATTAGAATTGCTAATCCGAAGGTACAACTTTGTCCTGAGTAACACTTAGCGATCGTAGGGGTTGAAATTTTGACATGATGAACACCTTTTAATCTTGGGGATAATCTCCTTTTAAATCCATTGACCTTGACTAACTCCTTAGTTCATGGACTTGTAGAAGTGAAGGGTAACCTCGAATTCTCCTTGGGCACGTCAAACCTGTCGGGAATAAATTGTTAGCGGTGGGTTTTCATCGTTTCAGAACTTCATGAGTTTCCTTTGACTGAACCTCTTTTGCTTTTCCTAAGGATAGTATCACACCGTTCGCAATCTTCAGAGTTTGTAGATTAAAAAAGGAAGGTGTTAGGCACCCTTAACCCTTTCCGAAGGTTTTGAATTGAGAGGCAGAGGTTTATGGCTAAAATTGTAAAGGTTAATAGCTAAAAAAGTGAAAAGGGTGAATGACAAGATTCGAACCTAATGAGAATTTTAGGGAAGGGGACTCGCCTTGTTACCAAGTGCCTACGTATCTCCTTAGGGAGAATCAGAGTCAACGTAGTTCGGGGACAGTGTTGTACGCCTTAGAATTGATTATGAATTTGTTTGAAGGCTTTTTGAATGGCCCATCGGAGTTTTAAATTTTTGTAATTTGTAAGGCATTTTGAGTTGCCTGATCGAAGTGATGAAAGTCCGTAGTTTGGTTTGAAGTGTTTTGAATGTGTTTGAATTTGGCGTACAACCCTGGTTTAATATGTTACCGTTAGTTGCGATGATCAATAGATTTGATCATTATATCTAACGAATTAGATGATGTATCGCTGACCATTCTGACCGATAGATTCAATCGTCACGAACATCAAATAAAGTTCATTTTAATTTTGTGTAATTAAATTTTGAATTTTATCGTTGTCTCTCATAACAAATAGATTTGGTTATTACATGACAATGATTTTCATTATTTGTGTTTTATTATTTTATCTCTCGTCAATGCGACCAATAGGCTTAGTCGGATCGAGGAGAGAATTAGCCAAGAACCCATTGAATCATAATTAATATTAATAAATAGATTAATTAGATTAAATTTATTTCTCGCCAATGTGACTCATAGGTATAGTCGGATCGAGGAGAAAATTGATTGAGGATTAATGGTTTTTTTGCCAAATGGGCAGTGGGATTGGGCAAGCTGCATTGATAACCTTTCTAGGGTTTTTTTTTGTGATATTTAATTATTAAAGTTGATTAGATTAATTAAATCGAATACTCGGGAAAATGATTCTAAACCCTAATTATACCCCTAATCCTACTTTTATATCTAACCCTAATTAAAACAAGTTAATTTAATTAAACCTAATTAGTTAATACTTAATTCAAATAATTAAACAATAAAATAGAAAACATATAATAAGACCTGGGTTGTGATCCTGTGTTGTGGCCTTTGAGTGTCCAGCATGGGATAGTGCTTTCGGGACCCTTGGATCTACATTGCAAGAGATCCTATGATTGAGATGCGAGGTCATACTATGGTCTTTCCTGAAGCCGCACACACATAACCCAGAGAATTGTTAATCCGTAAAAAAGTGCAGGAGCTAGGTATCGAACCCCTCCCCTCGCGCTTGAGAGCCTTAAGATGCATTACTCTTCCACCAGAGCATTGTTTGTTCACATATACGTGGGGTACGTGCTTTTTGATACTTTAAGGCTTGAGGATGGTTGGAATAGCTTAGAGAACTCCCAGGAACGTGTTTGGATCAATATAATTTCTGGAATTGGTCTTAATCTTTAAATCCGAGAATCAAATTTCTTCACTTTTTTTGAAGCTCTTGTGTATGTCTTGGAGGCCGAATCCCTCCTTTGTTGATGCATTTGTACTGTCCTTTTATAGTGAAACCTTAGGGTCTTGTAATTATCAATGATTTTCCTTTTGGTAAGATTTGGTGTATAATGATTCTGTGCGGTTTATAAGCGGATGGAGATTTGATTTTTTGCAGTATCATTTGATTTGGAGATGGTGAACAGTGAACACGTTTCTTCTTTGGTCTATTTTTAATTATATTTCTTGTTTTTTTCTTTTGACTAAAAAGACACCACAATAATAGTTAATAATATTTAATCATAATAATTAATAGTAACAATAAAATAATAATAACATTAAAATACTAATATAGTATATTTTTATTTAACCAAAAGAAATCAAGTAATAAAAAATAATAATGATAAATAACAATAATTGAAACTAATAAATGTGATAATTCTATTAAAATTAATTAATAATACTAATCAATAAATATTAACCCTAAATAATAGTATTAATACTAATTCTAATAAGACTATCATTACCCTAAAAATAATCCTAATATATATAATTATTAAAACCTAATTACAATAATAAACCTAATTAATCCTAATACTAATCCTAATACTACCTAATAATAATCCTATTAATATTAATATTAATAATAAAAATTAATAATGCTAAATACTAATAGTTAGTCATAACAAAAAATAATAATCGAAGCAAATGTTAGTAAAACCCAAAATACCCCCAAAAAATAATAAAACCCTTGTAATAATTGGGCCCAACGTTTGGGGTCCTAAACACCTGTTAATTACGCCCTTGTTTTAACTCAACCTGATTTATAAGAGAGCGGGTTTGACAATAGAAATGTCAAACCCCATGACTCTTAATTTTGAACCTTGATGGATTAACAGAAGTAGATTTGATCGGGAAAATTTTGGGGTATGACACCACGCCATCTTAGAAGTACCGCTATCGGTCAGTCTCGAGAAGCCCCCACCATTGGGCACCTACGACGGAACGACCGACCCCGACGAACACATCGAGAACATCGACGCCCTCCTAGACTATAGAGAAGTACCGGGCGCAATCAAATGCCAGTTGTTCCCGACCACATTGCGCAAATGAGCCATGACTTGGTACAAAAGCCTTCCCGACGAATCCATAACGTCATGGAAAGGGCTTGGAAAGCTTTTCTCACGACACTTCACGGCTTCCCATAGGCACCCGAATCCATCACCTCTTGGAA
Organism: Vicia villosa; assembly: GCF_029867415.1. Classification (NCBI taxonomy): domain Eukaryota; kingdom Viridiplantae; phylum Streptophyta; class Magnoliopsida; order Fabales; family Fabaceae; genus Vicia; species Vicia villosa. The sequence continues at coordinate 6,128,055 of NC_081186.1, forward strand.
AGGGCTTGGAAGCCTCCCTGGAGGCCACATCCTGGGGAAGGAAGAATCACTTCGAGCCTACATAGAGAGGTTCAATAAAGAGGCTGTGCAAGTATCCACAGCAGCCCACATGAAAAAGTTTTTGCTCAAGCGAGGCCTCCGACCACGTTCAGACTTCGCCAAGGCCATAGGAATCGAAATGCCGCCCACTTTGGATGCGTTTTTCCTTAAATCCCAGGCATATATACATTATGAAGAAAAAGAAGTCGCTCAGACGGTCCGCAACTCCAAATAGGAAGAAAGCACCAAAGGTGCTCGTCAGGACGACTCTCGTCGGGGGTCCAAAAAGAAAAAAAGATGACAAAGGGCGGGACCCTAATGATTACAAAGGTCCGACCGAAAAATTCCGGGAATACACGCCCCTGAACGCATACAGGGAACGCATCCTGAACGAATGTGCAAACGCCGAGTTCCAAACGGGCGGAAAAGCCTGCAGAGGATACGCTTGCCATGCAAGTGGTCATGAGTATTACCCGACCGTAGGAATTTTATCTTCCTGACTGGACAAAAATATCCTTCCCCCTCTCTTCTCACATCCCGTGGGAGCTCTTCCCATCCACCATGGTCATCTCCGGAGGAGGATTCAGCAAACTCACCGTCGGGTCTATAAAACGAAAGTTCGACGAGCTAATTTCAGCAAGCTCGAGATAAACTGTAACTCTCGAGCTTGCCAAAGGCGGCTCCTCCCCCATCGCATTCTACTAGGAAGAACTTCTAGGCAGTTCCCCTAACGCCACCATTCCTCTCCTCATCCGGGCTCGAATGGCCAACTTTGACGTGCGGTGAATTTTGGTCGGTCAAGGAAGTTCGGTAGACATTATGTACTCTCAGCTATTTAAGACGTTACAGCTCGACGACCACCACCTCACACCCTATGTAGGCTCCGACCTGCAAGGCTTCAATGGCACCGTAACAAAGCCGTGGGGATTCGCCGAGCTAATTTTCTCAGTTGGGTCAGCAGAAACAGCCAGGGCCGCCAAAGTCCAGTTCCTGGTCATCGATTACCCCTCCATCTAACAATGTATCTTGGGATGACCCACAGTGGCTGAACTAATTGTCGTTCCTTCAACGGTTCACCTTAAACTTAAGTACTACACAACAAAAGAACAGGTGGCCACACTCCGCAGAGACATCGAAGCGGCCAGAAGATGTTTCGAAGCATTCGCCAAAGGCCTCAGCACAATAAAAACCGCCTCTTAACCCCAAGGTAAATCAACGGCCAATACATTCCCCGAGGCCAACAAATCAATGTCGCGCATTGACACTATCGACCTAGACAGCCGTTTCCGCAAAGAATCCGAGGGGAAGGAAGATGCAAAGAAACCAAAAGAGGAAGGCCTGCGTCCTGTTCCGGACGAAGATTTCGAGTTGATGGCCCTCGGGGAAGATCCGAACAGACGGGTCATGATTGGGACCGATCTTCCCGAGCTATCCAAGAAACAACTCAAACTCTGCCTCTGGGAGAATGCCGACCTATTTTCCTGGAGCGCAGCCGAAATGCCTGGTTTTCACTCGGAAGTAGCCTGTCATCACTTGAAAATCGATCCGACCTGTAATGCCATCACTCAGAGGAGAAGAAAGCAGTCCCTTGAAAAGACGGCCGCCACCGAATTGGCTGTTAGGGACTTCTTAGAGGCTAGATTTATATTGGAGGCCAAGTATACTACTTGGCTCTCCAACGTTGTACTTGTAAAAAAATCCAATGGAAAATGGTGCATGTTCATTGACTATATCGATCTTAATAGGGCTTTCCTAAAAGATGCTTATCCTTTACCGAACATAGATAAATTAGTAGATAATTTTGCCGGTTTTAAACTACTATCATTTATAGACGCGTATTCTGGGTACAACCAAATACCCATGTCTAAAACGGACAAAACATATACAGCCTTCATGACCAAATCGGGCAACTATTACTACAACATAATGCCCTTCAGCCTAAAGAATGCTGGAGCAACGTACCAGCGAATGATGAACAAAATATTCCAGGAGGAAATTGGCAATATGCTCGAAGTATATATGGACGACATGATCGTCAAATTCCACAAAGAAATCGATCATGCACTCCATCTCAAAAATGTCTTCGAGCAGGCCCAGAAGTGCAAAATACGATTTAACCCCGAAAAATGCACGTTCGGAGTCCGAACTGGTAAATTCCTCGGTTTCTACTTAACAGAAAGAGGGATTGAAGCGAACCCGGACAAATGTAGGGCTTTCTTAGACATCCCTACACCGAGCTCAAAAAAATCTATCCAGTCCTTAAACGGAATGCTCACGTCGATATCCAGGTTCGTAGCCAATTCTACCCAGCAAGCTCTCCCCCTCTTCAAACTTCTACGGAAGGAGGCTGCATTCGAATGGACGGACGGATACGAGCACGCCCTCGCCCATCTCAAACGAGCCCTCTCGTGCCCGCCTGTTGTCTTGAGACCCGACGTTGGAGAAACCTTATACCTATACTTGGCCGTTGCCTCCGAAGCGGTCAGCGCCACCCTTATCTAGGAAACACCGGAAGGATAGAAGCCCATCTATTTCACGAGCAAAGGGCTCAAAGACCCCAAGGTAAGATACCAACAGATCGAGAAAGTTGTCTTGGCGTTAATCAATGCGGCCAAGAGATTAAGACATTATTTTTTAGCACACATTATTTTTTAGCACACACTGTAGGGCTTGCCTAGCAGTTGCTCGGACGCCCCGATATGGACGGAAGAATGCTTCGCTGGTCGCTAGAGTTTTCAGAATTCGACATAAGGTACGAGGGGAGGAAGGCACTTAAAGTGCAAGTTCTGGCAAACTTCGTGGCCGAGATGGCTTTCCCCGAGACATCAACCTGTGACGCTAAAAAGTGGACCTTATACGTGAACGGAGCATCGAGCCCGTCTTGAAGCGGAGCAGGCATCATCTTAGAAAACAGAGAGGGAACCTTCATAGAGGTATCAATCTCCCTATTCTTTCCCACCTCCAACAACCAGGTGGAGTACGAAACACTTCTTGCGGGATTACGCCTCGCCGATAACGTCGAAGTCGACGAGATCAAAGTATTCACCGACTCCCAACTGGTAGCATCCCAAATCTCTGGTGAATATCAAGTCAAGAACGACTACCTTGCTAAATACCTAAGCCTCGTACATAAAAGGATGGCCCCGTTCAAAAAGGCTAAGGTAAGACATATTCCACTGGAGCATAATGCATGGGCAGATGTTCTGTCAAAATTGGCCAACACGAGAAAGAAGGGCGGAAACAGGTCCGTAATACAGGAAATTTTACCCAAACCCAACAATGAGGCCCCGGTTGGAATAATACACGTAAACGCAATCGGGGACAGTTCCTGCTAGATGACCCCGGTCTACAACTATCTCACGAACAAACTCTTGTCGGATGATCCCAAGGAGGCTTCCGAAATCAGAAAAAGAGCTTGCTCGTACGTACTGATCAAAAACCGACTATACCGTAGAGGGTTCTCCACCCCCTCCTCAAATGCGTTGACGAGGGCACCGCCCCTCACGTACTTTGAGAAATACACGAAGGAATCAACTCCCAGCACCTGGGAGGGAGATCCATCGCCAGGAAAGCATTACGAGCAGGATACTACTGGCCCACCATGCAGCACGATGCCAAAGAATACGTAAAAATATGCGATAAATGCCAGCGTTTCGGGGACATGCACATAGCACCCCCCAACGAGCTTAAGTCCTTATCATCCTCCTATGCGTTTGTATGGTGGGGCATGGATCTCCTCGTACCATTCGTCAACGGAACCAATCAAAACAAATACCTATAGTTCTTGTCGATTACTTCACCAAATGGATCGAGGCCGAACCATTAGCTAAAATCACATCCCTGAATGTACTACGTCTTTACATAAGAAACATCCTCGCCCGGTTTGGAGTACCCCTTGTAACATCCCGATTTTTATTAATATTTTTATTAATTATATTAGTAATTATATTATTTGGTGTTTTTAATAATTACTTATTTATTTAGTTATTATGTGATATAATAATTATTTAAGTATTTAATTATGTGAGTGTTTGTATTTGACTCAATTGAGTTATTAGAGAGATATAACTAAATGGGCCTAAGTGATAGAAACATAATGGATGGATTGGTGGGTTAAGCCCAATTGACATAAGTGAGATAGTAAGAGAAGGTTAGGGTTTTAGAGGTTACTATTTTCATTTGGGGGAAAAAAATAGGAAGAAGAGAAAAGAGGCAAAAGGGAAGAGAACAATGGTGGAAGAGAAAAGCTAGAAGAAACCTCATTTTCGCAGCAAGTTTCAGCATTGAGTCACCTTAGCAAAACGGATGTATCTCTCAATCCAACTGTTGGATCGTCGCGTGGTTTTGACACAACGTTCCTGACTCATAGAGGTAAGTTCTGACCGGAGCGATTTTGATTTTGAGGATTTTAAGTTCGTCTGATAAGCTGATTTCCGAACTGGTTTTTAGGTGTGTCTCCAAATTATGTTTGAAGGATTTATTTTGGAGAAAAGCTTAGAGCTATGGTGAAAGAGTTCATATTTGCCAAGGTAAGGGTGGGGTTCTTTCATGCTAAAGGGTTGTATGATAGTATGTTATAGTGGGTTTAATTCTATACTTTGATATCCATGTTCTTCTATGTTGCAATTTTGGGTATTTGATGATTTGTTGGAATGTGATGATATAAATGTGATAAGTTGTGTGCAATTGATAATCTATGTGTATTAGATTGTTATGTTTGTTGTGAGTAAACCATTGATAGTGAAATAATGGGTTTTGTTATAGAATTGGAAAATAATGGAATAGAAATATAATAGTTGAATTGAAATTAATATAGTTTAATTATTAATTGGATAGTTAAATTATTAGTTGAATTGATTCCAATAAGTCTATGTGATTGGAATATACTTGGACTTGGACCAATTATTCAGTTTATCGGTAAATTACGGTATTTTGAGAAATTGTTTGTAATTGTGTTTTGGCTTGAATATGTATGTTGAGAAATATATATTGTCATGCCAATGATGTTGTTTTGATATTGATTCTTTATGGTTAGTTGGTTAGCATTAATTCTAATGACTAATTGCTTGATGTTGAAAATGTGTGTTCATGTATAATTGACAAAAATGAGAATTAACATGAGATAGTATGATTACTAGTGTTAATTGGATTGTGTGAATCGTAATTGATTAATTGGCCTCTCATATGTGAATGATGTGTGTGTGTTGTGAATGTTGTGTACAATTGGTGGATAATTCATAGAGTTGAATTATTGTGATATGTGGAAAGTTAAGATAATAGAGATGATCTTAATTGCATATATTTGTGAGATTGTACATACATTCATATCATAGTGTGCCTTGAAACATAGGTGGAATTGCTTTGAAACACAAGCGTGGCTTGGATTCTAGAGTGAATCGGAAAGCGGTAAACTATATGTTTACATTTGGTGGCTTTGGTCTTGTCCGGATCTGAAGCGTGGCTAGATTCTATATGAATCGGAAGCGGTGGAACTTTGGGTCCATATTGGGTACCACATGCATAGAGTCACATGTCGTGCATTGAGTTACATTGGAGTTATGTGATGTTTGAATATATGTAATTATGTGATTAGGTGATTGTTATGTGTGCATGAGATGTGATAATTAAATTTGGTGATGTTTGATACATGATTTTGGTGATATATGTAAATGAAACGTATATGATGCGAATGCAAATATATATATATATATATATATATATATATATATATATATATATATTAATGATATATGTATATATGTGGAATATATGAACCATGTTTTGCCATTGTTGATAGTTGTATTAATTTACGTTGTGATTATGAAGTATATGTTATTATGTGCTTGAATGCCATACTTGTAAACTTGAATACATTGTTATAGTTGATAGTTAACATTATTGTTGTGATGCAAATTGCTTATATTGAGAAGTGGTGAATTGTGTATGATTTTATCTTTGCTATATGTATTATCATACTTTCCTTTATAATGTTTGATATCTCACCCCTTCTGCTGATGTTTCCCCTACCATGGGAAATGGGCAGGTACTCAAGTATAACTGTGAAAGTTTGTAGATTCATCGTGTCTGGTTGGTGTGTCGCTCTGATACGTAGCACTCGGGGGTTGTCTATATTGTTGTTTCTATGTTGTTCATGTTTTAGTTGTTGAGTTCCAAATTGGATAATGAGAAGTACTATGATGTTTGAAGTTGTTTCCGATTAAATAAGATGATTTATTTATAAATTCGAATGTTATGATTCCGCTGCATATTAAAATGAAGTTGGTTTGTCTAAGAGCTGTTATAAGTTGTTTTGTGCTTCTCTGAGATTAAAGTGCTATGTATCTGTTTATGAGTTGTTTATAGGAAGTAAATGTGATATCCCAAATGCTTGTTGATAGTTTTAAAATACTCTGATTTCTCGCATGATATTTTTGGGTAGAATTTGGGGTGTTACACCCCTGGCCATCATCACCGACAACGGCACCCAATTTACCGACAAACACTTCCAGGAATTCGTCGGAAAGTTAGGAATGAAACAACACTTTGCATTGGTCGAGCATCCCCAGAAGAATGGGCAAGTTGAAGCCGCCAACAGAGTAACTCTAAGAGGCCTCAAGAGGAGGTTAGACGAGATCAAAAAAGGGTGGGTCGAGGAACTACACAGCGTACTCTGAGCCTACCGAGCCACCCCTTATTCCACAACCGGGGAGACCCCTTTTCGACTCGCGTACGGGACAAAGGCCGTGATTCCCGTCGAGGCACACATACCCACCAGACGTACTAAAGAACCCCTCGATAAGGAAACAAACACGAAAGTAATCTGAGAGGAACTCGACCTGGTCGAAGAGATCCGGACTGGGGCCTCCCTACGCGAAGCATCGCTCAAGCAAAAAGTCGCTCTGAGATACGACACGAAAGTCATCAAACGAGAATTTAAAAAGTGGGCAGCTTAGTGCTTAAGAGAAACCACAAGGATTCTCGCGAAGGCAAGCTGGCCGCAAACTGGGAAAGCCCCTATTGGGTCCGAGAAAAGACCGAAAACGGAGCATACTATTTAGAAAATCTATAAGGAGAAGAACTTGCTCGACCTTGGAACGCTGAAAAACTCAAGCAGTATTACAGCTAGGAGCCAGAGGCGCTCGGAACCCAGGTGCAGCCCGGGTACACGCCTAGCACCTCATAATGAAACAAAACGACAACAGCCCGCTCCCGTAATCGAGCGGACTCCTTGTCCTTCGGGGGGCACGAATGTTGAGCACCCCATCGTAAGCAGTACCACAATGGTAAAACGCCCTGCTTGCGAAGGGACCATTCACACCATGAGACCCGGACCCCAACATAACAAGGCCAGAGACTCACCCCCGCAAGGCATACGTCCCCGGCTGTCGACCAGAGTTCCACACACTTGGCGACCACACAATGTGTCTGTTTACGGTGATTTCCGGTAAACAACCGCTAGTCTTCCAAACTATAATAAATATGATTTGGTTACTTGCAGGATCGACTAGATTGATCCTAGGACACATAGTCAAGAAGATTGTTATCAATGTTTGTTCGAACCATATTCATTATTTGTCTTCTTCAATAAGCGTTGTTCGATTAACAGAACAAATAGTCTTGACAATCACTTTGTTACATATAAATGTGACTTCATCGAAGTGACATAACATAAAAAATTAAAAGGACAATTGAAACGTAAAGAATCTTAAACTGCAGAAATATAAAAGACTTTGAAAGTAAATAGCATGAAAGTAATTCGAAAGTAAATGACGTTAAAGTAAAGATGCAGAAACGTAAATGGCAAGAAGTAAACGAAATGCAGTAATTCTGAAAGATATTTAAAAGCAAAGGATAATACACATGTATTAAAATGGTGGTGTCATACGTACATTTTCTCAGCGAACTCTTTCTCTTAACGCTTGATACTTGAGTAAATATGTGAGTGATTTGTACAAAATGAACACACAGAATCCTAACACTAAGACTCCTATTTATACTAGTTTCGACCTTAACGGTCCTATACTAATCTGCTGCCACGTTTCTCATCAGAACTTCCAGCGAAGCCATCTGTTGTTGAACGGTTACGAAACCGTCTTCGAATTTCAAATCTTCCCGCCTGAGTCCATCTTCGACGCGTGGCAGTGTATTAAACAAACACTACTAAAAAACACGCTAAGTAGTAATACTTGAATACATATTCTATGAATTTTGTCTAAGTCCCGAAGACATATGCTTTCATTAATCTTTCAGCGTTCACTTATCTTCATCGAACTTAGAAGTCTTTATTTTTCGAAGCATGACCATCAGTAGTCATTCTTTTACTTTTTAAGGGATGGCCATCAGTAACCATCTTTCCTTCGATTCTCAACTCCTTCGAAGGACAAACAACATAAAACGAAATCTTCAGCTAGCAGTGTCATACCCCAAAATTTACCCGATACGATTCACGTCTATTAATTTATTAAAGGTATTAAAATTAAGAGTTATGGGGTTTAATATATCTATTGTTAAGATTGTTAAACTCACCCTCTTATAAAACCTTTTTAATTAAATTGAGATGTATAAATTTTGGGCCCAATCTATCCCACTATAAGGTTTGGATCTTTCTTTTACTACAATAATCTACTAACCATTATTAGGATATAATAATTATTATTATTATTTTATTAACTAATATTTTATTAAGTAATATTATTGTTTAATTATTATTAATGTTAATTCTGGTATTATTAGGATATTATTATTATTAGGATTATCATTATTATTATTTTCAGTTATTGTTATTAATATAATTAGTTAATTAATTAATTAGGAAATAGGCCCATTGGGTGTAGAAAACCCTAATGTTGAGCACTATAAAAGGAGGCCAATTTCCATTCACCACACATTTGTACATACACACTAACAGGCCGACACATTCACGTACATATTTTTCCATAATTTTTCTAACCTATTCTCTCCCACTTTTCATATATACAAAGAACCCTTATTCCACAGACTTACTACCACATATAAACAATGAACCTTATTTTGCCCACCACTCTCACGTATAATCAACACTCCTCCATTGACCTTCAAATCTAACCTATTCTCACTTTTACACCGTAAACATCTACACAGTACATATTCCATTCTCAAACTAACAGTTTCATTATTTGTTCCACTCTCACATATTCCTACCAGATCACTCACTATACATATTTCCTTTTACTTTTCACGTTTCTTATAATATCCCCAAATAACATTCCTCTTCACCACATAGTTTTTTTTAAGATCATTATATAAGTTTTTTTAATCTAAAAAAATCATCAGCTAACGCTTTCTAACATAACCTTCGAGTTATAAATCCTTCACAAAACCAATAGTGTCAACCTCAGAACTTGTAAGAACTGCGAAAAAAACCAATTCGACCTTTCCCTCAATCACCCTCTTACTTGTCGATTTCATACTGCCCATTATAGAGGAGAAACAAAGATAAAGTTTGAGAATGTCTATGAGAGGGGCACCATGAACACTCCCGGGTCTAAAAAAAATCATCGGTATTGGCATTGTTGTGGATTTAAAGATCCATTTGATCTCGACTACTCCGCTTCTCCTCACGCCCTCCACCGGAGATGCACGAGTAATCGCAACAACTCAACCTCAACATTTGGCAGAAATGATGTTCCGATTCAAAATCCTAAACAACATCATCACAACAATCACCAAGTAGCTATCATAAACATCATCATCATCATCGTGATTTCAGCCTCGTCGAAGACGGCATCGTTGCACTGATGACAAAAGGGAGGCTGAAATAAGGCGGACGTTGAACCAGAATCAGAATCGAGTCAACTACAACACCCACACGGTTTCGCAAGCGACACAGAACCACCACTTCCACATTGAAAATCTACATCCGCGCCATTCACCTACATAATCACTCCAACGCCAGTCACGACGCAGAACCAAATTCAGCAACGTTCTTGTAGCAGCAGCTTTCGAAGCTCCATTGTACCGCGTTTGAACACTATTGATTGTCCTATCATCATCTTTAACCTACATTCATCAAAGGACAACACAGAGAACAATGGCATCGGAATAGAGGGCCAACCGAAACAGAAGAATAAGACCATGAAGGTGAAAGCAGAGGGATGTGAGAGGATGTGTGGTTTTATTCGATTGATAGCGAAGACGATAGGTCGATCGGAGAAGAGGGAAATCTCACCATCATTTGCTGTTAACGTGAAAAGAAGGAGGAGAATTTCAAAGGAAACAGGTTGTATCCTAACCCCTCTTTTTGATTTGTTATTTATTTTTTCTCTTAATTTTTTTTGATTTGTTTGTTAAAAATAATTTGTTGGGTATAGTTGTTTGGGCCACCAAATTTGTTGCACATTCCTACCCCATTTATGACCCAACACACCCCTTTCTTTTTCTTTTTTCCAATAAAAATACTATTGGGCCTAGCTCCTTGGGCCTGCAACGCCCCAGTCTTGTCCACACCTATTTTCAGAATTCACACTCCACTTTAGATTTTAGATTGTAAATTAATTATATTTTTAGGCTAATAACTATTTTAGGATTTATTAACCCCTTTAGAATAATTTTATTTTATTTAATTAAGTAGGATTAGTGTTTTTATTAATTAATTATTAAATTTTAATTTAAATTATTAGGATTAATAATTAGAATTAGTTTAAGTTTAATTGTCACAAACTAATTAGTTAAAATTAGGTTTAAGAAAATAAGTTTCTTAATCAAGGTTAATTTTAAATAATTAGGGTTTAAGTTTAATTAATTTTAGGTTTAGCCTTTAATCTAAAAAACCCATAGAGATTATCAATAATAAGAGTTGTTTATTGATGGTAGGTTTTTTAACCCTTAGGTTTTAATCTTTAGGTTTGGTTTCCGAATTATGATAATTAGTAATAAAATCGATACCTGTGAATTTGTTAATTATGTCATCAAAGCTACTGATCAACGCGATTAACAATACTAAGGTTTAAAATATTAAACAGGGTTGTATGCCACGTACTAATTCATTAACATTTCACAAACTACGAACTACGAAACTGCGATAATTGCATAACTGCGAACTGCAATTTAAAACACACTTCAACATACAAATTACAAAGGCGTACAACCTCTAAAAAACACAAACATACCCCAAACTATGTAGACTCTGATCCTCCCTAAGGAGGTACGTAGGCACTTGATAACTAAGAAGAGTCCCCTTCCCCCAAATTTCAATAGGTTTAAGGTTTACCCTATTGACTTTCTGTCACCTTTCTTTACGTAGCCACAAACCTTACCTTAATACTCTTAAGCCATAAACTTTTGCCTTAAATAAAACCTTAGGAAAGGGTTAAGGGTGCCTAACACCTTCCCTTGACCTGATTATAATAACTTACTCAGATCTTTAAACTTTGTAGAGTTTCCTATTCGCCCTGGTAGAATAGGTGGCGACTCTAAATTCTAAGATTTTTAGGGCATGTTGCTACAACTAGCGACTCTGCTGGGGATAAAACAAAAGGCGAATTATTATGCTCTTATGTTTGGTTTAGGGTTTAGGTATATGTTAATCATTAGGGTTTGGCTATTTTTTTGGTTTAGAATTTTTGGGGTTAGGGTTTAGGTTTTTTATATTTAACTTTCTTTTTATTTATTTATTTATTTATAGTTTTTATTTACAGTAATTTAAATAAATATTTGTTTAATTGCATATTTTTTTTATTGTATTTTTGGGATATATAAATTACTGTTAAAACATAAGTGTGAGAATTATCTTTAAGACCAAAGGAGACTTGCATCGCCTACGAGTCTTAATGATAATTCCACTCAGAGTGAGTTGAATATCCAGAAATGTCCAAAACGAGGCTTGACTTTGTTGAGGCCAGGACTGGGTATTTAGTTGGTCTCTCTGGGAACCTACCCCTAAAACTCAAACCTCATGGGTAAACGATCCTTCAAAATTCGAAGAGACAAAAAGTCTCAGAGGTTACTGTTAGAACAAGATTTGTTCTTATCAATTATCTTAGTTTTGATGATAACAATAATATGAATTTTGCTTAAGATAATATGGTACTCTAATCCAATGCAATTTCCCTTTCAGGAAATATATAAAGAGTACGCATAATTCAGCGCTCAGAAGATGTGTCTCAAAATGGTTCAGCATGCAACATCAGAACATGGTCTGGCAAGACATCAGAAGATGGTCGAAGCAGAATCAGAACATGGGTCTATGAAAGCATCAGAAGAACATGAGATCAGAAGCACTGAAGATCAGAAGATGGTATCACGCTCAGAAGCACTTCAAGATCAGAAGATCAGAAGATGCTGTGCACCAAGCTGTTTGACTCTGATGATATTCAAACGTTATATTCACAAACATCAGATCAGAAGGAAGTACACGTGGCAGACTACGCTGACTGACAAAAGGAACGTTAAAGCTACTAAAGGCTACGTCAGTAGACACAGCGTGAACAAGGCTCGAGGTAGTTGACAAAAGCGTATAACATTAAATGCAAAGCTGTACGGAACACGCAAAGCATTAAATGCATTCAACGGTCATCTTCTCAACGCCTATAAATATGAAGTTCTGATGAGAAGCAAGGTTAACGATTCTGCACCAAAACAACTTATATCAAACTTGCTGAAACGCTGTTCAAATCTAAACTCAGAATCTTCATCTTCATCAAAGCTCACTACATTGCTGTTGTAATATCTTAGTGAGATTAAGCTTAAACGTTAAGAGAAATATCACAGTTGTGATTATAGCTTTTAAGAAGCATTTGTAAACTCTTGAATAGATTACATTAAGTTGTAAGGAACTAGAGTGATCGTGTGATCAGTATACTCTAGGAAGTCTTGGCAGTTGGCTGAGCAGTTTGTAACTAGAGTGATCAGGTTGATCAGAATACTCTAGAGGAAGTCTTGGCAGTTGGCTGAGCAGAAAGTCTTAGGAGTGAACTAAGCCTAGAGTGATCGTGTTGATCAGTAGACTCTAGAAAAGTCTTAGGAGTGAACTAAGCAGTTGTTCCTGGAGTGATCAGGTTGTGATCAGAAGACTCTGGAAGACTTAGTTGCGGACTAAGTGGAAAACCATTGTAATCCGTGCGATTAGTGGATTAAATCCTCAGTTGAGGTAAATCATCTCTGCGGGGGTGGACTGGAGTAGCTTCGTTAACAGCGAACCAGGATAAAAATAATTGTGCATTTTATTTTTATCGTCCAAGATTTAAAGTCACACTTATTCAATCCCCCCCTTTCTAAGTGTTTTTCTATCCTTCAATTGGCATCAGAGCGCCGGTTCTAAGGTGCAAGCACTTAACCGTGTTTAGAAAAGATTCAGGAAGAGAAAAACGCTTCATTTAAAAGATGGTTGATGAAAGTGAAAGGACTACACCTACACCTGCATCTACATCTGGCTCTGCTGAGCAATACAACGGTAACAATGGTTATACTAGACCGCCGGTATTTGAGGGTGAAAACTTTGAATACTGGAAAGATAAACTGGAAAGTTACTTTCTTGGTCTAGATGGTGATCTATGGGATCTTCTGATGGATGGTTACAAACATCCAGTAAATGCCAGAGGCGTAAAGCTGACAAGGCAAGAAATGAATGATGATCAAAAGAAGCATTTCAGGAATCATCATAAATGCAGAACTGTTTTGCTGAATGCTATTTCTCATGTTGAGTATGAGAAAATATCAAACAGGGAAACAGCCTATGACATATATGAGTCCTTGAAAATGACTCATGAAGGAAACGCTCAAGTCAAGGAGACCAAAGCTCTAGCCTTAATCCAGAAGTATGAAGCCTTCAAGATGGAGGATGATGAAGACATTGAAAAGATGTTTTCGAGATTTCAAACTCTGACTGCTGGATTGAGAGTTCTTGACAAAGGATACACCAAGGCTGATCATGTGAAGAAGATCATCAGAAGCTTACCCAGAAGATGGGGTCCTATGGTGACTGCATTCAAGATTGCAAAGAATCTGAATGAAGTTTCTCTGGAAGAGCTCATCAGTGCCTTGAGAAGTCATGAAATAGAGCTGGACGCAAATGAGCCTCAAAAGAAAGGTAAGTCTATTGCATTAAAATCAAATATCAAGAAATGCACTAACGCTTTTCAGGCCAGAGAAGAAGATCCTGAAGAATCAGAATCTGAAGAAGAAGATGAACTGTCCCTGATCTCCAGAAGGCTAAATCAACTCTGGAAGACCAAGCAAAGGAAGTTCAGAGGCTTCAGAAGTTCAAAGAGATTTGAACATGGAGAATCTTCTGATGACAGAAGATCTGACAAGAAGAAGGTCATGTGCTATGAATGCAATGAACCAGGACACTTCAGGAATGAATGTCCAAATCTTCAGAAGGAGAATCCCAAGAAGAAGTTTCATAAGAAGAAAGGTCTTATGGCAACCTGGGATGAGTCAGAAGATGAGCAGGCCAACTGTGCGCTGATGGCGACAGAAGATGACGGATCAGAATCTACATCAGAATCAGATTCTGAAGAGGTATTTTCTGAACTTACTAGAGATGAGTTAGTTTCCGGTCTAACTGAACTTCTGGAATCCAAGTCTCAGATTTGTATTAAATACAAAAAGCTGAAAAAGCTATTTGAATTTGAAACAAAGAGGCTTGAATCGGAGAATTCTGAATTAAAAGAAAAACTTTTAAAATTATCCAATAATGTTGGATCTCCTTCTGATTCAGAAAAATCCACTCCTAGTCTAAACCATATTCTGAAAGAATATGATTTAAGTTTCAGGAAGTTCTTATCTAGAAGTATTGGCAGAAGTCAGCTAGCTTCTATGATATATGCTGTGTCTGGAAACAAAAGAGTTGGCATTGGTTATGAGGGTGAAACCCCATACAAACTTGAACCTGTTGATGAAATGAAAATTACATACAAGCCATTGTATGATCAGTTCAAGTATGGCCACTCTCATGATATTAGGCACACTTCACATGCACAAAGTTTTCACATAACACACACCAAGAAGCATGTGACACAACCTAGGAAATATCATGAAACTCACATTAAGAATTATCATGCTGTTCCTCCTATTACCTACAATGTTAAATCCAAGTTCAATCAGAACTTGAGAAAATCTAACAAGAAAGGACCCAAGAAAATGTGGGTACCTAAGGATAAGATTATTCCTATTGCAGATATCCTTGGCTGCAAGAAGGACAAAGCACAACATGTCATGGTACCTGGACTCTGGATGCTCGCGACACATGACAGGAAGAAGGTCTATGTTCCAAGACCTGGTGCTTAAGTCTGGAGGAGAAGTCAAGTTCGGAGGAGATCAGAAGGGCAAGATAATTGGCTCTGGAACTATAAAGTCTGGTAACTCTCCTTCCATTTCTAATGTACTTCTTGTAGAAGGATTAACTCATAACCTCTTATCTATCAGTCAATTAAGTGACAATGGTTATGATATAATCTTTAATCAAGAGTCTTGCAAGGCTGTAAATCAGAAGGATGGCTCAATCCTATTTACAGGCAAGAGGAAGAACAACATTTATAAGACAGATCTGCAAGATCTTATGAGTCAGAAGGTGACTTGTCTTATGTCTGTTTCTGAAGAGCAGTGGGTCTGGCACAGAAGATTAGGTCATGCTAGTTTGAGAAAGATTTCTCAGATTAACAAACTGAATCTGGTCAGAGGACTCCCTAATCTGAAATTCCAATCAGATGCTCTTTGTGAAGCATGTCAGAAGGGCAAGTTCTCCAAACCTGCATTCAAGTCTAAGAATGTTGTTTCTACCTCAAGGCCATTAGAACTCTTGCACATTGATCTGTTTGGCCCAGTCAAAACAGCATCTGTCAGAGGAAAGAAATATGGATTAGTCATCGTAGATGATTATAGCCGCTGGACATGGGTAAAATTCTTGAAACACAAGGATGAGACTCATTCAGTGTTCTTTGATTTCTGCATTCAGATTCAATCTGAAAAAGAGTGTAAGATCATAAAGGTCAGAAGTGATCATGGTGGTGAATTTGAGAACAGATCCTTTGAAGAGTTCTTCAAAGAAAATGGTATTGCCCATGATTTCTCTTGTCCTAGAACTCCACAGCAAAATGGAGTTGTAGAACGAAAGAATAGGACTCTGCAAGAAATGGCCAGAACCATGTTCAATGAAACCAATATGGCTAAGCATTTCTGGGCAGAAGCAATAAACACTGCATGTTATATTCAGAATAGAATCTCTATCAGACCTATTCTAAATAAGACTCCCTATGAATTGTGGAAGAATAGAAAGCCCAACATTTCATATTTCCATCCTTTTGGATGTGTATGTTTTATTCTGAACACTAAAGATCATCTTGGTAAGTTTGATTCCAAAGCACAAAAATGTTTTCTTCTTGGATATTCTGAACGCTCAAAAGGCTACAGAGTATACAATACTGAAACATTGGTTGTAGAAGAATCAATCAATATCAGGTTTGATGATAAGCTTGGTTCTGAAAAACCAAAGCAGGTTGATAATTTTGCAGGTTATGATATTGACATATCAGAAGTTGTTGAGCCAAGAAGCAACGCATCAGAAGCAGAGCTTCTCAGAAGCAAAGAATCTGAAGATCAAGTATCAGCTTCCCTGGAGGATCTAAGCATTTCTGAAGAACCATCTGTCAGAAGATCATCCAGACTCATCTCCGGTCATTCAGAAGATGTCATTCTTGGAAAGAAGGATGATCCAATCAGAACAAGAGCATTCCTTAAGAACAATGCAGACTGTCAATTAGGTCTTGTATCTTTGATCGAGCCAACTTCTGTTGATCATGCTCTAGAAGATCCAGACTGGATAATTGCTATGCAAGAAGAACTAAATCAGTTTACAAGGAATGATGTTTGGGATCTTGTTCCTAGACCAGATGGATTCAATATAATCGGTACAAAATGGGTCTTCAGAAACAAGCTCAGTGAGAAAGGTGAAGTGGTAAGGAACAAAGCCAGATTGGTGGCTCAGGGTTATAGTCAGCAAGAAGGGATTGACTATACAGAAACCTTTGCACCAGTGGCCAGTCTATGCAGGCTGAGTTTGAAATGAGCATGATGGGAGAACTCAAGTACTTCCTTGGAATACAAATAAATCAAACATCAGAAGGAACGTATGTTCACCAAACCAAGTATGTGAAGGAACTTCTGAAGAAGTTTAATCTTCTGGACTGCAAAGAAGCCAAAACTCCTATGCATCCAACATGCATCCTAGGTAAGGATGAGGTAAGTAAAAAGGTAGATCAGAAGTTATACAGAGGTATGATTGGATCTCTTCTATATCTGACTGCTTCTAGACCTGACATTCTGTTCAGTGTTTGTTTGTGTGCTAGATTCCAATCAGATCCTAGAGAATCTCATTTAACTGCTGTTAAGAGAATTCTAAGGTATCTGAAAGGTACTACTAATGTTGGTTTAGTTTACAGAAAATCTAAAGAATACAACTTAGTAGGATTCTGCAATGCTGATTATGCTGGAGACAGAATTGAAAGAAAAAGTACTTCAGGAAGCTGCCAGTTTCTTGGAAGTCATTTGATCTCTTGGTACAGCAAGAAGCAAGCAACCATTGCTCTATCAACAACAGAAGCAGATGCTGAAGATCATGTTGCTAAATCAGACCCTGTTGAGGATATCCCAGCAAATGATACTTCTATGGAAGCTGCAGATCAAGTTGTCATTCCTGTGGTTGAAAGCGGTGAAGCTTCTTCTGATGAACCTTCTCGTCTCGCAAGGACTCTAGAAGTGATTCAGAGGAGACAGGATGAGCAAAGCTCACTCAATGACAAGTATGATGCTTTCATTGAGAGGCAAGAAGGACACAACAACGATGTTAAACAGATGCTGGCCAAGATCTTGTCAAGACTAGGGCCATCTTAGATTGAGTCTATGTTGTTTCTTTCTTTTCTTTGCATCTGTTTTGTTTCTGTGCATCTGATCTTTTCATCCTGTACTTTTGTACCCATTGGTTGAACCTTAATGAAATCATCTTCTTCCTCCATGTGTTCTGTTTTATTCATCTGAATCTTTTCTATTTTTTGATGATATGACAAAAAGGGGGAGAAATACTGTGATAAATGATTTGATTTAATCAGTTGCATTCACTAACAAGAACTGAAAGTTCTATATGGTTTAAGTGTTTTGCAGGTACAGAGAAGTGAAGTGAATCTTCAGAAGCAAACACTAGAAGCAAAACCATAAGAAGCGTTATTCTGTAAAAGGAATAAGCTCTTGGAAACTGAAGCAAGCTGAGTGCTGTCAAGCTTCAGAGATCAGAAGCAAGAAAGAAGAATGAATCAGAAGCACTGATAATAGAATTTGAATATCATTGTCTATCCTGTTATGACAAAATTCTATTTGCTCTGATACATATAATGTTATGGCTCTGATACATTATTTGCTCTGATACACGTTTTTAGCCTAAATGCTCTGATACATTTGGCTCTGATACATATCATGTATTTGAATATACATTTTATGTTCTAACTCGTTCATGCTGACTTTTGTCGTTTAGTTTTTGTTCTGTAACATTTCAGGATGTAGAGATGCTCAGATGATGCTCTGGTACATTCAACAATGTTCTGATACAAATCTAGCATGAAGTGATGTTGGTAGACATTCAAAGTTCTGAAGCTATCCGAGGGAAGCAGAAATCAGAAGATGTGAATGTCCTAAAAGATCCAGAAATTCAAGTTCTGAAGCTGTCCTGAATGGAAGCAGAAATCAGAAGCTGTGAATGTTCTGAAGATCAAAGAAATTCAAGTTCTGAAGCTGTCCTGAATGGAAGCAGAAATCAGAAGCTGTGAGTGTTCTAAGGATCTAAAGAAATTCAAGTTCTGAAGCTGTCCAATGGAAGCAGAAGTCAGAAGCTATGAATTCTCTGAAGGCAGAAGCTTATATGATCGTCTCTACCGAAATAATCAGGGAAGTCTTTTATCAAAGTTCTTCGAGTATTTATTTCAGGGGGAGATTATTTATCTCAGGGGGAGATTGTTAATCTCAGGGGGAGACATATTCATATGCTTATGCTATAGCTCTGTAATTTGTCTTTTGCCGTCTACTCTTTCTGATCGCAAATTCATATCATTTATATATGTTTTTGTCATCATCAAAAAGGGGGAGATTGTTAGAACAAGATTTGTTCTTATCAATTATCTTAGTTTTGATGATAACAATAATATGAATTTTGCTTAAGATAATATGGTACTCTAATCCAATGCAATTTCCCTTTCAGGAAATATATAAAGAGTACGCATAATTCAGCGCTCAGAAGATGTGTCTCAAAATGGTTCAGCATGCAACATCAGAACATGGTCTGGCAAGACATCAGAAGATGGTCGAAGCAGAATCAGAACATGGGTCTATGAAAGCATCAGAAGAACATGAGATCAGAAGCACTGAAGATCAGAAGATGGTATCACGCTCAGAAGCACTTCAAGATCAGAAGATCAGAAGATGCTGTGCA
The DNA here is from genome assembly GCF_029867415.1 of Vicia villosa. Classification (NCBI taxonomy): domain Eukaryota; kingdom Viridiplantae; phylum Streptophyta; class Magnoliopsida; order Fabales; family Fabaceae; genus Vicia; species Vicia villosa. The sequence goes on from NC_081186.1 coordinate 6,147,547, forward strand.
CCAAGCTGTTTGACTCTGATGATATTCAAACGTTATATTCACAAACATCAGATCAGAAGGAAGTACACGTGGCAGACTACGCTGACTGACAAAAGGAACGTTAAAGCTACTAAAGGCTACGTCAGTAGACACAGCGTGAACAAGGCTCGAGGTAGTTGACAAAAGCGTATAACATTAAATGCAAAGCTGTACGGAACACGCAAAGCATTAAATGCATTCAACGGTCATCTTCTCAACGCCTATAAATATGAAGTTCTGATGAGAAGCAAGGTTAACGATTCTGCACCAAAACAACTTATATCAAACTTGCTGAAACGCTGTTCAAATCTAAACTCAGAATCTTCATCTTCATCAAAGCTCACTACATTGCTGTTGTAATATCTTAGTGAGATTAAGCTTAAACGTTAAGAGAAATATCACAGTTGTGATTATAGCTTTTAAGAAGCATTTGTAAACTCTTGAATAGATTACATTAAGTTGTAAGGAACTAGAGTGATCGTGTGATCAGTATACTCTAGGAAGTCTTGGCAGTTGGCTGAGCAGTTTGTAACTAGAGTGATCAGGTTGATCAGAATACTCTAGAGGAAGTCTTGGCAGTTGGCTGAGCAGAAAGTCTTAGGAGTGAACTAAGCCTAGAGTGATCGTGTTGATCAGTAGACTCTAGAAAAGTCTTAGGAGTGAACTAAGCAGTTGTTCCTGGAGTGATCAGGTTGTGATCAGAAGACTCTGGAAGACTTAGTTGCGGACTAAGTGGAAAACCATTGTAATCCGTGCGATTAGTGGATTAAATCCTCAGTTGAGGTAAATCATCTCTGCGGGGGTGGACTGGAGTAGCTTCGTTAACAGCGAACCAGGATAAAAATAATTGTGCATTTTATTTTTATCGTCCAAGATTTAAAGTCACACTTATTCAATCCCCCCCTTTCTAAGTGTTTTTCTATCCTTCAGTTACGAGGGACCCCATGAAACCTTTTTAGAACTACCTATGGGGAGGGTAGACTACCTTATGCCGTCATACCGAACTTATGAACTTAGGGTTAGGTGCTTATTATATGTTTGCAATTTATATACTACGAATATCTATGTTTTAATTCTGCATGTCATTCTACACGTTCCTTAGCCTGTAGGGATTCTATTTCCAAGATCATGTCCTTCCCACGAAGGACATCTCCATTTATGCACGTCTGTCGACCTCGGTTTTTTACCGTGCCTCTTGCAGAGAGATACGCGAACTGACTCTTTTTTCTTTCTGCTTTTGTGTTTTTGAAAATCAGAGAGTCGCCACCGACTTTTATTTTATCCAATTAAGGAAAGGTTTATAAAAGAAACAGAAAAAGACCTTTAAGAAATTCTGGGTAAGGGGGTAGGTTATACAAAGGGAAGGTGTTAGCACCCTTTGTATCCATGGTTATCCATGGGCTCTTTAATTTGATTTAGCTCACTTGTTTTCAATCACTTTTCTATTGCCTTGAAATGCTCGTATGTGGTTTCAAATACCTTTGTAAATTGACTTTGTAATGATCCTTGTGCGGATGTATACAAAGTGTTTTTATCTTTCAAAAGATGTTTTGAAAAAAGAACGTTAACTTCGTAATGATCCTTGTTTGGATATATACAAAGTATTGTCTTTTTTGAAAGTTTTATTTTGAAAGACAATGATATATGAGAGACTTGTTTGTTTTGATTTGAGCAAGCAAATTAGGAGGTCTACCCTAAGTTATAAGGTCTTTTCCTATTTCCTTTAGAAAATTCTCCTTTTATCGGATATAAACAAAAGTTCGATTTTGCATTTGAATTTGATTTTTTATTTTGAAAAGAGTGAGAGAGGGATTACCCTAAGAGGTGCAAGTGTGATTGTGTTTTGATTCAGATATTTTATCTTTGAAGTTAGTGATCTAACGATTCAATTTTAATCTTTGGCATACACGCAATTTTATATGTGCTGGAATTTAAATGCGGAAAGTAAATCTACGCTATTACATCGATTGTGCGGGAAATGTAAACTACGCTATTTACATGGATTTGACAACCTATACATTTATCTAGGAATTTAAATTGCAAGAAAATAAAAGAAATATTTTTGGATTTTTTGATGATTGGTTTTAATTAGAATTAATGCATGATTAATTTAATTAAAATGAGAAAAAGATGGAAATAAAATTTAAACCTAAAAAAATAAGTTAGAAATATGTTCAAAATGCTTGTCAATAAATTTTAAAGCAAAACTAATTTTTTTGGAATTTTTGAAATTGATTTTGAAATTATTAAGTTAATTAATACATAATTATGCAAATAATTATACAAATAATTAAAACTTAAAGAGAAAATTATCCTAAATATGTACAAAATTAGATTATAATATGTAAACTATATTTAATATAAAGAACAATTTTTTTTACGATTTTTTGATTGGTTAAAATAATTAAAAAGCAAATATATAAATATATGCTAATTAATTATGCAAAATATTTAAATTATGAAGAAAAATAAAATATTTTTATATCAGAAAATAAAATATTATTTTATCAACTTAAAAATATTTTTTGTGTATTTTTTGGATTTTTAAAACTATTTTAAACTAATTTTAGAAGTTAAATTAAAATAAAATAGAAAATATAAAAAGATATGATCATGTGTGGTTGATTATGATGGATTATGGTGTGGCTGCGTATTTTGATGCGTTTGATTGAAGATTAGATGCATCTAGTGGCTCAGATTAAAGGGAACATGATATAATGATAAGACTGCTTGCACTGAATTCAAAGAGAATTCAAACTTGTGATGGGGTCCACACACGCCAAAACTGGCCAATGGAGAAGCAAGGATCGGCCACGCATGCAGTCAAACGTTCAACTACACTATTCATCTTCTTCTTCCTTTTTCCTGCGGGTTTTGCTGCGGATTTAGCTACCAAATTACCTGCGGAGTTTTCTTTCTTTTCTTTATGCTTTTTGAAACCTACGAAAACATGGAAATAAATTACCAAGAACGACCCAGGTCTACTAAATAGCATGCTGGGAGTTCATTGGTGGTGTTAGTTTTGATTAAAACCCCCTCCATCTATGAAAACGAAAGCTTTGCATCCTTGGAGTTCAAAAATGGCACACGATGCTTTAGGGTGTATGGCTCCTATATGATACGTTAGATCATCTCTAAATCATGGTATGCTGCTTCATTTATAAGCCAAGAGGTGCTTAAAATCTAAGCTAGAAGCATTGATGAGCTTTGTTGAAACTTTGATTTTTAAATATTAAAAATCTTTGAAACTTTGACCAAAGCTTGCTCTCTTTTACTTCTCTTGCTTTGTACTTCCTTTGCTGCAGAAAATTGAATGATTCCTTGATGAGTCACGCTTAGAAACTAAGCTATGCATTATCCTTCCATTTTCCTTTTTTAATTTAATCTTAAATGTGATAAAATTAAACAATAAAAAAGGAAAAAAATGTTATGGGCTTTGTCTTGGTCGTGGGAGGCCCTTCACATTATGGGAAACATGTATGGATCATGAAAACTTGGCCCCATTTGGCAAAAACACATTTTTGATCAATGTTGATTTCATGCATTTTCCCATAAAATGGTCAACTTCAACAAGGCATAAATCCCTCAATTTTTATCATATCAAAGAGATCTTGTACTTTTTGGAAACCTCAAAGAGTCCTCTAACCAATGTCTTTGGTCTCATGTAAAAATGATTTTATATGCTCCTTGTGTGTCCTTTTGAAAAAGGTGACTTTTTGTTGACTTTGAAAATGACTTGTAATGTCTTGATTCATATTTTTCAAATGGTGAGTCTAATGACCATGGGACCAATTGCATTTGAAATATAATTTAATTTACTTCAAAATGAGCTTTGGTTTGAATTTTTTGGATGAAGGATGAGAGAGTTATGACCAGTCAAAGTTCAGTTGACTTTTTAGGAGAAAACCCTAATTTTGAAACTTAGGGTTTTGTTGATTTTTGATCTTTCCTTGATGAATTATGATCATCCAATGATCAAATGATGAATCCTTTGACAAAATATGGATGTTGACAAAAAATTTCATTTTTGACTGTCTGTTGACTTTTTTGGTCAACGGGTCGTCTGTTGACTGTTTGAGCTGCTGACTGTACGTCTGAGCGAATTGAAGTTTGAAAATTTGTATGATGGTACTTTGAGATATATGGAGGTCCATGAAATCCATTTGAGGTCTCAAAAACTTGTTCTCCTGAAAAAAACAAGAAACACTAGTTAGGGACTGTTTGTGTAGGAGACAGTTAAGCGTACCTGATTTTTGTGCAGTGTTGAGTCTCTGCTAATCATGTGATATTCAGAAGACTTCTAGAACAAAAATTTTGGAGTTTTGAATTGCAAAAGATTGATTTGATTGATGGTACAAAACACGGAGAATTGCACTGTCAGCGGTTTTGACTGTCAACTGACTGTTCAGGTATTAATTAAAGTGAAAATTCAACAGTCAAAGTTAAGATTTTTGTTGTTTTTGTTTTTTTTTGTTTTGTGTTAATGATGAAAATTTATTTACATGAGTTGTTAGAAAAAACACAGACATAGTAAATAAATAATAAATACCGTATGCGAGCAAAATTATCGATAATAACCCTGAAAATCATTTAATGCACAGAAAAATAAATATTTAACTGGCAGAAAACACACAAAATATTATCTGAATAATTAAGCAACAGTACGACAAATAGTACAACATTTAATACTGACAGTACAAATATTACATACTATAATGAACGGTACGACGAGTAAACGGTACATTAAGAAATAAGAGATACTGCAAACTTTAAGAATGACGATTAATAACCCATGCTACAAATAATAACATGTAGATGATTGGGAGTGTCAACATCCCAGGTCCACATTTTTCAGGGCTATGCAGACAGAAGAAGGACATGATTACCACCACGACGGTGATGATCATAAGAAAACACGTTTCTATCCGCTTCGCCATTTTTGCCGGGGGGAAGAAGAGAGAATGAATATGAAGTAGAAATTTTGAGAGATGATTTAGAATTTGATGTGAGATTTTATGGAAAAAATGAGAGGTATTTATATAATGAAAAGAAGGATAGAGACGTTGGGGAATGAAGAGATTCCGTACAAAAGGAAAATTTGAGTGGAAGTAAGATTTGAAAGAAAGTGTATGATAGTGTTGGAAAAAAGAGAGATGTATAGAATAAAGTTAGGATTTGATTTTTGAAAAAAAGATTTGAAAAGAAAGGAAAAGATTTTGAAAATAATGGAATATAGTACAAAAATTAGTGGGAAACAAAAATTAATAATAATTTACTTGTTACCAGTACAGTCTGAACCCCGGTATCTGCGCCTGCAAAAGATTTTGTTCTGTACCAATTGCGTCAGTACCATTTATCTGTAAATAAATATCAAATAAATAGCGTGTGTGAAGTAATAAACAGTAATTGGCGTTTGTGTAAGAATAAATTCAACAGCGAGCCAAAGTACCGTATAAGAAAAATTCTAAAAACCAAGTATTCATAAATCAGGATATAAAAATCCAAGATTATATGAAACTCTTAATTTTTAGATTGAAGTTTTCTTGAAAAAATATGCGGGCAAATTTTGGGGTATAACAACGTCAATTGGCCTCTTGATGGCCATGAGACCTAGTGGCTGTCTTGAACAATCACCATGTGCCTACATCTACGCACTCCCTAACTGGTAGGGATTCTACTTCTAAGATCGCATTCTTCGCACGAAGGGCATCTTCATTAGCATACGTCAATTGGCCTCTCGATGGCTATGAGATCTAGTGACTGTCTTGAACGGTCACCCCATGCTTGCTCTCGCGCACCCCCTAACTTGTAGGGTTTGAATTTCAATTTATACATCTTTCATCCCTAGCCTGTAGGGATTTCACTTTGTCCGGCATCTTCCTTAGATAGGTTGTGTTCCGCATAGAGAACCTTCCCACGAGGGATAACTTCGTTAGTACACGTCGAACGGCCCATCGATGGCCATGAGATTTGGTGACTGTCTTGAACGATCACCAGCTGCTACCTTATGCGTAATCCCTGATCTAAGGGATTTCCATTGGCGCGTTATAACATCTAGCTTGCAAGGATTTTACTAGGGTCTAATGTCACCTCTAAATCCGCATAGGCTATCCTTAGGGTTATATCTGTCGCACGTCTGCATTACATTACATATAAGGAGTCATAATATACACAAAAAGAGGAGTCTTTTGCATACGCATGCATTTGCATTTTCATACATTCATACATTTACATTTGCATTTCTACCTTCGCCCGTATCCGTACTTACCGTGCTAACCGATTTCCCGAGACTCACGAAGAAAATCAAAAGGATCACAAACTATGGAGAGAGAAGGATAAATTATTGAGAGATGAAAATGAACTTGGTCTTACAAAGAGAAAAATGATGCCTTTCACCATGCCAGCCACATGTCCATGCCTTTTCGTAACAGGATTGTAAATACAATAAAGGTTGTCATCGAGCAAGGATTAGTTCCACAAAGAAGTTCCCCTATAGATGCACTCTAGAGGTATCTAGTCATAAAGGGGTTCATCTTAAAACATAGCAAAGCTTACAAGGACGCTCTACGATAACTTGGGGGACAAGGGTCAGTCCAACTGGGGCAATATCCTGAACAAAGATGCATGATTGCGATGGAGGGAAGGCGACATATGTTAACTCCCAACCAAGGGGCAAAAGGGTCGCAGGTTTTCTATATAAATTTACAAACACCGAAGGTTACAAACGGTGTGATACTACCCTTAGAAAAAGTGAAAGAGGTTAAGTCAAAGGAAACTCATGAAGTTTCGGACGACAAAAACCCACCACTAACAATTTATTCCCGACAGGTTTGACATGCCCAAGGAGAGTTCGAGGTTACCCTTTACTTCTACAAATTTAGGGACTAAGGAGTAAAACAAGGTCGGTGAATTTACAAAGGAGATTGCCCCTAGGATTAATAGGTTTTATCAGCTCAGAATTTCAATCTCTACGATCGCTAAGTGTTACCTAGGATAAAAGTTGTACCTTCGGATTAACAATTCTAATGGGATAATCATGCAAGTTTTGGAGTCAATTCATTCGCTTCATTCTATCACTACTACAAATTTCCACTCGCATCCTTCTATTATATTTCAATTTCAATTATTAACAAACTTAAAGGAGAATAACGAAATACAAATAACTAAATTTTGCTAAACATATGCTTTTAATGTAAGACCGAGATGATGAGGTAAGGCATTGTTTCAATCCCTAAACAGTGGAGAAATAAGGAGATAATCCGTAGTCAACCCCCTTGAGCCAGGAGTTGGAGTTTGTTTCTATTTTTCTATTAAACCTTAATTTTAACCAGGGGCAGGGTAGATTTCGGTTAACTCAATGGTGTATTTGGTTGTCAAGAGAATCAGCCAATCCAAGCAAGGGTTCAAGCAAAGGGTCAAGCAAAGGTTGAAGCAAAGGTTCAAGCATAAGGATCAAGCAAACGGTGCAAGCACATCTTCTTCCTTGCAATCATAAAAAATGAGGAAGCAATGGATACAATATTCACAACATCTTCTTCCTCAATACATCATCGAGGACGTATCAAAATCGAAGTCAACATGGCAGTCACATTATTCAAAATCCAAGGATCAATATTTCAAAAGGAGCATTCAAAAAGAAAAGACGAGGAAAGCGCCCGCTAAGTCAAAATGGAAAATTCCATAAAAGAAAACAAAAAATGACTTAGGCAAAAATTAGGGCATCCCGATGGATCAAATTCAAAGGAATTGGCTCATGCAAAAATAAGGGATAGAAAAACAAAAGCAAAATACGAAGGATAATCTGGTGGCTACTAAAATCATTGAAGCTTCAATCTTAACAACATTTTTCACCGGGGCTTGAATCTCTACTAAGGCTTCTGCTCAACATCAGATCTGAAACGATTCTCTTACAAACAAAGCACATTCATTGGATTAGGCAAAGTTTTAGGATTTGGAGAAAATCAAGGAGAACGGGGTCGGGTTAAACAAATTTTTCAGCCTTATATCCGTTTTTTTTTAAACCATGAACCAGGACGAGTTACAACATTCAAAAGTCCTAATTGAGGCAAGGTTAACTACGAAAGCATATTAAGCAAGATTTTGTTATACTGACCCCTAGGGTTTTTAAAATTTTTCCTAACCACTACGCTTCTTCAAAAATTCATCTCCGATCATCCAGTTCTAATTCATAACGGACTTTGATTTCAATACTTGCATGCGCATCGCATTGGAGTTACTTCTCAAAGGGTACGGCGTCATCTACGAATACACACTTAGCATCGAGGAAATCTCAAAATTGGTTTATTCAAAGGCGATCGTTTCTAATAAAGACTCTTGAATGAGGGAACCACGTCCAGAGGGTTCTCCTAAACAGGGGAAAAATTTCAAGGATTACAGGGGCATACAATCAAAGATCATATTAACTAGAGGCATTCATCCTAAGGTTCAATCGACTTGGGTCACATCTCGAAGCAATAACAATCAAGGGCATGTCAAACATGGGAGAAATTTAAACCAAATGGATAGAACAGTATGGATAGCCCTCCATATTGTGGTTTCGTTTTTTTTACCTCCCCATTTCACTTGGGAGGACGGCACGCTAGACCCTTCACGCGAAATTTGGAAGGAGAATGCGCCCGGGGCTGGATGAATTTTGTTTCAGTTCTTCCTACGATATCACACGAACTTTTTAATTATCCTAACGAGTAGGAAAGGGGAAAAAGATATCAAATAAACCCTAGGAGTTTGCTAAGTGTGGGGATTCATCTAGACTAGAAATTCTAGAGTCCGGGAAGTCGGTTATACATAGGGAAGAGTTTAAGCACCCTACATATCCGTAGTACTCTACGGGAACCTTCTCTGTGTCATTGTGATTTTGTTTACTGCTAATGATTGGGAAAGTTTCTCCTTTTTGTTAGGAGAAGGAATTGAAATTGATTTAAAAGAAAAGACAGACTGACTGACTATTTTTGGTATTTTATTAGCTCGCTGAGATTCCTTGTGAACCTCATGCCTACATATCCCTAATGGAAGTCAGAGCTTAATGTAGTTCGGGGAACTAATTAGGGATTTTAATGATTTTTGGTGCCTTGCTTGAAGCTCAAGGTTGAAGCTTTGAATTAAATCTCTGTTTACAATAAAGAGACAGGAAATCATCTTTACAGAGAGGTATTTCTACTATTCCACCACAAGCATTTTTAAAGTGACAGAAAAGCTAAAAAAAATGATGTTTCATTAAGAGGGGAGTCTACTTGGTTGATCAAGTATGACAGCCATAGTGCCTCTTGAATGAAAAGATTCTCAACCAAATTAGGGAAAGGGTCGTACAAGTCTGGGTGTGTTGCCAGAGCATGCCTTTCACGAGTCCTAAATGGGAGAATGTTTGAAATGATGATTTGTTTGAAATGATGATTATTTGAAATGATTGTTTGTTTATGGTGAGATAGGAGAAATATCTACCTATGAAGATGAGCTATGTCTTTCTATTGTTTGAAAGATTTGATTTTTTAGCTGGCTTGAATGAGGCCTAAGCTTGACGCTTTTGATTGGTTTATTGACTCTGGGAGAAAAAAACTCTACTGGGGATGGATTTAAACTAAAGAGTTTTGGTGTTCTGTACAAAGCCCAGAATTGAGGCTGACTCTAGTTGGAGAGTATTTATTTGATGGATTTTATTTGGTGTTCTGTACAAAGCCCAAAATTTTGGCTGACTCTACTTAGGGAGACTCTATTTTGTGCCTTGTATGAAGCCCAAGGTTGTGGCTAACTTGCTGAGGAAACTGAGTTTGAAGACTATGGATGACTCTATTTTGTGCCTTGTAAAAAGACCAAGGTTGTGGCTGACTCTTAACTGGGGGATTTATTAATTTATGCCTTGTATGAAGCCCAAGGTTGTGGCTACTCTGGCTAAGGAAAACATGATTTTCTGCCTTGTACAAAGCCCAAGGTTGTGGCTGACTCTTAAAGAAACTGAGTATGGATAACTCTATGGGGGAAAAGATCCTTGAGATTAGGAATCTTTGACACAGGAAATGTGGTTTATCTGCCTTGTACAAAGCCCAAGGGTGTGGCTACTTAATAATGAAGGACTCACTGGGGGAGTTTTACTTTACTGGAGGATTTATCTATTAGCAGACTGATTTTTTATGGAGGCTAACCCTTTCCAGGGATTGTTATTAAAATGAAGGAATGAATGGAGGCTAACCCTTTCCAGGGGTTTTTGGATTTAAAAGAGTGATTTTGGAGGCTAACACTTTCCAGGGATTTTGTTAAAATGAGGGGATGATTGGAGGCTGACCCATTCCAGGGGTTTTGACTCTTTTTATTAACTGAGGTTGGAGGCTAACCCTTTCCACGGGTTGTATTTTAAAAGGAGTGTTTTTGGAGGCTAACCCTTTCCAGGGGTTGTATTTTAAAAGGAGTGTTTTTGGAGGCTAACCCTTTCCAGGGTTTTTATTTTAATGATGGCAGAAATATTATCTAATTGAGACTTCTTGTTTTAAAGCCCAAGATTAAGGCTGACACTGACTGAGGATAAACAAATATGGATCCTAGACTCTGCTAAGGAAGATTAGTGATGATAAGGGTGACAGAGACTGTCCATGTCTCTCATTCCAAAAGGGTGTACTCAATATGAGATTGAGACAATCTTGGCTTGTTTAAAAGTCTGGTTTGAAGAATCGAAGAAACTCACCAGGGTAGGCTAAAAGGTAACTAAAGACCTGTTCCGATGTTTATAAGAAACCTGATGGGTCCTTGTATACAAGCTCAAGAGGAAGCTGGAAATGCTTTTAAGAAGCTTGTGGGTCCTTGTACAAAACCCAAGAGGAGGCTAATCGAGGGTCATTGAGGGTCCTTGTTATAGCACAAGAGAAAGCTATGTGGTTTTTGAATTTATTTTGGCTTTAAGCAAGTGGCTAAGAGGTTTCACCGGGAATAATTCCTCTTTGGGTGGATGTATCCTAGTTTGGGTTCTAAGGCTTTTTCAAGATGTTTCACCGGGAATAATTCATCTTGAGGGTTTTGAACTACAGATCTCTAATTAGGAAAGAGCCTTCACTGGGAAGACATTCTCAATCCTAGGCCATATTCCTATAATATATATAGTTTAACTGTCCTAGGGTTTACACTCTGACATAGCTCTAAACAATATATAAACAGTTCTATATTTGACTGTAGTTTAAATAAAGACAGTAAATTGAAAGCTTGTAAAGCCTAACCTGGATGGAGTGGAGGCCTTTGAAGATGTATGTACAAAGCCTTACCAGCAATTTTATTGATAACAGTTGGATATTTATGATAAACAGTTAAAAGGTTTTTGAAAACAGAAGAAGTGAAGATGGACAAAGGTCACATAGGTATCTGAAGAGTTTCACCGGGAATAATGCCCTTCAAATACCAGAAGAATGTTTTGAAAACAGAAAGGAGATTTTGTAAATACAGTTTTTGAAAACAATCTATGAAAAGAAAAAGGTGCTGGGACTTACACTCTATTAGAGGCCCATGACTTGGCAGTACTGGTTGACGGTTATGAAAACAGTTGAAAAAGATTTGCAGTTTGAAATGATTACTGTTGTGAAAACAGTTGATTATCTGTAAAAATCAAAAAGGGGGTTGGGACTTACACTCTATTAGAGGCCCAGTACTTGGTAGTACTGGTTGACGGTTATGAAAACAGTTGAAAAAGATTTGCAATGATACGAGGTTTTGTTTTCTGAAGAAAAACTGGATCGTTTGTTGAAAATAGTTTTGAATATTGACAAAAGTAAACTTAATTAAGGTTTAGACAAAATCTAAACCTAATTAAGACCTACATGATGAGGGTTTTATCACAAAAATATTTACATGGGATTAGGTTTTGAAAATCAAAAGAGAACTATATTTAAAGTATTTTTTAGAATGCTTAAAAATATGTTATTTTAAACCTAGAAAATATATTTCAAATACATAATATTTTTGTGATTTTTTGGGTTATTTATAAAATAGGTATATTAATTAACAAGTGTGTGAAAAATGAAGTTAAAGTGAATTAGTTTGATAAGTGAATTAATTGTGTGAAGTTGTGAAAAAAAATGAAAAGGAAAAGTGATAAAAAAATGTTTTGGCCTTACCATGGTTTGAACCCACGCCCTTGCAGCCAACAATCAAAACACACACCAACCAGCCAACGCGCACATGGTGTTATAGAGGGGATTTCATTGCAATACATGTGTTGTCTAGTGCATAGAGCAAAAAAAAAAAAGAAATAAAATCAAAAGGTCTGGGGCGAGGGGGATTCGAACCCCAGACCTTGGGTACGCGGAACACACAAACTCTCTTTACCACTGGGCTATAACGATTTAGTCGTTTAAAAAAAAACTTCCACTCAAAATAAAATAAACTCAAACCCTGGAATTGAATTTCTTCGCGCCACCACCATTGTCATCTTCAACCTCAAGCTTTCTCATTTTGGAATTTCTGAAATCTCTCAATTCTCAACCATTTGCAAAGATGTAAAGAGCAAACTTGCTCTAAATTCTCTCACGATTTCAATTATGTAACTAACACTTATTTATATTAGCTATAACTATCTAATTTTCCAGAAAACACGAAGAACACATAAAAGCTAATTTTTAAATTAAATGATGCATAAGATGAATAAATGAATGATGATAGAGGGTTTTCAATCCACTGATGATGATGAACAAACTGGTATCGAGATATACAAGAAAGAGTACTTGAATTTTTGAGTTGGAGTTTGAAAAAACAACTCTAAAAATGGAGGTCGTGAGCTTTATAGAAAACACCTGAGCTTGTGTGAGTGATCCTAAAAGCTTCCTTGGGACTCAGTGATGCTAACTAAATACTAATTGTGACTTGAATACCTCAGAATTGCTCCACCCGACCCCTTCGATTTGAGCTCCAAGTGAAGATGGAGGTTGATGAATCTGTAGTTACAGATGAGCTGCAGCCATCTGAATAGCTTCACCACACCCTAAGGAACGTGTTTGGATACTTAGCTTGGCTTGACACCTTCTGAATTGCTCTATGGACCTCCAACTGCACGAGCTCCAAAATGAAAGCAACAATGGTGTTTCTCCACTTACAAAAGTGATCCAGGTGCTTGGATCACCTCAAATGGACCCCCTTGAGATGTTAGAATGCTTACTTTTCAAAGAAGAGCTCTGGTTTGAAGAAAACGATTCTTCTTGCCAAAGAACTTTGAAAAACCATAAGCATGAGAGAGAAGGAGAAAGCAAGGAATTGAGTTTCTTTGGTGTGTCTAATACTGAGGAATGCACTTGTATTTATAGGCAAATGTTTCAGAGCAATTGCACATAGTGAGCTTGCTTAGTGAAGTGAGTTTGGTTTCTTGGCCATGAAGAAATTCAAGGAATATCTAAAATGTGATCATTGCATTTTAGAGCTAGCTCCCTATCCATTGATTCCATCTGATCTTAGGGAACATTTCTGATGCAGAATGAGCTCTAATTGGTTGGTGGGAAGATTCCTTTGATGATTCATCAATTTGCCATAAATTCTCAAAATGTAATCATTACATAATCACATGTTCTTGTTTTGGGAATCTTCTTCAATTCTTATGCCATGGTGAGAATGAATGCATGGCATGTTTGCATATGTGTTATGGGTCGTGTAGCATCCATAAGTGAGGCTATATACACAAAATTGCAAAGTTCCAAAATGATGCATGACCTATAATTTCACTTCATGAGGCCAACTTTGAACAAACATAACTCCTAGCTCAAAATGAATTTGGAGAAGGTTGAGCACAATTTGGAAAGCCCTAAACATCTACTTCAAATCATTAGTTTTTGAAATGGTTGATCTTTTGAAAAAAGTTGCTATTTAAGATGTTGTTTCATTTTGCAAGGTCTATAACTTTCATGTTGGAAGTTTTTTGAGTTGTGTAGGTGAAATTTTGAGTTCCCACAATGCCCTTAAAAACCCTAATTCCCGACTTTTTGATCCTTGGTGAATTTTCTTGAATTTCTTTGGTCAAATGACTTTAATAATCATATATTGATGATATTGATCCTTAAAATTCATGATTTGACCAAAAACCCTAAAAGTCAAAGGTGGTCCTATACAGTTGACTTTTTCCAGATGAAGTGAGATTTTGGACTTTTGTGATGAACCAAGCTTTTCTCCTCAAATGGATGATATGTGTGGACTATGTTGAGGTAATAGAATTTCTTGAACCATGTTTTGAGTTTTGGGCTCATGTCCTGATTAAAAGTCAACTGTCCAGCTGAATTAGGTCAGAAATCCTAATTGTCGACCAGATGAAATTGATGACTGTGGATCTTGAATTGAGGTGTAATTCCCAATGGATGTTGTTATATGGATCATTTGAATATGATTGAAGCCTTTGATAGACACCTTGGGGCTTTTTAGGGTTTCCCAAATGTGATCCCTGATTATAGTCCTTGATAGGCCCAAAACCCTAGTTTGGTAACCTGAGTAAACCTGAGTTCAGATGACTGGGTGTCTAATCAATCATAGGTGAATAAAAATGAAGCTTTTAGGTCCCATGATTGTATTAGAGACTAATTCTTCTATTGATTGATCCTCTGTCTGAGTTCTTTTGTTTTTAAACACCATCGATTGAGCTCCAGATGAATAAGTGGCTGCTCTGAGTATTTGTTTTGATCTGATGAGTGTCATACCCAATTTTTGACCTAAGATACCACCTCATATCATAGCATATGCATCATTTGCATCACTAACAAATTGCACAGCTTGTGTTTGCTACTTGTGCTCAGCAGGGCTTAATTGAGAAATCACTCAACAGTACAAGCAACAATCAATTAGTGTTTTGTTCTCCCTTCATCTCAAAGGAACTATCTTCATTAACAATCAACATTTGGTCCTCAAAAATCCATTTCAACAAGCTCAAAGGCTCTGAATCAACCAAATTTGGGTTTTGACTGAAGATAGCATACTCCTAATTTTTGCTCAGGATTTGACCTAATGACTTGGGACATGACCTCAAGACCCCAAGTGAATCATTTTGACGTAATCCATTGACTCAAAGCATCTCCTACACAAGGATTGATTAACAGTGAAATTTCAAATCATCAGATTAGGGTTTTGAACTCTCAGGGACTAAAATCAGGGATCACATTTGGGAAACCCTAAAAAGCCCCAGGGGATCACTCAAAGGTTTCAATCATCTTCAAATAATCCCTATGACAACATCCAATGGAAATTACATCTCAATTCAAGATCCACAGTCATCAATTTCATCAGGTCGACAATTAGGGTTTTTGACCTAATTCACTTGAACAACTGACTTTTTAATCAGAACATGATGCCACAACTTAAACTATGGCTCAAGGTCCTCCAATAACTCAATGTGATCCATTCATACCACTCATTTGGTGAGGATAGCCTGGTTCATTTGAAATCTCCAGAAACGCGATTCATCTGAAAAAGTCAATTGTACAAGATCACCATTGACTTTTGGGGAATTTTGGTCAACCATGACTTTTGAAGTTTTAAATCATCAATATATGATATATGAAGTCATTTGATCAAGAAAATCAATCAAGAATCAAAAAGTCAAAAGTTTGACTTTCATACTTAGAAAAATTTCTAAGTGTTTTTCAATGATTTTTTCCAAACTTTGGAAGGGAATAACTCAAAATTTCACCTACAAACTAAAAAAAACTTCCAACATGAAAGTTGTAGATTTTGATCCAATGAACAACTTTGTCACATAAAATGATTTTCCAAAAGATCAACCATTTAATAGATATGGAGCTTCAAAGTTGGTATCTTTTGAAAATTTCACTTAAAATCTCACTTTCTTCAAAGTTCATGGATCTTTTTCACCCATTTCCTTAAAGGTCTTGAAGAAACTTTCAACTAGGTTTTTGAAATGTATAACATGAGCTTTCCAAAATGTCCAAGAGCATGAAAAAATATGGAGTGTAGCCATGGTTTTGAAATTTGACATTAGTGACCATTATACTTGAATTTTCACCATTTTTTCACTAAGTTTCAATACTATATGACCTATAATGCAAGTAATGATGCATAAATGCAATAATTGAGAGATATTTTCTGATTTGAAGATCAGAATGGAAGAGGATAAGAAGCTTGGAAGATTAACCATGGTTAAGTCACTTTTAACCATTTGCATTAAATGTAAAGATTCCATTTTATCTCCAAATGCCAAATCACCATTCTTTGATCAACTTGCAAAGCTTGGAGTTCAGAATCCTTGGCCTATAAATAGAGGTTCAAATCACTCTTCAAATGACACCAAAACCTCATAATCATAGGTTTTCTCTCTTCTTTCTTAAGTTGCAAGTTTCTTAAGTTTCAAAGAGGTAGAAATCTCAATCTCCAAATCCTTGAAGCCATGGCCAAAGTGATGGTTCTAACAACTTCTAAACATCATATGTGATATGTTTGATCCATTCACACACCCTAAAAACACCTAAATTCCAAAATCACTACCTCACTTCCATGTTTGCATATAGTGAACCTTATCATGCCAAAATCCATACCAAGCCATATCTGTCCAAACTAACCTTCTAAACATCATCCATATACTTCATATGAACTGTTCCAACCATCATCCATGATCTGAAACACCAAAATCATCAAATTCGATCCTCACTCCATAGCTCTGCAGATCGGCTCCCATGGCTATGCTCAGATGAATTCAGTCCACTCCAAGCATCCAGACATGTTCCATAATCATCAGTGAAGCTATCCAGATCATTACAAAGCATCTGCAACACCTCTATTGAAGAATTCAATCTCCAGTTTTGCCGTTTTTGAAGGTAAGTGCTATGAACTTCAAACTCTTACATACACGCATCATAAATGAAATATTGCTTTGCCATCTTGTTTCTGCATATGCATGGATCATTAACCCTCAATCAATTGCTAATTATCTTGCACATACACGATTTCATGATCAATCTCAGAATTAGGGTTCTTCGTGTTCATCAGAAAATCAATGGCATTAGAGTGAAAATAAATGAAATTAAATGGTACCATCATGTTCCTTGTAAAAAATCGAGCAAGATAGGCTATTCACTTGATCCAAACAATTCAGTTTTGAGAATTTTCAAATTCAAAAAGGATTCATGTTCTTGGCACCATATTTTTGGTTCTGAACTTAGGAAGTTGATTCAAAATATAATCTTTTCAATGCCTTTATTTATCAGACCACGCGCGTCGTCCAGTTGGTTAAGTTTTTGAATGGTAACCTCAAGGTCACGAGTTCAACACTCCTAGGGGCCAAACCAATTTTTTATCACTTGTTTTCTTTAATTTTTTTTCACAACTTCATCAATTGATTTAACCAATCAAAATTCATCATTTTCACTTCATTTTTTGCATACTCTTTGTTTAATATATATATTTTATGAACATCCAAAAAAATCACAAAAAAATATTTATTTAATACATTTTTAAATAGATTTAAAATGACATGTTTTTAAGTGTTTTTAAATACTTTAAAAATTGTTTTTCATTTGATTTTTCAAAATTAACTACTTGTAAATATTTTGTGATCAAAACCCTAATCATTTAGGTATTAATTAAGTATAATCTTTGCTTTTATCTTAATTAAATTGATTTCTTTCAAAAATTTCAAACCGTTAAAAAAAACAAACGATCACCATTTTAAAACAAATAAACCTTTTCTTTTTTATTTTTCTTTTCAAAAACTCTTGATCAAATCTTTTTGGATTGATCAATTGATTTTCAAAACCTCTTGGGCATCCCTTATGGTATAAGTCCCATTCCTTTGTATAAATTTAGGTTTTTTTTCATTGTATATATACATATCTTTTATACTTCGATCGAATTGATTTAAACCCTCGAATAACAAGATCAAAATTAGGGTTTTTCTTCAAAAATGATACCATGGGCCTCCACATAGGTATAAGTCCCATTCCTTTACATGAAATTAGGTATTTCATTGTACATACACCTTTTTGTACATACCTCGATCAGTTTGTTTTTTAACTTCGAATAACAAATCAAAAATGAAGGTTTTCTTAAAATCTTCCCAAAAATACCATGGGCCTCCATGTAGGTATAAGCCCCAACCTCCCTTGTAAATATTTGTTTACGTAGCTTTGAATAAACTCAACGGGCCTCTCCCCGATTATAAGTCCCGAGCCCCGTGTGTACAAACGGATCATGCTTACAGGTATATTTCCTTCATAAACTCCATTGTATACACACACTTTGTCATATATATGTAATTGTTCATACTTGTTCATGTTTGTCCATGTTTGTTCATACTTGTTCATGTGTTTGTTCGTGTTATATATATACTTGTTCAACTTAGTACAACACTAGGTTCCCCATAGCCTCCTATTGGGCTTCGTGCAAAGAATCTCCCTAGTTTAGGTTAGGACATAGAGTATGGTTTCCCGGTGAAATCGCTCTAAGAGCTCAAACCAACTATACCATGCCTCCTCTTGGGCTTTGTACAAATGACTTGTCCCTCCCATAGCCTCCTCTTGGGCTTACAATGCAAGGACCCTCGATTGTCCCTCCCATAGCCTCCTCTTGGGCTTACAATGCAAGGACCCTCGGATAGCCCCCTCTTGGGCTTCGTACAAGGATCCACGGGCTTCTTATAAGCATCCCCAATATCCAAAACAAATACCCTAGGAGATTAGACATTTATCATCTCTATGATAGGAGTATCTCTTCTATATCATCACAAACAATCAATCAATCAAAACTTCTTTTTGCCACAAGGCTGGTTAATCAATCAAATTTCTTTTTGCCACAAGGCTGGCTAATCAATCAAACCGTTTTGCCACCAGGCTGGCTGATTAATCAAAGTTTTTGTCAGAAGGTTGACTTCATTGAAACTTTTGCCACAAGGCTGGCTGATTAATCAAAACTTTTTGTCACAAGGCTGACTTCATTGAAAGTTTTTGCCACAAGGCTGGTTAAACAAAAAACATCTTTATCATTCTAAGCGCCATAAGTGGCACAGCCCAGGGCTTATAATGAAAAGATTTCAAACAAAAAACAAACAGATGTATGTGATGATATAGATTAGATACATCGAACATTAAGATGACATTTGTCTCTTATCCTTTGCTTCCACTAGCATAAGTGGGAACTACGATTGCTCTGATTTTCTCAACATCCCTTTGAGAATACGTAGGTACAAGGTCGTATCCTTGGCAAGCAAAACTTCTCCCTCAAACCATTCAAACCTTAGCACCCGTAGACCCCGAGCTACAGATGCTCTGATTCCCTCTAAGGGATATGTATGCAGAGGATCGCGACGATCTTTGCGAGCATAATCAAACAAACACCTTAGGTCCCACCTATTTCACAAGAACCTCCACCATAATATAGAATGAAACAAACATAACAAAGAAACCTATAGAGTACTATAGATACGTTGGGTGCTAATACCTTCCCTTCGTATAACCAACCCTCTTACCCGGAATCTCTCCCCCACTTTTGCATTGCTTTTAGTTTTGGGCTTTGCATCTGTTTTTTAGGTTATTGCAACTTTTTTCCTTTTCCTACTTTGGAAACAATAAAAAGTTTGGTCGAAACAAAAGAAAAATCATTTTTTTAAGCACTCGAGCCCAAAGAAGGCATCAAGTGTCTCACCCCCGAAAAAGATATCGATTTTTCCCCGCGATAGAAAAATGGCGACTTCACTGGGGACAAAACTTTTTATTGTTTCCAAAGAAAGGGTTAATTCTAATTGTTTTGTTTTTATTTTATTCTTGTTACATGTGTGGTTCTTTGGTTCTGTTACTTGTGTGGTTCTGCTACAAGTGATACATTATGGACAAATCCTAACCCAAATTAAGTACACATAAGAATTAGGTGGAGGGTATAGTCATGTATGGCATACAAGGAGTCGGTCCTTAAAAAGCTAGCATGAGAATCCTTCCGCTCAGTGGAGGTTCCTTGTTGGTAGTATATGTTTAGCAAGTTCAGTTGCGAAGACATTATTGCTTTCATTGAACTGTAGAAGCTGAGTTGGCTGTAGAACCCATAACCCATCCTGGCCTTATTAGGTTTTGGTGCATAAACTATTCAGGTGAAGACTTGGATTAGTTGTCATGCGGAGAACCACACTCAGACGAGTTTATCTTAAGAATATTACTAGCTCACAAGTTTAGTTGTGCAAGCCAGTAATATCCGAAAGAAAAATGTAGACTCTGACGTATCAGTAGAACATGTTGTGCAGGTGATAAACCCTAGTACTATCCCATGTTTGGTTCTCTGACCTCATGCTCGTGACGCTGGACCTTTGAACCTGTGTGTACCATGTTTGTGTTACCATGTTTGTAGGACTATGTTTGAACTACCATGTTTGCATTATCATGTTTGCCTTACCATGTTTGTATATGTGGCATTCATACATCCATGCATTCATACATTCATTAAAAAAATCCATCTTTTTTCTAAAAAACACATGATTTTTCCAAAAAGAATTTAGAGAAATTTTTCTTTGCAAACATTATAGGATTAAGTTATGGAGTGGGTAAAAAGGCATACCAAGAAGTACGGTTTCAAAATGCCTAATGTGGAAAGACTGAGGGAGTTGGCATCTTTTGTACAAGATCCTTCCGATTTTAGGAAAAGCCATGGAAAGCTTTTGCCTATCTTGAACACTCATGTTGATGAAGGACTTCTCAAAACTCTGGTTCAGTTCTATGATCCCGTCTATCGGTGTTTCACCTTTCCAGACTATCAGTTGGTACCAACCTTGGAAGAATATGCCAATCTTTTGGGTATTCTTGTGTCTGACAAAATACCTTTCAATGGTTTGGAAGCCATTCCTAAGTCACCAGTCATTGCAGCAGGTATCCACTTGAAGAAATCTGAAGTAGAGAGTAATTGGACTACCAAAGGAAACCTCCCGGGTTTAACTTCACACTTCCTAATGAAGAAAGCCTTTGACTTCGTCGAAACTAGAAGCATGATAGCTTTTGAAGCTATACTAGCCTTGCTCATCTATGGGTTGGTTCTGTTTCCCAACGTCAACGACTTTGTTGATATCAACGCCATAAAAATCTCTTTGAATGGAAATCCTGTTCCGACTTTGCTTGGTGACATGTATTTCTCTGTCCATCATAGGAATCTCCAAGGCGGTGGAATCATTGTATGTTGTGCACCTCTGTTGTTCAAATGGATTGTTTCACACTTACCTGAGTCTCCTATCTTCACGGAAAACCGAGAAGGTTTGCGTTGGTCTCAAAGACTTATGTCTCTTACTAATAATGATATTCATTGGTATACCTTGGCTCGCTGCGGTACAGAAACCATTGATAGTTGTGGAGAGTTCGCCAACGTACCCCTCATTGGTACACAAGGAGGAATTAACTACAATCCGGTCCTAGCCCGACGATAACTCGGGTATGCAAATTCAGTTAAACCTATTGGACTCGCAATAGAAAGCTACTTCTACCAAGAAGGGGAGGATCCTCAAGGGTTGAAGACAAGAATGGTAAGAGCTTGGTACGACGTCCGAAGAAAAGAAAAAGGTGGGATAAGAAACTGCATTGCTACGGACGCCTATACTTGTTGGGTGAAGAAAAGAGCAAGGGAGTTTCAAATGCCTTATGATTATGAAAAACCCATGTTCTCTCTGGTATCTCAACTACCCGATATTCCCATTGGCACTATAGAAGAATACCAAGAGACTTTGGCTAAGATGAGATTAGAAAAAGACGCTTGGGAAGAAAAGTTTGGTAGAATTGAGGTGGAAAATAGAAAGTTGAAGAAAAGGGTGAAAGATCAGGAAGAAACTCTCTATTATCAAGATGGATGGCTCATGAGCAAAGATGAGAAAATCCGTCAGAAAAACGCCGTAATCAGGAGGTACATCAAAGAAAGCAAGAAAAATCTTGAAGGTTCAACAAGCAACGCTCCGATGCCTGACAATTGGAAGAATGTTGTTGAAAAACTGAGGACCGAAAAGGCCGAGTTGAAAGCTTATTATGGGAAAGAAATCATGAAGCTCAAGCTGCATAATGCATTTGGTTCTTCGTCCAATGAAGATGTTTAGGATTTGCTTAGCTTTTTATTTATCATTTGCTTCTGTAAGGAGCTACGCTCCAATGTTGTAACATTTCCCATTATTTCAATAAAAGAATTGTTTGTGCTCAAATGTTTGCGAGGAAATAATCTTTAAAATGTTTGGAAAAATCATAAACTTCTTTTTGCATGCATCATTCTGCATATTGAGTCTGTTGTATAGAGTCTCATCTTTTGGATCTTTCTCCAATAGATCGTCAAGCTGTCGCGTCTCAAAGTTTCTCGACCGCACTCGCAATCAGATCACAGATACAATACTCGTTCAAGCAGAAGAAGAGTAATGGAACACTCTGAACAAGAGAATATTGAACTCCGTGGTACAGTGACCACCCTTCAGGAAAAATTGGAAAGTCTCACTACTCTGGTTGACTCCTTAATGGCTGCACAGAATCAGCAGCCACCACCCAACAGTCAAGCAACGGTGATATCCGAGGTCACTACTCCAGTTTCTATAGTTGCATTCAGCATTCCATCTTTCTCCATGCCAGAAGGTTGGGGCACGCCTTTCAGCTTTGGTGCAGGTTTCCGCCATAATTTCTCTGGGGTTCAAACAACCACAACTGAAGCGCCTGCTACACAAGGTTCATTGTTCACTCCACATTCAGGGGTAACTTTTTCCCAAATCACTATGGCACTTTCTCAACCCACTATGACAGTTCCGACCCCTACGGTTCACACAGTTCCTTATGGTGGCAATGAGATTTATCATGATCAGGATGATAGCACAAATCAGCGTAATCTTGTGGGAGATCTGCAAGAACAGTTCAACAATATTCAACTGTAGGACAAGGCTATTCGTGGGAAAGATTTGTTTGGAAAGAACGCCCAGGAACTATGTTTGGTTCCCAATGTACAAATACCAGCTAAATTCAAGGTCCCTGACTTTGAGAAGTACAAAGGTAGTTCTTGTCCACAAAGTCATCTCGTGATGTATGCCAGAAAGATGTCTACTTATGCAGATAATCATCAGTTGCTTATCCATTACTTTCAAGACAGTTTGAATGGTGCCGCACTGAAGTGGTACACAAGTTTGGATAGCACCAACATTCGGACTTTCAATGACCTAGGCGAGGCCTTTGTCCGACAATACAAATACAACTCAGATATGGCTCCCGACAGAGATCAGCTTCGATCCATGGCTCAGAAAGATCATGAAGCTTTCAAAGAATATGCCCAACGATGGAGAGAAACTGCTGCTCAGATTAATCCACCGTTGAAAGAGAAAGAGATGACAAAGATCTTCTTGAATACTCTTGGCCCGTTTTATTATGAACGCATGATTGCTAGTGCTCCAAGTGATTTCACCGAAATGGTAAACATGGGAATGCGTCTAGAAGAAGGAGTCCGAACCGGACGTCTAACTAAAGAAGGTGGATCTTCAAGCGGAACCAAAATTATACCACTCGCTATATCTCCAAAAGGTTAACAACGATAGAACATTGAGGTACAACCCATACAATACGCCCAATCACTGAATAATATAATTACACAACCATGGTATGATCACCCCGATCAACACTGCAGTAAGGCATTCCATCTACCAAACGTACCAACCTTAGACACACCTTTCCATATGAGCGATGAAATAACACTTACACTTTTCACCAACTGCTTCCTTCAAGAGCTCGATAATAACATTCCTATACCATTGAATTTCAACTATCTGACTCCTCTCAAGTCATACCAGCAATTATCCAACATGTTACATTCCGCTTTTTCTGCATTATTTGATTACTCATTACAATCATCATTACTAATTAGATTTCTCAGTTTTATCCAATTCCAACTCTCTTTACTCATTCGTTCCAGAATCCTTTTTTATCATACATGGTACTAATCTACCATTTAG
Source organism: Vicia villosa (assembly GCF_029867415.1). Taxonomy (NCBI): domain Eukaryota; kingdom Viridiplantae; phylum Streptophyta; class Magnoliopsida; order Fabales; family Fabaceae; genus Vicia; species Vicia villosa. Next base: position 6,171,470 of record NC_081186.1, read on the forward strand.
CAACACTTACTCGCACTCAAAAACAAAGTCCTGATTTACTTCCTCTAATTAAACATTCTAACCATCAGAACAAGTACACACAAGTAATTATAATCACACTCACTAGCCTTAATATACCATTGCTTACAAAATAGCTCAAACCGAGTCTCGCTCTTCTCTAAGAATTAAATCAACTTAGTTCTTCATAGAGTGTAATTCCTCATTATATCTGGAAATCTACAATAATACCTTACAACAGTACAAAATTATTATAGCATCAAATAGTATACACTCATCGCCTTAACTTCGCTAAATACATACTCGTTAACTAAGTACATCCACAATAACATACTCATCATCTCGGCAATTATTCAAAAGAGTTCTAATTCTCTAGCACGACATCCTTGCATCCACTAGATTCTAAATCTATCATATAGATGAATTCATGTTCTCTACGTAGGCTCCCGGCATATTAAGTCCTCACTGCCCACGAGTAGTACTCGCACACTACTCCGCATCACACTTTCGCTGCGCGACTCTGATTACCCGTCTTAAATCACCGTCCAATATGTTGCACTCTTTCATATTCACTTCTTCATAAATTCACACAACATGGTGAGTGATTATTCTCACGTCTTAGTATCCATCATATCCTAAACCATTAAGGTAACAAACAAGCTCATCCTATCTATATGATTCCGTCTACTATCAACAAGAGATTAAGGGTGATCAAGTCCTCAATTTGTCAATAGATAGCCGACAACCATATTTAAGCATAAACCGTCGTTACTACATAATAGTGTCCTTTTTCGAGTTTGCACTCAAACTCATTAACATCGTCATAGTCCAATAGTTCACTCTGAGTCTTTACAACTCGCACACTTCCCCCTCATTGGATCTTGTCAGTGAGATACCAACATCCAAACATTTTACATAATCTGCTTCATGGTCACTTAGCATCACACACCTGTTAAGTACTTCCAACTTCATAATCACTAATATACTCGTACCTTTCTATTTATCTCGTTCTGAATCAAAATCCTCATCTAGCAAAAGACCGCGATAACATTCATAACTCGTGGTTTCACTCTAAATCCCATGACATCTTTTGCGTCCAAGTATCATTCCACTCGGAATCTCAACAATTCTTCCTCACACCAATAGGTGTAAGAAATCCTCTACAATTCTTCTTCTATACATGTCGTTGCTTTGGCATCATAAATACGACTTCAACCGTACTAAAACTTATTTCACCTTTTCTACTAATTCACTCCTCACTAAAATCCATCGGTACTCAAATCATCTTTATTACCGAACATCTCATCAACTTATTCCTCAACAACATATTCTACTCAATTTTGTTTCAAACAATCACGGTAGTAGGCATTCCTATTCAACAAGTTTTGCGCTTCCTTAATCGACTTCAGAATATCTCCTCATAGGATCAAAAGTTATGGGTTTTTAAAGTAAAAACAATTCTCCAAAAACACACAGTAGAACCCGGTTCCTCCCACACAGGAACCAGTTCCTGGCTGCTTCCCATAACTCGTCTCTGATTTTTACTATGGGGAACTGGGTTGTCTCTATCTGGGAACCAGTTCCCAGCAACCCAGAATTCCCACGCCTCTGTTTTTATAATGAGAACACATTTCAAACAAGTTTTAAACATCAAATAACAACATATATCATGGTTATTAATTCATCTTCTTAATGCCCCAAACGGCACTTAAATCAGACACTCGGATCTCAAGATATGAATTTTTTAATCGTTGTCCGAAATTGCAACACTGACGCCATGCAGCGACACCTTAAATGATATTTCCAAAACTCCTCAAAGGTACAATTAATTCATAAAATTGATTCTCAACAAAACTTTTAATTATTCCTTCAATCCGTTCAACTCTGACACTGACATCCTGTGTCGTACCAACAAACGCGTCTAGTTCTAAGAGCACGCGTAACCGCAACTTCACCTCTTTCCAACATCATCCTGTCACAATTAAATATGTTACAGCTGCTGCAACCATTTTTATTACAAATTTCATCTCTTTAGCTTTCCGACGCTTCAAACGGAACTCAAATTGGATGTCCAGAACTCCAGTTATGAATTTTCGAAGTTCTGCAGCTATTCAGCAATTTTCCGGCGTTTTGCTTACGAACATTTCACTCCAAAACTCATTATCTTCAACTCGATCATATTCCAAACAGCCCCTTATCATATCTCTTCACTTCCAAACATTCTTATAACTTGAGAAACACATCCCATTGCCGAAGTGCGATTTCTGAAACATTACAACAATCCTCTTTGTAAACTTGCAACTGAACCTCTTCCGAGACGCACGGCTACTCAACTGACAACTTCGGAGCCCATCAGCAGAGCTGATACATTACAACTTCTTAATTTCCCTCTCCTACAAATAATCATCAATTACCTCTAATCATTTTCCTTCCAGATGTTCCAACTTAACTACCAGTCAAGTCCTAATTTCAAGTCACCTTCGATTCGGAAAACAACAACTCCAACAACGCTTGCACGGTTGCCAACAACAGACTACTGAATCAATCGTCTTACAACTGAAACAGAACCGAGAAGCGAAGCTTTTCCCCCACTTGTTTGAAACCAACTTCCGCAACAAACAACCAAGTACCGACAGTGATTCACTCACATGTCGCGTACCAAGGGATAATATGCCGACAGTATTCAACTGTCGTGCAACTCAACTAACTCTACAATTGGCCGGACGGACCGACCTGCTCTGATACCACTATTGTAACACCCTTCTAAAACCCCTGTGGAAAATACGGTAATAATCAGAGTAATCATACAACAAGGATGTTACAATTAATAAAATAAAGAAAACTCCAAGTCGTTGTCATGCTTTATAAGGAATAATCCAAAAAATATCAAACATATGTTTCGCACAGCGGAACTAATTCAACAGTGTTATAAAACATCTTCAACAAAATCAACGGTACATAATCCAATAATTGGCAAAATAGTGTATCACAAGTAACTCTAAGACTATCGTCCCCCAGTGTTTCAAGATCAGAGCATGACCGACACGATCCAACATAACCGGATAAACTCTACGAGTCATCCTCACCGATCGCTTAGGCCGCTACTTCAATCTGAAATCATCAAAGTAAGGGTGAGACTACATCATAATTAAATAGCATTATAAATCATCAGATATAGAATTTCATAAGCAATAATCCACCCTACTTAGCATATTCATATTTATCAGTTCATACCAATCACAAGCACAAGTCAAAAATATGCACCAATAACACCACACAATCATAACACCGGATTTCATCCTGTCATGTCACAATTTATACAAAGACCATGCAGACTCTTATGCATGTGGTACCAAAATTCGTGAATCACATTCATCAAATCATGCATGTCAGTGTTGGAATTTCATAAAACCTAACATCCCAAATAGAGATTCTAATTCCTTAATTCAATCCTATCATCATCAAAATCATAATACCATATAATTAGAGTAATCACCCTGTCGCACGCTCGCGGAATGATGAACAGAGTCGCCACCAATATATTTATCCCAAAGAGGGAAAGGAATATCAGAAAACCTAAGGTGAATAAGAACGAGGTCTTTCGACCAGAGATAGGGTACGGGAGTCGGTTACGCAAGGGGAAGATACTAGCACCCCTCGCGCCCATCGTACTCGATGGTATCCGCCTATGTTTGTTGCTATCTAAAGGGTGTATAAATCTAAAGCTTAATTACTAAGGAAATGCATGCAAATGTAAGAAAAGGAAACACGGGGAAAAAAGGTTTATAAATAATTGTGCTCGCTTAGGCCCCGTGACCTAATGCCTACGTATTCTTTTCAGGAATCAGAGCGTCGTAGTTCGGCTCTTTAGTTTTTGTTTGTTTTTGTGTTTTTTAGTGGACGAAGTTACATTCGCACTCCGCTGCTCGACCTCTGGAGTCTTAAGCTGGGAATGGAGCGGAAATAACGTGTCCGATTAAAGAATGCCTCGGAGGCGAGATAGAGAAAAGAGTTTGAGAGTTCAAGTGGCACCCTAAAGCAAGGGAGACTCGAGTTGCTCTTTGGTTTGTGTTTTTTAGAAATTGGGAACTTACGCTCGAATGGTTCCCTAAAGCAAGGGAGATCCAAGCACTCGAATGATTCCCTAAAGCAAGGGAGATTCAAGCTTCCATTCCCTTTTTAATGATTTTCACTTTTTTATTAATGTTTTATTAAGTGTTTTCTTTGTATTTTTTAAAGGGATTTTATTTTGATATTTATTAGATGTTTTAATGTTGAAAAGGAAAAGAAACTAGCCTAAGTATGAAGGGAATTTCTACCTAATGTTATCATGGTTTCTACCTAAGGTTAGGAATAAAAGAAACATGAAAATTAAAGTCACAATAGAGTACTGAAAATAGCATAAAAGCATGAAAAAGAACAAGTAGAAAATATAGCACAAAAGTGAATTAAAAGTACTATTATTTTTATGTTGATTTTTATGAGAGAAATTGAATTACAAGTCAAGTAAAAAGACTAAAAAACAAATAGCCTAAAAACTAATATTTTTTAGTGATTATTTTTATATGTCAACAATTGTGTTAAAAGGTCTAAAAATTATGGGAAAGTCAGCATCTAATTAAAACCTAAATTGTTAAGTTAACAAAATATGAACAGGGGGGTTCAAAATGAATTATAGGGCGTGATTAGGAACTGGGCGTAGGGCCAGGTGGACAGGCCCAAAAGGCGTTTTTGTTGCAGTATGTGTTTAGCCAAAAAAGCGCAGCACTGGGCCTCAGGTGGTGTGTAGATAGAATTTCGCAACAAGGCCCAAGAGTTCAGTTTGTTTTTCAGATTTCTCATGCCAAAAAAGAGATAGTGGGCCAAAGGGGGTGCAGAGAACAATTTTGTTACTGGCCCACAGTTATTGTTTGATCCATTTTTATTTTCACTCAGATTAATCATTTTATTCAAGATAATTAAAAAGAAAATAATTAAAAAAGAAAAAGGGAAATAATTGAGGGAAAATAGAGCTTCGCTTGTGGCGTTTCGAGTTTCTCTCTCAGACTCTCTTTTGTTCTCTTCTCAATCTCACGACCGAAACGACGCACAAACGGCAGCCCCCTCCGGCGAGCGTTTTGAACGCCGCCGCGAGTCAACATCATCTCCTCTCCCCAAACTCACTCCCTCCGTCTCTTCATCGTGCCTCCACCGATTACACTCAAATTTTCCTAGTGAGGCCAAACAGAAAACCCTAAATCCGATCGGAAACGAAATTAAACGCGAATAACTACGAATCACAGAGCAAGGCTATGGGGGAAATAATCAGAGGATGATAATCTACTGTACGGCGTGAAAAAATAGCATAGAGATGAAGAAAGTTGGGGAATTTCGCGTTTACCTACCGGAGTCAGTCCGGTGCTCCTTCGACGGCGTCGCTTTGGTGAAACAAACGCGAGGAAGTCTTCACTTCAGGTACTCTTCCGTTATCTTTCTACTTCTTGCACTATCTTCTCCTTCTTCTTCTTTTCGATTCTTGAGTTTTTGTTTTGATTGTTGTACTCTGTGTGTATGTTGCGATGATGATGATTGAATATGGAGGTTCGGAGAGGATGCGTGAGGCTATGCTTCACCTCTTTCAGAGCTTGATCAATGCTCTGAAGAGGTTGATGGAGAAGCTTTGAATGTAGGGAATGGAACTGAGAGTGATTGAAGATGAATGGTGTGTGAAATGGTGGAGAGATGAAGAAGAGAGGATTGAAGGTGATGATAGGTTGAAGAAAAATGAAGGAAGGTTCTGGAGGAGAATGAATGTGAAGAAATGGTGAAGAAAGTGAAGAATGGTGGTTGAGAGTGATTGAATGATGGAGCTGATTCTGTTATATAGGTTGAAGAGGGAGAGAGTTCAGTTAGAGCTTGAGCAATCTGGGCCATGGGATTAGAGAGAGTTAGTTAGTGAATTGATGGTGTGAGATCGAGTTGGTTAAGATGGATATAAGTTGGTTATTTTTCTGTTTTTGTTGGTTAGAAATTCTGTTATGAAGTTTGGTTAAAGGAAAGGTTTAAAGGTTAGTTAGGAAAGTTTGTTAGAAGAGGTTAGTGACAGGTAGAATGTTCTGTTAAAGGGTTAATTAGGTTCTGTTATAGTTAGGTTAACTGTTAGTTAGAAGGTAGTTCTGTTGAATGGTTAGACTAGCTTAGTGAAGCTCCTTTCAAATTGCTTAGTGTACAAGCCCTGCTCACGTGTATATGTCGAGTCTCGATTTTGTGCTGGAGTGGTGTATAAGTTATTTTTCTATTCTGAACCGTATTGAGCTTGCGAATGACACAACACCGCTTGGTCTGAATTTAGTGTATGCCTGAATCAATTGATTGTAAGTATTGAATACGGTTGCGTATGTCTGCTCCGTTTTCTTCTGAACCAGCGCGAGTCTTGATTCTTTTTTGTACTGAGGTTGCAAGTTTGGAATTGAGAAGTGAGTGTGAAATTGTTCTTGGTTTACCCAATAGAATAGATTAACTGTTTTGAGACTTTACAATGCGATGCAGAGGTCCGAACCGGTTCAGTGTCTTATTTTTGCAAGGTATATAGTTCTGAGGTATCATTTGTGAATAGTTATGGAACTGATTTGTTTTGTACACACTATGCAGGTCTGAGAATTTAAGGCAGCCATGGTTCTCTTTACATAGGCATGGAAGAAGAAATATGAGAAAATGACTCCTAGGCACACATGGAAATTACGGATTGAAGTGATCTTGAAAGAAGATTAGTGGAGCTTAGCCCTCGTAGCATAAGTTTAAATTTCTTTGTGAATGTCTCAGTGTAATGACTTAGAATTTATTTGTGTAATTATGGATGAACTTTGAATGTTGTAATGATAATTGGATGAATGTATGGATCGAATGAACTAGGACTTTGGTAAAGGGATTTGAAATGAATGGATAGACACTTGAATGTGTACACTTTGTTTATGATTTTAGAGTTATAGTGAAATGCTCCTCTTTTGTAATGACAGGGTTTCTTGGACTTTGAAGTGGAGTTTGTTAACTTAAATTTTCCCTCCAATTGTTAAATTTAAATTTCCAAATCTTTTCACTTTGTCCTTAATTGCCAACTTGGATGAACCACAATATCAGTTGAAATTCTGTCAGAAGATTGAGGTAACCTTTGGTCGAGAATTAATTAGAACGATTTGGTCAACATGAAGTCAACCTTCCATGGTTGACTTTGTCAAGCAAAAGTCAACCCTTAATCAACCGGATATTTTGTAATATTTCTTCTACAACACTTCACTGAGAGATCCAAACAAACAATAACTGAATTGACGACAACCCTTTGTACCAAGTCTTGATTACTTAGTAGGTATAACCATAAGGAGATACAATCATCAATTTAATGTAAATACCAATACAAGTCAGCCTTAATTACAATATCCTCGAGCATATAAATAGGACCTTGACTTTTCAATATCCTTGATCCCATGTCACTGTTATTGATTAAATGAATGCATGAGTGTTAGATGACCTAATGGAGGTATGCAAATGAATGTGAAACTTTAAGCCAGTTAGAAGCAAAAAATTAGGTGGGCAAATTTTGGGGTGCAACAGCTGCCCCTATTTAATCGTCTTAAACCTGAAAGTGAGATTGACGCTAGTCTTTCGAGCATTCAAGGTGGAAGAAAATTAAATACCAAGTGAACCTAAAAATTTGCCTGATGAGATAGGATCCACTGGGGAAGAAATGGTGTCAACTCCACCGAGGAAGATTGCGTCAACTCTGGATTGAACATATTAACTCTGGGTTAGAAATGGAATAAACATCAACTCTGGGTTGAGAAAGAAAGGTGGGTCAACTCTGGGTCGAAGAATAAAGGGAAGTCAACTCTGGGTTGGATAAGAGGTAAACATCAATTCTGGATTGAGAACGGAAAGAGAAATCAGTATTAATGGGATGAGATATAGGCATCAACTCCGGGTTGAGCAAGGGTATCAACTCTGGGTTGAAGAAGAAAAGGAACAATTAGGGATGACCGTCAACTCTGGGTTGAGTGGGAAAGAGAAATCAATTCTGGATTGAACAAGGGACAACCGTCAACTCTGGGTTGAGTGGGAAAAGAAGGAAGACAACCGTCAACTCTGGGTTGAGTGGGAAAAAGATCAACTCTGGGTTGAATAAAAGATAACCGTCAACTCTGGGTTGAGTGGGAAAAGGATAAAGGATGACCGTCAACTCTGGGTTGAGTGGGAAAAAGATCAACTCTGGGTTGAATACGAGATAACCGTCAACTCTGGGTTGAGTGGGAAAAGGGTAAAGGATGACTGTCAACTCTGGGTTGAGTAGGAAAGACAAGCAATAACCGTCAACTCTGGGTTGAATGGGAATAATCAATTCTGGATTGGATTGGATTGAATAAAGGATGGCCGTCAACTCTGGGTTGAGTGGGAAGAAGATCAACTCTGGGTTGAATAAAAGATAACCGTCAACTCTGGGTGAGAGGGAAATAGAAGGATCAACTCTGGGTTGAATAAAAGATAACCGTCAACTCTGGGTTGAGAGGGGAAAGATAATTAACTCGGGGTTAAAAGATGAAGGGAAATCAACTCTGGGTTGAACATAAAAACATCAACTCTTGGTTGAAGAAAGGTGAACATGATTGACTTTGGGAGATGACACCATAATGGTAACTCTGAGTGACCCAGTGAAATATCAATTTGAATGCTTGGTAGGGATCTCATCTGATGAGTAACTTGGCTTATGCTTCACATGCAAATGTTTGATTTATTTTATGCACTTCTGGAGATGCAATGAATTCTATATGCAGTGTACTGATTGATTTGTCAGGGTTTCTGCTTTGATGTGGAATAGATTAGGTGGAGTTCTGAAAGTCTGCTTGAGAATCTATGTGGGGTGGATGCCCCTGCTTTATTGATGATTGTATCATTGAGGGAGATATGCCAATGAGAATGCATTGATATGCATGATGTATGTATGATTATGAATGGAATGATTATTTCCAAGATACCAGGAGTGAATGGAGGATGCCCTTGCGGAAAGGTTGTTTCTTGTGAAAGTGAAGGTGAGGTGGATTGACTCCTCGATACCTATCTCAATATCTGACACTTGATTGAAGATGAAGAAATGAATTACCACTAGCTTGCCCCAGCTTGTATGATCTTTTGAGATAGAATTTTGATAAGCTTGAAATGGTCTGCCCCAGTGTTGATCATGGAATGAATGCCCCAGATTGAAAGGAACTCTTCCACCTAATATATTCTTCAGATACTTGCTCAGTGGATGACCAAACTTTTCCCTTGTAAGATTACTCGATGGAATTTCTATGTTGAACTTTCCTTGGTATCAAGTACTTACTTTCAGGTTAGAGACAATTCTGTTTTGAAAAGATAATGAGAATGCAATGCACATGTTAATCTCAAAGGAGAAGTTTTATTTGTCAAAATGTTGTACTGATACTAACACAGATGACAAGCAACATTAGGAGTCAGTTTTGACATGATTTCACAGTTTGTATGTTTTCGGAACGAACCCTGCTTCAATTAGGACTTTTGAGGGTTGTAACATGGTCGGGTTAACGGTTTAAGAAACAAAGGATAAAGGCTCAAGTTCTACTTAACCCACCCCTCTTCGTGATGTTCTCCAGTCCTATGTTCCGTTAGTTTGACACGAGTGTTCACCTTTCAGGAAGGATTGTGAAGGATGAGGATCCTTTGTAGCTTTGATGGAGGTGGCAGTCACCCTTTGGTGCTTTTTGTTGATGGTCCTAACAACTTGTCCCTTGGAGGATTTTTGTTATCGTTCTTTTCTTTTACTTTCCCTAACTTTTGCCTGGACAAAAAGTTTCTTTTGAATTTGGTTTTCGTTGTCCAGCGGGATATGCCCTAATTTTTGCCTAAGTCAATTGCTTCAAAGATTTTCTTTTTTCTTTTGACTTAGCGGGCTATTGTTTCTTTTTCTTTTTATCATGATTCATAACTTTCTTTTCATTTTTTTTGTCTCGTTCGGGAACAAGTTGTATGACATTTGTGATTGACTTGTTGAAGAGGTTGTGACTGCCTTTTTCTTAGAGAACGGGAGACATCCATTGTGGATGGTGCTCTTCCTTTTTTGTTGTGAGATCTGAGATATGATTGATCCTCTGATGGAATACCTGAAAGTTGAGCGCTCGGTCGCACTAACTGAAGACTACCCTGCCCCTGGTTAAGATTGAGGGTTTTGTATTTTTGAAAGAAACTACTACTCCTTAGGCTCAAAGGGGTTGACGAGGGTTTCACTTCCTTATAACTCCGGTGTTTAGGAATGGAAACAATGCCTGTACATCGTCAGCAGGATCTTGTTCCAAAGGCATACAATTAGTGATTCATGTGTTTTTGATTTTCATCATTCTCCTTTTTTAGTTGCTTAAGACAAATGAGTGAAGTATCAATGAACATAATGACAAAGATGAAATGATTTGAGAAAAACATGTATATTACATTTTTATTTATTCAAACAGAATGAGTTTCTTACAATGGATAGTACTTGATAACAACAAAAGTAGTACAATTGAAAATACTAAAGAAATCTATACAATGGCAAGTTTGGCCTTATTCTAATGCAAATGAAATGTTTTCTGACAAACATAAAAGTCTTCATGTTCCACTGGTGGAAGCTCCATTGTGAGGTGGCATGGGATTGTTGACCACATTAGGTGCCGCAGGTGTGAATGTAATCTCCTTTGCATCAAGCAGATCCTGAACCTTGTCTTTGAGAACTCTGCACTCTTCAGTGGTGTGACCAGATCCTCCAGAGTGGAATTCACACTTGGCATTAATCTTGTAATTTGGAGGGAGAGGATCAGGAGGAGGCCTCGCTTCAGCTAATTGAATCAGTTTTTGATCAAGCAAGGCGGCGAGAAGTTGGCTATAGGTCATTGGTACACGAACATACACCCTTTTAGGCCTATTCTGCCTTTGTTGACCTTGTCTCTGCTGATAACCTTGTTGTTGGAAACCTTGTTGTTGTTGGACATATTGTTGATAAGGGACCCAAGGTTGTTGACCAACAGGTGCCACATAAGCTTGAGGGGCGGTGGCGGCCACTTGATAGCAAGGAGCTTGATCTTGAGCATAGGTGGCACTGGTCTCGCCTTCTTTCTTCTTGACAAAGTTACCCTGAGGTTTCTTGTACCCATACTGGTTTGCAGCAGCAGCATTGGCGGGATTCTGGATCTTACCAATTTTCAAACCATTCTCAATTCTTTCACCAATCCTGACTAGATCGGAGAAACCAGAAGAAACACTACCAACCATTCTCTCATAGTAATGTCCTTGAAGAGTGTTCATGAACATGTCAACCAGTTCGGATTCAGAAAGTGGTGGATTCACTTGAGCAGCCATTTCTCTCCACCTTTGAGCATACTCTTTGAATGTCTCATTGGTCCTTTGCACTTGATTTTGAAGTTGCAACCTAGTCGGTGCCATGTCAATGTTATACTGATATTGCTTGAGGAAAGCATCAGACAAATCCTTCCAAGATTGGATTCTATTACGCTCCAGATTCATATACCAGTTCAGAGATGCCCCAGATAAGCTATCTTGGAAGCAGTGAATGAGCAATGAGTCGTTGTGGATGTGAGAAGCCATCTTACGACAATACATGATGATATAGCTCTTCGGACAGCTCAAACCCTTGTACTTCTGGAAGTCGGGAGTCTTGAACTTAGGAGGGACAACCAGATTAGGAACTAGACACATATCCTCAGCATTTATCCCATATGCACTAAATCCTTCAATGGCTCGAATTCTTTCCTCAAGGATTTTGTACTTCTCAGCAGATTTCTCAACGGGTCGAGCTCTTTCAGCGGTTGGTATTGTTTGCATTTCTGGATTAGCAGAACGAGTACCACAGAAAGCAGGAATAGGAATCTCTGTTTGAGAAGGTGGCACAGGGAATGGGAAGACGGGATCAACCATAGTCATTGCTCCAGAAGTCACGGGTATAGTCCCACCTTGGTTTGGAGCTCCAAGGGTATCAACAGTCATGAAGTTGAATGGCATCCCAAGGGTAGCATTAGTCCTTGCTTGGAACTCAAATGGAGTAGAAGAAGGTGGAACGACCTCAAGTTGGCTAGCAGCAGCTTGGTTACCAACAACGGGAATCTCTTGTGTAGCAGGAACCCTTTCAGTTCGCAAGGCTTGGATAGCTTCCAGGATAGCATCGACCTTAGTTTTCATTTGATCCATCTCTTCTCTAATGGCAGCTTGATCTTGTTCATAGTTCTCCATGATTCTTCTTCTGTGAGCTCTTGTCAGATATCGGTGTGGAGGAATCGTCTTGACTGATCTGATGGAGAGGAAGAGTGGTAAGAGTCTTGATAACCATGGATGCACATGCATGAATGCAAAAATGTTAATGAAGATGCAAATGTATCATAAATCGGGATCAAGGATCAAGGCCTTTTTTATAACAACTTCTCATGGTCAATAAGATATGGTCGAATCCTCCAGATTCAGAGGTTCGACATTGCTCTCTGGATAAATAGCTTGTGCATAAGTCAAAGATGGTCGAACCCTCCAGATTCAGAGGTTCGACGTTGATTCTGATAGATAACTGATGTAGAACTTCTATATAAGTCAAATGTCCCAGGATCAAAGGTTCGACGTCTTTTATTGAATAGCAGAAATCCGGGTATGATGGAGGTCAAGTTTCCTGTCCCACTCCAATCTCACGGGTATGTAGTCTAGACACGGACAAGTGGTCCCTAATGGTCACTAGGGTCTACAGTTCCCATGGGGTACAAAGTGTTTGAGGCAGCAAGGGTGCCAGACACAGTGTTCCATGAAAGAACCTCGCCCAGTTGTGGTACCCCATGTTGAACTCGATCGTAGCAAGGGCCACGGGAGTCAACACGAGCATCCACGCTAATCCTATGTGTCACTGGCCTGGGTAGTGGGCCTTTTACCTCATACAAACCCCCCACCTGCAAAACAGAACAGAAGACCCTAGGGAACACAAAATATAATCCATATGCATGATGTGCAAACAGAAATAAACATGGTATGCAGGCAAAGAATAAGCATGCAAACATATATACAAGGTATAGACATAAAACAAGTAAACACCCAGTAAATAAACAAACAAACGCAGGCTAGGATTGACTCGCTAAGAATGGACCCGCAATAGGTCTAGCAACATCCCCAGCAGAGTCGCCAGCTGTCGCACGCTCGCGAAATGATGAACAGAGTCGCCACCAATATATTTATCCCAAAGAGGGAAAGGAATATCAGAAAACCTAAGGTGAATAAGAACGAGGTCTTTCGACCAGAGATAGGGTACGGGAGTCGGTTACGCAAGGGGAAGGTACTAGCACCCCTCGCGCCCATCGTACTCGATGGTATCCGCCTATGTTTGTTGCTATCTAAAGGGTGTATAAATCTAAAGCTTAATTACTAAGGAAATGCATGCAAATGTAAGAAAAGGAAACACGGGGAAAAAAAGGTTTATAAATAATTGTGCTCGCTTAGGCCCCGCGACCTAATGCCTACGTATCCTTTTCAGGAATCAGAGCGCCGTAGTTCGGCTCTTTAGTTTTTGTTTGTTTTTGTGTTTTTTAGTGGACGAAGTTACATTCGCACTCCGTTGCTCGACCTCTGGAGTCTTAAGCTGGGAATGGAGCGGAAATAACGTGTCCGATTAAAGAATGCCTCGGAGGCGAGATAGAGAAAAGAGTTTGAGCGTTCAAGTGGCACCCTAAAGCAAGGGAGACTCGAGTTGCTCTTTGGTTTGTGTTTTTTAGAAATTGGGAACTTACGCTCGAATGGTTCCCTAAAGCAAGGGAGATCCAAGCACTCGAATGATTCCCTAAAGCAAGGGAGATTCAAGCTTCCATTCCCTTTTTAATGATTTTCACTTTTTTATTAATGTTTTATTAAGTGTTTTCTTTGTATTTTTTAAAGGGATTTTATTTTGATATTTATTAGATGTTTTAATATTGAAAAGGAAAAGAAACTAGCCTAAGTATGAAGGGAATTTCTACCTAATGTTATCATGGTTTCTACCTAAGGTTAGGAATAAAAGAAACATGAAAATTAAAGTCACAATAGAGTACTGAAAATAGCATAAAAGCATGAAAAAGAACAAGTAGAAAATATAGCACAAAAGTGAATTAAAAGTACTATTATTTTTATGTTGATTTTTATGAGAGAAATTGAATTACAAGTCAAGTAAAAAGACTAAAAAACAAATAGCCTAAAAACTAATATTTTTTAGTGATTATTTTTATATGTCAACAATTGTGTTAAAAGGTCTAAAAATTATGGGAAAGTCAGCATCTAATTAAAACCTAAATTGTTAAGTTAACAAAATATGAACAGGGGGGTTCAAAATGAATTATAGGGCGTGATTAGGAACTGGGCGTAGGGCCAGGTGGACAGGCCCAAAAGGCGTTTTTGTTGCAGTATGTGTTTAGCCAAAAAAGCGCAGCACTGGGCCTTAGGTGGTGTGTAGATAGAATTTCGCAACAAGGCCCAAGAGTTCAGTTTGTTTTTCAGATTTCTCATGCCAAAAAAGAGATAGTGGGCCAAAGGGGGTGCAGAGAACAATTTTGTTACTGGCCCACAGTTATTGTTTGATCCATTTTTATTTTCACTCAGATTAATCATTTTATTCAAGATAATTAAAAAGAAAATAATTAAAAAAGAAAAAGGGAAATAATTGAGGGAAAATAGAGCTTCGCTTGTGGCGTTTCGAGTTTCTCTCTCAGACTCTCTTTTGTTCTCTTCTCAATCTCACGACCGAAACGACGCACAAACGGCAGCCCCCTCCGGCGAGCGTTTTGAACGCCGCCGCGAGTCAACATCATCTCCTCTCCCCAAACTCACTCCCTCCGTCTCTTCATCGTGCCTCCACCGATTACACTCAAATTTTCCTAGTGAGGCCAAACAGAAAACCCTAAATCCGATCGGAAACGAAATTAAACGCGAATAACTACGAATCACAGAGCAAGGCTATGGGGGAAATAATCAGAGGATGATAATCTACTGTACGGCGTGAAAAAATAGCATAGAGATGAAGAAAGTTGGGGAATTTCGCGTTTACCTACCGGAGTCAGTCCGGTGCTCCTTCGACGGCGTCGCTTTGGTGAAACAAACGCGAGGAAGTCTTCACTTCAGGTACTCTTCCGTTATCTTTCTACTTCTTGCGCTATCTTCTCCTTCTTCTTCTTTTCGATTCTTGAGTTTTTGTTTTGATTGTTGTACTCTGTGTGTATGTTGCGATGATGATTGAATATGGAGGTTCGGAGAGGATGCGTGAGGCTATGCTTCACCTCTTTCAGAGCTTGATCAATGCTCTGAAGAGGTTGATGGAGAAGCTTTGAGTGTAGGGAATGGAACTGAGAGTGATTGAAGATGAATGGTGTGTGAAATGGTGGAGAGATGAAGAAGAGAGGATTGAAGGTGATGATAGGTTGAAGAAAAATGAAGGAAGGTTCTGGAGGAGAATGAATGTGAAGAAATGGTGAAGAAAGTGAAGAATGGTGGTTGAGAGTGATTGAATGATGGAGCTGATTCTGTTATATAGGTTGAAGAGGGAGAGAGTTCAGTTAGAGCTTGAGCAATCTGGGCCATGGGATTAGAGAGAGTTAGTTAGTGAATTGATGGTGTGAGATCGAGTTTGTTAAGATGGATATAAGTTGGTTATTTTTCTGTTTTTGTTGGTTAGAAATTCTGTTATGAAGTTTGGTTAAAGGAAAGGTTTAAAGGTTAGTTAGGAAAGTTTGTTAGAAGAGGTTAGTGACAGGTAGAATGTTCTGTTAAAGGGTTAATTAGGTTCTGTTATAGTTAGGTTAACTGTTAGTTAGAAGGTAGTTCTGTTGAATGGTTAGACTAGCTTAGTGAAGCTCCTTTCAAATTGCTTAGTGTACAAGCCCTGCTCACGTGTATATGTCGAGTCTCGATTTTGTGCTGGAGTGGTGTATAAGTTATTTTTCTATTCTGAACCGTATTGAGCTTGCGAATGACACAACACCGCTTGGTCTGAATTTAGTGTATGCCTGAATCAATTGATTGTAAGTATTGAATACGGTTGTGTATGTCTGCTCCGTTTTCTTCTGAACCAGCGCGAGTCTTGATTCTTTTTTGTACTGAGGTTGCAAGTTTGGAATTGAGAAGTGAGTGTGAAATTGTTCTTGGTTTACCCAATAGAATAGATTAACTGTTTTGAGACTTTACAATGCGATGCAGAGGTCCGAACCGGTTCAGTGTCTTATTTTTGCAAGGTATATAGTTCTGAGGTATCATTTGTGAATAGTTATGGAACTGATTTGTTTTGTACACACTATGCAGGTCTGAGAATTTAAGGCAGCCATGGTTCTCTTTACATAGGCATGGAAGAAGAAATATGAGAAAATGACTCCTAGGCACACATGGAAATTACGGATTGAAGTGATCTTGAAAGAAGATTAGTGGAGCTTAGCCCTCGTAGCATAAGTTTAAATTTCTTTGTGAATGTCTCAGTGTAATGACTTAGAATTTATTTGTGTAATTATGGATGAACTTTGAATGTTGTAATGATAATTGGATGAATGTATGGATCGAATGAACTAGGACTTTGGTAAAGGGATTTGAAATGAATGGATAGACACTTGAATGTGTACACTTTGTTTATGATTTTAGAGTTATAGTGAAATGCTCCTCTTTTGTAATGACAGGGTTTCTTGGACTTTGAAGTGGAATTTGTTAACTTAAATTTTCCCTCCACTTGTTAAATTTAAATTTCCAAATCTTTTCACTTTGTCCTTAATTGCCAACTTGGATGAACCACAATATCAGTTGAAATTCTGTCAGAAGATTGAGGTAACCTTTGGTCGAGAATTAATTAGAACGATTTGGTCAACATGAAGTCAACCTTCCATGGTTGACTTTGTCAAGATAAAGTCAACCCTTAATCAACTGGATA
Organism: Vicia villosa; assembly: GCF_029867415.1. Lineage (NCBI taxonomy): Eukaryota > Viridiplantae > Streptophyta > Magnoliopsida > Fabales > Fabaceae > Vicia > Vicia villosa. The sequence continues at coordinate 6,188,400 of NC_081186.1, forward strand.
TTTTGTAATATTTCTTCTACAACACTTCACTGAGAGATCCAAACAAACAATAACTGAATTGACGACAACCCTTTGTACCAAGTCTTGATTACTTAGTAGGTATAACCATAAGGAGATACAATCATCAATTTAATGTAAATACCAATACAAGTCAGCCTTAATTACAATATCCTCGAGCATATAAATAGGACCTTGACTTTTCAATATCCTTGATCCCATGTCACTGTTATTGATTAAATGAATGCATGAGTGTTAGATGACCTAATGGAGGTATGCAAATGAATGTGAAACTTTAAGCCAGTTAGAAGCAAAAAATTAGGTGGGCAAATTTTGGGGTGCAACACGCCCCTTACCTTAGCCAAAGGTTTCTCGATTGGTCTTCTTCCTCTTTGTTCCTCTTCACGTATCAGCTTCTCAATCTCTCGTCTCTTCTGTTCTACTTTTCACGTTCCTTTTTCCTTTTTTCCAACAACCAAAGTAGACAAAACAGTATCGATTGTCTCAGATACACAAATCTAATACAACGAAAATAAAGACATTAACGACTCTGACCAACTGGTCGACCATGCTCTGATACTACTAATGTAAAACCCCTTTTCTAACCCCAAATATATCATACAATCAAGCAGAGTAAGCATGCATAAAGGAAAAAGGGCGTCACATGTTATTTTCATCACAATGAAAACCTAAAACAAAACATCCAACACTCTTAATATGCAAAGATCATATTTGTAACACAAATGTATATCTCACGCTTTCATACATTATGCATAAACGCTTGCGGAAAACAATTGAATTGCTATTAAAATTTCAATGAATATATCCCATACTATATTCATCTACCAAATTCGAATTAACATTTAAATCCACAATCTTGGCCACATAGCCTTAAACAACATAACCGAGATCTCAAACAAATACATCCGAATATCCAACAAAACATAGGGAATAGCAATATCCAAACATAAGCATAAGTCTAAATAAAATCCCCCCAAGTGTTACATGATCAGAGCATATGACTCGTTACCTAATCCAATAACAAACTCAGGAGCTCCTCGGCAAAATCCTCGGACAAGCTACTACTCGTCGGAACCTGCACGTTATCAACGAAGGATAACATTCAAACAGAAGGGTGAGAATTCAACTTCTTATAGAAAACATAATAATGGGAAATGTAAACATAAACAAGCATACATTTTACTATTCATCACACTTCTCAATTAAGCAATTCACATATCATATACCAATCATCACTCCGAAACAAATCACATGTATACAAGACAATCACATAACACACAATGTAACTCGAAGTGCAACAAATGTGACTCAATGCATGTGGTACCCAATGTGAATCCAATATTTCACAGCTTTCCGATTCATTGTTTAGAATCCAAGCCACGCTCCCGACCCGGACAAGATCAAAGCCAATACGCCTATCTCCAATTAAGGATCACGTCTTCTACGCCTATTTCCATTCAAGGATCAACGTCTCTTACCATGTGAACCCAAGTTTCACCGCTTCCACCATAAAGCCGACCATGCTATGAATGTATGTATAAATACCAACAATTTATGCAATTAAGATTATCTCATCAATCTCAACTTACCGCATATCACCATAATCCAACACTATGAATTATCCGCCAATTGTACACAACATTCACAAACACAATTAACAATTGCAACAAGGCATAACAACCATCATATATCCAATCACATACATCATGAATACATCTACACAAAGTGTTCCAACAATTGTTATACATCACATACAAACATAATATGCATAAGACAATTACATGTTATTCCATATAATAACGTTACAATTAATCAATCAAGTGCAATTAAATCCTATAATATCATATAGAATATCACGATAGCTTTCCAACGCTTCGAACGACGCATAAAACGGAGCTACGGATCAAAAGTTATGGCCTTTACAAAAATCTGCCAAAAATGGAATCTGCAGGTCGACGCAAGGAAAAGCATAGGTCGACGCATTGCTGTTTTCCATCTCTCTCGGGTATGCGCTTGTCGACTCATGTGTCGATGCAAGGATGCTATAGGTCGACTCGCAGAACCTATAGGTCGACGCATGCTGAAGGAAAATGGATTTTCTGCTGTTTTAAGATGCTCGGGTCGACTCATGCCTCTGTGTAGGTCGACCTATGCTGCGTAAAACTCAGAAAATCACCATTTTTCTTCCCCATTCCCATCATACAACACCCATTAACCCAAACACAATCCATACATCAATTAAAAGCAAAATTGGCATACATATGATGTTCCTAATCATGTTTCTAACCATGGGTCATTCATACAACACTGTAAACATGAACAAATCATAAAATCTCATTGTTTTATCATAACCCTAACATTTTTCCTAAAAATATATGAAATGAAGAGATGAAAGATTACACCAACACACATTACCCAATCATGTAACTATAAGAACTTGGATTCAAACCCTTACCTCTTGAATTTCTCCTTCTAACTTCAAGAAATTTACAATCCTCTTCTCTTCTCTCTTCTATTCTTTTGCCTCTTTTCTCTTCTCTACTTTTCTTTCTATCTTTCTATCTAATTTAGGTTAACTCATAAATTCTCTTCTAACTCTCATTACCTCATTGGGCTTAACCCATCCACTATTCTCATTCCTAATTCCCATTAAGCCCAATAGCTAATTCTAATAAAATCCTACCATTTATTAATTAGCTAAATAACATATTACCACAAAATCAAATAATTATTACTCAAACAATAATTAAATAAACACATAAACAATACCAATTATCAAATAATCTTAATTGATTAAAATCTAATAAAAATAGGATGTTACACAGGACCCACTTACACTCAACCTGGTACGACGACATTTTCGCCTAACGCCGGTTCAGTAGGTCGAAGTGTACAAAATCCAGGCCCATTAGGCCAAATGCCTACCTTTACTACAAATAATCAAGCAGTATTTAGGAACGAGATGGATGCTAGCAATCACGATATGGTGGGTGTCCTTGCTCGAGAAATGGGTTCGATTTTTTCTCCCTTAATAACAAACATTGCCAGGACTAACCAGGATAATGTAGAAACATACCAAAAGATATCTTCACAAATAGGACGTATGGCTGATTTCTTTGGAGCCCCTCAAACATCTACTAGACTAAGGAATAACCAGGCTACCGTTTGAGGAGACGAACCAATCTTGACACATGTTCAAGATTTGGTCCAGCCACCTAGGCAAAGACCCGGTGAAAGAAATCAGGTGATAGATTTAGAAAATCAGAACCGAAGGACCAATATTGATCAATAAGAAGTTCTCAAAGAGCAGCCTAGGCTAGTCGTAGTTAATAGGGACCAACATCCAGATGAAGTATTACACAGGGTCAGGAGAGACAATATGGCGAAAAAAAATAACCTAACCACCTTGATAGAAAGAATTATGGCCAATAATGGCCTTAATACTGGACTTCAACATCCAAATTACACCTCCCCTGTAGCAGAGTATATTCTGCAAACTGAACTACCAAGGGGTACCAAAGTACCCAAATTTACAAAATTTTCAGGGGATACTAGTGAATCGACTATGGAACACATAGCCCGATGGCGGACAACGGGAATTTGTGAATTGAATATTTCTCTAGTTCGCTAACGAAAAATGCTTTCACATGGTTCACCACCTTACCTCCAAATTCCATAGACGCTTGGGCACATTTGGAGAGGATGTTCCATGAACAATTCTACATAGGACAAACCAAGATTAGTCTGAAAGAGTTAGCTAGCATTAAGAGGAAATTCACAGAGCCTATAGATGACTACTTGAATAGGTTCCGTTTATTGAAATCAAGAGGCTTCACAGTTGTTCCGGAACATGAATTGGTCGAAATGGCTGCAGGCGGTTTGGACTATTCAATTAGAAAGAAATTGGATACTCAATATTTGAGAGATATGGCCCAGTTGGCAGATAGAGTTCGACAAGTTGAACGATTGAAAGCTGAGAAGGCCAGAGCGAATAAGAATTATAAGAAGGAGAGAGTAGCATGTATTGAGGCTGAAGATGCTGAAGGTGAAACCTTCGAAGATTCATACAGTTTCGAAGAAGTCGAAATAGACTTAGCTGAAATAAAAGAAGCACCTCCATACTCTTGTAAACTACTCACCCCCTCTAATGGGAAAAATCAAGTCAAAAATGACAAGAATGATAAATTCCCAAAGAAAACATACACTTTTGACATCACTAAATGTGACGAAATCTTTGATTTACTAGTAAAAGATGGCCAGATGATAGTGCCTCCCAATTCCAAAGTTCCTCCATTGGAACAACGGAAGAAACAAGGTTTTTGTAAATATCATGGATTTTTAGGCCATAAAACCTCACAATGCTTTCTTTTCAGGGATCTAATTCAAAATGCTATCAAGGATGGTCGTTTGAAGTTCGTTGATAAAGGAAAGAACCACATGAAGGTCGATGTTGATCCCCTCAATGTCGCTGACACCAACTATGCTGAACCAGTCGACATCAATATGGTGGATGTGTCTGAAGCTGACATCACTGAATGGGAGATGATTTCGACAGGAAAGCAGGCTACTGAGAGCGTAAACAACAATATAATCTTCAATATTGATGTTGAAGAGTCATTCGATTCAAAGACCACTGAAGGTATTATGGAGAAAACTAGTGAGGCCACTGAAGACCTCAGGGTGAAACTCCAACAGATAAGAATTTTTGAAGTTCCCCCATCAGGAGTCAATATGGTGAACGTTGGGCAACCTTTATCTGAAATCGAGGAACTAGAGAAGTGTCTGGTGAAAGAAAGAGAAAAAGGAAACTATGGAAATCCACGGGCAAATGAAAGCTTGAAAGACTACCTCTGGAGATGTCACGAGAAAAATTATGGACGAATGCTAATGTGTCCAAGGTGCTCGATTATGCTGAATCGAAGGGTCCAAGCTAACTACGAAAGGGCCCAACGAAATAAGATGCAGGGGCACTGGAGGCAAGGAAACCAGTTGTTGAAGGTTTACCCAAGGCCTGGAGAAAGTCTTGTAAGCTTCCTGGTTCGATGTCATAAGGCAAGGACATAAATCATTATGTGTCTTAGGTGTGGGGCAGTATATGATAATCTGATGGCGGAATCATTCAAAAGGATATCATTCTCTACAGTATGGGATGTTCAAGGGGTCAATCCCAACATGTACGTGTTCGACAATCGAACACCATCAAGAAGGCCTGATAGCCCTCATCCCAAGGCTCACAGAGTGACATTCAGACTCCCCGCAGAAGTACCCATGGATAGATGGACACAAGCTGGCGCAGGGAATAACAAATGGCGAAGCTGGGACCAAGGTAGACGAACTACAATGGCTTATAGAAAGTAGTTACAGACGTCAAATCGAGAGATGTACAGGCTTGAGAATTACAAAGGTAGGAACCCAATATCCAAATCTCAATGGTGGAGACACTAGAGAATGAAGAAAGCCCAGAAGGAATCCAAGGCGAAGGATGTTGGAGAATCCAGCAGCACCAAATTCCCATTGCATGGGGCAAAGTCAAGCAAACCTCCGATAGAGCGCAAATTGTTCAGTTCTGAAAATGAGAAAGAAGAAGAAAAGATGCAGTCTAGTCCTTGGAAAGAAGACGACAGGATCACTAATGATTTCGATTCAGACGGAGTGTCATCCATAAACTTTAAGTGCAATGTGGTGTCAGTTCTTCCTCACGAATTTTACCAAGAGTCGGATGTCGAAGATTGCGAGGAAGCTGACGAAGAAGAAATGGCGAAGCACAGACCAGTGTGTTACTATGTACTGAGTAATGGGGCTGTCGAAGAGCAGAATGCATTCTTCGAAAGACTTGACCAAGGTATGAGGAATCATCTGAAACCCCTTTACATAAGAGCCAAAATTGAAAATGTGGGCATTAACAAGGTCCTAGTTGATGGATGGGCAGCAGTAAATCTAATGCCCCAATACATGTTGAAAAGGATTGGTATGTTCGACACTGACATAAGGCCACATAATATGGTCTTGTCCAACTATGAAGGAAAAGTAGGACATACCTTGGGAGTTATCCAAGTGGACCTAACTGTGGGTTCAGTCACAAGGCCAACTATGTTCATGGTAATACCAACAAAGGCGAATTATAACCTTTTGTTGGGAAGAGAGTGGATTCATGGAGTTTCTGTCGTACCTTCGACTATGCATCAAAGGTTAACTATTTGGAGAGAAGATGGAATAGTTGAAAACATAGAAGAATATCAAAGTTACTATATGGCTGAAGTGAATCAAGTCAACAAAACCAGTTTCGACAAAAATTTAGCCAACATAGGGTCGTGCCATGCAGCATAAGACATATACTCTCCAAATAAAATTGTTATGTATTATTTATCCTTACACCCCAATGGATTCTAGTGGAACAGAGAAATAATGGACGATCCAGAAGAGACAGAACCCGTCGAAAGATTACCAGGAATACAGCCAACTGGCTGGGACGAAGACGTTGATTGTCTCTAAGTCATCTTTCTTCGAAAAGATTTCGGCTTACATGGCCGAAAATAAAAGGAAAGCGGCTCTTGAAGCCGAACTATCAAACATGGCTGTCGAAACCAGACAAGAGGAATCAGAAGTACCAAGCCCTGGGATACACTTTATTCCACAACCACCTGACGATACAATCCATGACGAACAGGTTCCAAGCAAAGAAGCAGGCCAAAGATTAGACGCAATTTACGATGAGGAACCTATGGGGTTCGAAAAAGATCCGATGGCACCAAATATAAAGATGTTAGCTCAAGACCCACTCGAAGAAGTAAATCTTGGAGGCGAGAGTTAAAAAAGGGTGACTGTAGCAACCTGCCCTAAAAATTTAGCTTTTAGAGTCGCCACCTATTCTACCAAGGCGAATAGGAAACCTTACGTAGTTGAGAGATCGGGGTAAGATACTATATTCAGGTCGAGGGAAGGTGTTAGGCACCCTCAACCCTTTCCTAAAGGCTAACATTCAAAGATAAAGGTTTATGGCTAACTGTCAAGGTTTTATAGCTAAAGAATCGGATAGGGGGAAAATTGAGATTTTGAGGAAGGGGACTCGCCTTGGTTATCCAAGTGCCTACGTATCTCCTTATGGAGAATCAGAGTCAACGTAGTTCGGGCACAGGGTTGTACGCCTTAGAATTGAATTTGATTTGACATGGTGGGAAGTTGTTTTAAAATGCGAATGTTCGAAGGTATTTTGAATTACCTTATCGTAGTTGTGAACATTGCAGTGTTGAAACACTGTAGTATCGTGGTTTAGTGTGTTTTAAGATTTGGGCGTACAACCCTTATTTAATATGTCACTATTAACCGCAACGATCAATAGATTCGATCGCCATAGTTAACAGATTAGTAAAGGATTGATGGCAATTCTAATCGATTGATTCGATTATCACTTTTAGCAAATTGATGTATTTTAATTATTAATTTATTAATTTATCGTTACCTCTCATAACCGATAGTTTCGATTACAAATAATAACGAATTGATGAGGGGAAATATGCTAATCATCATAACCAATAAGATGGTTAAAACCATTTAGCAAAATAAATTTATTTGAATTTTAATTTATAGGATTTGATTAATTATAGGATTTGATTAATTAAATTAATCGATTATTAACCATCGCGACCAATAGATTTAGTCGGAATGAATAATAAATTAAATCCTAATATCTTTGATACTTTGGGCAAATGGGATGGAGCAAACCCTAATATCTTAATGTATTTAGTATTCTAAACCTAAAATAAATTCTTAATCCTAATTAAATTAAATATAAACATAATTAATTAAACCTAAGAAATTAAAATTAACCATTTTAATTATATACATAATATAAATTAAAATTAACCATTTAATTATATACATAATATAAAAACAATTAAATAAAACCTGGGAAAAGATCTTGTGTAGCTCCTTTGTGAGGGTGCATGGTGGACGTTCATAGAGGCTACGCGCAGGATCTGGAAACAAATTACTCCAAAAATTACTGGCTGGAGCGAGGATCGAACTCGCGTCACCTCTCGCTGGAAGACTTAGGGATGCGCCTTTCTCCCACTAAGCCAGTGTTAATTGGTGATAATTATACGCCCCATGAAAATAATAGAGGAAAACGAAGCAATGAGATTTAAAACAACACAGCGCCCTTTTTTACTGTTCTTCTTCTTCATGATTTTCTGAAAAAAAACGCAAATACTAGCTATGCCCCTGCGATGACCCAATTCTTCATAGCGTCCAGATCAATTCTCATAAAACACTCAAATCGAACGAAAACTATTCCCTGAACACGATGCAGCTATTAATTCCGGTCGATTTTGTTTCTATCCAAGATTCCCAATTTGAAGAGCAAGAACCCTAACAATGGCGGATTCTCACAAACGGTTTCAAACTCTAATTAAACCATCCAGACACCTTGTAAATTCCCTCCTGAACACAAATATGCCATCCAATTACGTTAACGATGCATGAATCGCCGAGGTCGAATGAAAAAAAAGAAATCACCAAACCGTAAACCGCAGAGCGCAATTCTATGGACCTGGAACGTTGTTGATGATTGAAATCGATCCAAGAATGATCCAGGGATGTGTTGAAATCGTCAAGGCCTCTTGAATCGCTCTACCACTAGGAAACCGATTTTAGTTTTCCTCTTGAGTTTGTTGAATCCGGTTTTGGTCCTTGAACAAGGATTTTTCGGCCACCAAAAAACCCCTCCGCCCTCTCCTTATCTCTAGCATATATATGAGACACCAATAGGTCAACAAATTGGATATAATCTTAATAAAATTGGATTTCCATACATGATTGAGTCTTTGAATCAAATGCTTCCAATTTTATCTCCAATTTAATCAACTCTTACCAAACTTGTTATACTAAAAATTAGGTAGAAAATATGGTGAATATTTCATTGAAAAATCATATCCCTAAGCTACATTTTTTATTTTTTCTTAATTTATTCTTGATTTAATTTAAAAAAAAATCTAAAATAAATGATATAAATAAGGGAAAAATTCAAGGATGGGCTTGTGATTTGTGGACCCTAGTTTTGGAGATCTTTGATTAGTGACTTGAATAAGCCTTTGAACCTAGAGCCATTGAAGATGAATAAAGGAGGGCAAATTTTGGGGTATGACAGCTGCCCCTGTTCAATCTTCTTAAACCTGAAGAATCAGATAGGCACGTCTGCCTATCGTGATCTAAAGGTAGAAGATGATTGGACACTGAAATGCCCTGAAATTTGCATTTGTTGGGAAGGAGTTCCATGGGAGATGGGCTTAAAGATGCCATCCAAGGTAAATACCTCTCTTTTTTGAATGTGAAACACATGCTCTCTTTTTTTTTTTTGGGAGGAACCACATTTTTTTATTATAGCATGGCCTGAAAAGGCAACCTTGATTTTATGCAATGATATGATGCATGCGATGTATGATGCGGTAGGCCTCTCAAAATAAATGAGAGCGATGTATGCATATGCATTATGTATGAATGAAGTATGTTAGTTGAATGATGCATGATTGTTAGTTGAGATGTGTTAGTAGCTTTGAAAAGAAAGATAGAACCTTTGCTTGTTGTTGATGAAATTTTGGGGAACATCACTGCCGAGGGACTAACGTGATAAACCCAATTGAAGTATCGTTTGAAAAAACCTTGTGCTCGAGTGTGAGAGAAAAGAACCGTCCTGCTAAAGCCTGAGTCTTACATAGCGAGGACTTGTAAGAGGGATCACTTGTTATGATTCTAACAAGCTCACCTGCACCAATAGGGTCATTTGCGAGGGTTATCGCAAACTCACCTGCACCATTAGGATCATTTGCGAGGGTTATCGCAAACTCACCTGCACCAATAGGGTCATTTGTGAGGGTTATCGCAAACTCACCTGCACCATTAGGATCATTTGCGAGGGTTATCACAAACTCACCTGCACCATTAGGATCATTTGCGAGGGTTATCGCAAACTTACCTGCACCATTAGGATCATTTGCGAGGGTTATCGCAAACTCACCTACACCATTTAGATCACTTGCCCTAGTTCGGACGAGCTCACCTGCACCAAAGGAATTGCCTGCCATGATTCTGACAAGCGTACCTGCATGAAAGAGATTCACCTGTTTTTAGACTCACGACTCGAGGGTCGGAGACTGGGCTGTTGTCACAGTCAGACGGGAACTGACTACCAGACGGGAACTGGATTTTGATGTAACAGTCAGACGGGAACTGACTACCAGAAGGGAACTGGATTTTGATGTAACAGTCAGACGGGAACTGACTACCAGACAGGAACTGGATTTTGATGTAACAGTCAGACGGGAACTGACTACCAGACAGGAACTGGATTTTGTTGTAATAGTCAGACGGGAACTGACTTTGAAAATGATTTGGATGGCCAATAAAAATTGGGTTTTTTGTGATATGTGAATGCATTAGATGATATGCATATGCTAGTGCGTATGTATGTATGCTGATGCGTGAAATGAACAGCAAGGTTGCTATCATCGGTGAGGTCACCGGAAAACATCAATCAGGTGATTGGAAAATAAATCTCAGTAAGGTTACTGGCATCGGTAAGGTTACCGGAAAGCAGGTGGACGATGTGGTGTAGCACCAGGGTAATGACTCAGATGTTTTGATGTATGGGATAATGCTTATGCTCATGCATGTAATGAGTGGAACGAAATAATGTCTTCTATAAGACTACCTGAAAAGGTCTCTAGAATGGATATGAAGATTTGTCTTGAAGAAGACTGCCTAAAGAGGTTCTTAGAATGGATAGAAATTTGTCTTGAAGAAGACTACCTGGAAAGGTTCTTAGAATAGATAGAAATTTGTCTTGAAGAAGACCACCTGGAAAGGCTGAAAATGTTTTACAAAGACTACCTAAAGAGGTTCTTGGAGAGGGCAGTGAATGTCTTAGAAAAGACTACCCATAAAGGTTCGTAGAATGTCTTAAAGAAGACCACCTGAGGAGGTTCATGAAAAGGATGACAAGTTGTTTTTAAAGAAGGCTACCTAAAAAGGTACTTAGAAAGAGAACGTTTTGAAGAAGACTACCTAAAAAGGTTCTTGGAAATAACGATGATTGTCTTAGAGAAGACTACCTGAAAAGGTTCGTAGAATGTCTTGAAAAAGACTACCTAAAAAGGTTATTGGACATGACAATGATTGTCTTAGAGAAAACTACCTAGAAAGGTTCTTAGAACAGTGATGTCTTAAAAAGACTACCTGAAGAGGTTCCTAGAAAGGACCGTAGGATTTGTCTTAAAGAAGACTACCTAAAAAAAGGTTTGGTGTAATGTATCGACCAATGTATGCAATGCATGACTTATGTATATTTGCATGATGCTCCAATGGTAGGTTGTTGATAACCTAAGCGTATATAACTCGCTGGAGTTGCAGGTTTGTTTGATAAGGTGGGGTGTGATGCTAGCGCGATTCCCCGATACCTGTTTTTTTTAGGATCGTAGTTAGGAGAAAGATTTGTTCGATGTTGTAAAGTGCGAGAACGCCTTTTTCCTTTTGTTGTGTGTCTTGCCCCAGTTTGATTTTTTTAGAAATACTCCACGCCTTTAACCTTTGGAGGTTCTCCACACCTTTAACCTTTGAATTGTTTGCCTTATGGATTTGATATCCAATGCCCCAATGTTTAGTGGAAAAGATGCCTATGATCTCCAAGTTATGAGGGAAGTGCCCCGAGGAATAACCTTGTCGTATGCTTCGACGTTTGAATTGAAGGGTATGCCCTTGATCTCCAGGATATGGAGGACTATCCATAGTGTTCTATCCCTTTGTATTGGAATTCTTCCCATGTTTGACATGCCCCTGTTTGAGATTGCTTTGAGATGTGACCCAAATTGATTGATCCTTAGGGAGAATTCCCCTAGTTAATAGGATTTTTGACTGTATGCCCCTGTGATCTTTGAAATTTTTGCCCCTGTTTAGGAGAACCCTCTGGCTGTGGTTCCCCCGACTCCAGGGTCTTTATTAGAAATGATCACCTTGGATTAAACCAATTTCGAGATTTCCTTGATGCTAAGTGTATACTCGTAGATGACGTTGTACCATTTGAGAAGTAACTCCAATGTGATGTGTATGCAAGTTTTGAAATCGAAGTCCATTATGAATTAGGACTGGATGATTAGAAATGAATGCTTGAAGAAGCATAGTGATTGGAAGTAGTTTTAACAAACATAGGAGTCAGTATAACAAATCCTGCTTAATATGCTTTCGTGGTTAACCTTGCCTCAATTAGGACTTTTGAATGTTGTAACTTGGCCTGGTTCATGTTTTAAGAAACAATGGATATAAGGCTCAAAATTTTATTTAACCCACCCCTTTCTCCTTGATGTTCTCCAGATCCTAAAAACTCGCCTAATCCAATGGATGTGCTTTGTTTGCAAGAGAATTGTTTCAGTCCTGTCGTTGAACAGAAGCCCTAGTGGAGATCCAAGCTTTGATGGAAAAGTTGTGAAGACCCAAGCATTGACGTGAAGCTTTGATGATTTAGCAGTCACAAGATTATCCTTCGTATTTAGCCTTTGTCTTTATCCCTTGTTTTTGCATGAACCAAATCTTTTGGATTTGATCCATCAGGATGCCCTAAATTTTGCCTAAGTCGCTTTTGTTTTCTTATTTTGACTTAGCGGGCTTTTTTTCCTTTTTGTTTTGAATACTCCTTTTGAGATATTGATCCTTGGATATTGAATGTTGTGACTGCTATGTTGATTTTGATTTGTAAGCTTCGTCTTTGATACTCCCTCGATCTTGAATGATGTATTGAGGAAGAAGATGTGGTAAATGTTATCTCTATTGTTTCCTCCTTCTTAGATGAATGCGAGGAAGAAGATATGCTTGAACCTTTGCTCGATCCTTATGCTTGAACCCTTGCTTGGCTTGACTGATTCTCTTGACAATCAAAGTACACCATTGAATTAATTGAAATCTACCATGCCCCTGGTTGAAATCAAGGTTTTCTTTTGAAAAGCAGAAACAAACTCCAACTCCTGGTTCGAGGGGGTAACGAGGGATTAACATCCTTATATCTCCACTGTTTGGGAATGGAAACAATGCCTGTACATCCTCGGCTCGGTCTTACCTTGAAAGCATATATTTAGCTGGACTTAGTTATTTGTATTCGTCATTCTCCCTTCAATTTGTTAATAACCCTAAAAATAGAAGTGTGCGACTAGAAAGTCGTTGTAGTGAGCGAAATGAATTGATTCCAAAACCTGCATGGTCGTCCCACTAGAATTGCTAATCAGAAGGTACAGTTTTTTTATCCCGAGAAACACTTAGCGATCGTAGGGGTTGAAATTCTGAGCATGGTAAACACCTATTGATCCTAGGGACAACCTCCTTTGTAGTTCCGTCGACCTTGTTTTACTTCTTAGTTAATGAACTTGTAGAAGTGAGGGTAATCTCGAATTCTCCATGGACATGTCAAACCTGTAGGGAATAAATTGTTAGCGGTGGGTTTTCGTCGTATCGGAACTTCATGAGTTTCCTTTGACTGAACCTCTTTTGCTTTTCTTAAGGATAGTGTCACACCGTTTGTAACCTCCAGAGTTTGTAGATGGATAGAGAGAACCTATGACCCTTTTGCCCCTTGGTGTGGAGTTAACACACGTCGTCTTCTCTCCATCGTATTTATGCATCTCCGTTTAGGATTTTGCCCCAGTTGGACTAATCCCTGCCCCCAGGTTATCGTAGAGCGTCCTTGAAAGTTTGATATGTTCTAAGATGAACCCCTTTATGACTAGATACATCTTGAGTGTATCTATGAGGGAACTTCTTTGTTGAACTAATCCTTGCTCGATGACAACCTTTATTGTATTTACAAACCCGTTACGGAAAGGCGTGGACATGCGGCTGGCATGATGAAAGGCATCCCTTTTTTCTTAGGCTTATTCCTCCTTTCTCCATAGTTTATGATCCTCTTTGGTCTTCTTCAGGAATTTCGGGAAACCGGCTAGCACGGTAAGTATGGACGCGGGTGAAGATAGAAATGCAAATGTAGATGCAAATGTATGACTGCATGAAAATGTGAATGCTTGGGTATGCGGGACTCCTTGTATTGTAACTCCGTGTATGCAATGCAGACGTGTGACATGTAATCCTAGGGATAGCCTTAGAGGCGACATTAGACCCTATTGGAATTCTTGCGAGATAGACGTTATGACATGCCAATGGAAATCCCTTAGATTCGGGAGTATGTAGAAGGTAGCGGCTGGTGACCGTTCAAGACAGTTCCCAAGTCTCATGGCCATCGAGAGGCCAATCAACGTGTACCAATGAATTTGTCCTTAGTGGGAAGGTTCTCTATGCGGAACACAACCTATATAAGGACGATATTGGATGAAGTGAAATCCCTACAGGCTAGGGATGAAAGATGTATAGATGGACATCCATATCCTACAAGTTAGAGGGTGTGCGGAAACAAGCACGGAGTGACCGTTCAGGACAGTCACTAGATCTCATAGCCATCGAGAGGCCAATCAAACGCATGCTAATGAATTTGTCCTTCGTATGAGGGATGTGATTTTTTTTAGAAATAGAATCCCTACAAGCTAGGGGACACGTTAATAGGAGTAGTTTATGGAGTGCACGGAAAGTAACGGCTGATAACCGCTCAAGACAGTCACCAAGTCTCATGGCCATCGAGAGGTCGTTCGACGTGTATTTAGAAGTTGTCCCTCCTGGGAAGGTTCTCTATGTGGAACACAACCTATCTAAGGACGATATAAGACGAAGAGAAATCCCTACAAGCTAGGGACGAAAGATATATGGATGGAAATCCAAAACCTACACCAGTTAGGGGGTGAGCGGGAATAAGCACGGGTTAACCGTTCAAGACAGTCGCCAGCTCTCATGGCCATCGTGAAGCCAATCGACGTGCGTTAATGAGGATGTCCTTCGTGGGAAGGACACGTGGTTGTAAAAATACAATGATGTAAAAGGAAAATCCCTACGGGCTAGGGAGTGCGTAGGAGTAAGCATAGAGTGATCGTTCGAGACAATCACTTTATCTCATGGCCATCGAGAGACCAATTGACGTATGCTGACGAAGATGCCCTTCGTGCGAGGGATGTAATTTTGGAAAGGAATCCCTATTGGCTAGGGACGAAAGATGTAAGCACAAGGTGACCGTTCTAGACAGTCACTAGATCTCATGGTCATCGAGAGACCAGTTGAAGTGCGTTAATAGAAATGTCCTTCGTGGGAAGGACGCGTAGTTGTAAGATATAGGAATGAACATCCCTACAGGCTAGGGAGTACTTAAATGGTAATGTCCTTCGTGGGAAAGACATGTCTTAAGAATTAGAGTCCCTACAGACTAGGGAATAGGAACCGATACCTGTAAAATTGAAACGCATAGATATTCGAAGTATATAAATTGCAAGCATATAGTAAGCACGAAAGCACGAAAGTCCTAAGTTCATAGGTTCGACGTAGGGGCTCTTGGGAGCCAACCTTTTTTATAGGGGGTTCTAGAAGGTTTCATGGGGTCGTTCGTAGCCTCCGAGACTTTTTGTCTCTTCGGATTTTAGAACAACTCATTTTATCCATGAGGTTCGAATTTTTGGGGTAGGTTCTCGGAGAGATCAGCCAAGTATCCAGTCCTGCCCTCAACAAAGTCAAGCCTCGTTTTAGACATTTCCGAATATTCAACCCACTCCGAGTGGAGTTATCAATGAGACTCGTAGGCGATTCATACTCCCCTATTGATCTCAAAGTTAACTCCCACACTTAGGGTTTAACACAACATAGAAAATACCAGCAATCCATATAAAAATATAACAACAGGCAATTAGATATAAATATATTAACATAAATAATTAAATATAAACATATTATAAACAATTAAATATTTTTTAGATAAAAAACAAATAAACAAAATTTTTTTTTTTAAAAAAAAATAAAAAAAATAATTACAAACCCTAAAAAAGGCGAATTATCCAAACCCTAAAAAGTTGTCAAACCTAAACCCTGCCAAAACCTAAAACCTATAGGAGCATAGTATTCACTACTAAGTTGTCCCCAGCAGAGTCGCCAGCTGTAGCAACCTGCCCTAAAAATTTAGCTTTTAGAGTCGCCACCTATTCTACCAAGGCGAATAGGAAACCTTACGTAGTTGAGAGATCGGGGTAAGATACTATATTCAGGTCGAGGGAAGGTGTTAGGCACCCTCAACCCTTTCCTAAAGGCTAACATTCAAAGATAAGGTTTATGGCTAACTGTCAAGGTTTTATAGCTAAAGAATCGGATAGGGGGAAAATTGAGATTTTGAGGAAGGGGACTCGCCTTGGTTATCCAAGTGCCTACGTATCTCCTTATGGAGAATCAGAGTCAACGTAGTTCGGGCACAGGGTTGTACGCCTTAGAATTGAATTTGATTTGACATGGTGGGAAGTTGTTTTAAAATGCGAATGTTCGAAGGTATTTTGAATTACCTTATCGTAGTTGTGAACATCGCAGTGTTGAAACACTGTAGTATCGTGGTTTAGTGTGTTTTAAGATTTGGGCGTACAACCCTTATTTAATATGTCACTATTAACCGCAACGATCAATAGATTCGATCGCCATAGTTAACAGATTAGTAAAGGATTGCTGGCAATTCTAATCGATTGATTCGATTATCACTTTTAGCAAATTGATGTATTTTAATTATTAATTTATTAATTTATCGTTACCTCTCATAACCGATAGTTTCGATTACAAATAATAACGAATTGATGAGGGGAAATATGCTAATCATCATAACCAATAAGATGGTTAAAACCATTTAGCAAAATAAATTTATTTGAATTTTAATTTATAGGATTTGATTAATTATAGGATTTGATTAATTAAATTAATCGATTATTAACCATCGCGACCAATAGATTTAGTCGGAACGAATAATAAATTAAATCCTAATATCTTTGATACTTTGGGCAAATGGGATGGAGCAAACCCTAATATCTTAATGTATTTAGTATTCTAAACCTAAAATAAATTCTTAATCCTAATTAAATTAAATATAAACATAATTAATTAAACCTAAGAAATTAAAATTAACCATTTAATTATATACATAATATAAATTAAAATTAACCATTTAATTATATACATAATATAAAAACAATTAAATAAAACCTGGAAAAAGATCTTGTGTAGCTCCTTTGTGAGGGTGCATGGTGGACGTTCATAGAGGCTACGCGCAGGATCTGGAAACAAATTACTCCAAAAATTACTGGCTGGAGCGAGGATCGAACTCGCGTCACCTCTCGCTGGAAGACTTAGGGATGCGCCTTTCTCCCACTAAGCCAGTGTTAATTGGTGATAATTATACGCCCCATGAAAATAATAGAGGAAAACGAAGCAATGAGATTTAAAACAACACAGCGCCCTTTTTTACTGTTCTTCTTCTTCATGATTTTCTGAAAAAAAACGCAAATACTAGCTATGCCCCTGCGATGACCCAATTCTTCATAGCGTCCAGATCAATTCTCATAAAACACTCAAATCGAACGAAAACTATTCCCTGAACACGATGCAGCTATTAATTCCGGTCGATTTTGTTTCTATCCAAGATTCCCAATTTGAAGAGCAAGAACCCTAACAATGGCGGATTCTCACAAACGGTTTCAAACTCTAATTAAACCATCCAGACACCTTGTAAATTCCCTCCTGAACACAAATATGCCATCCAATTACGTTAACGATGCATGAATCGCCGAGGTGGAATGAAAAAAAAGAAATCACCAAACCGTAAACCGCAAAGCGCAATTCTATGGGCCTGGAACGTTGTTGATGATTGAAATCGATCCAAGAATGATCCAGGGATGTGTTGAAATCGTCAAGGCCTCTTGAATCGCTCTACCACTAGGAAACCGATTTTAGTTTTCCTCTTGAGTTTGTTGAATCCGGTTTTGGTCCTTGAACAAGGATTTTTCGGCCACCAAAAAACCCCTCCGCCCTCTCCTTATCTCTAGCATATATATGAGACACCAATAGGTCAACAAATTGGATATAATCTTAATAAAATTGGATTTCCATACATGATTGAGTCTTTGAATCAAATGCTTCCAATTTTATCTCCAATTTAATCAACTCTTACCAAACTTGTTATACTAAAAATTAGGTAGAAAATATGGTGAATATTTCATTGAAAAATCATATCCCTAAGCTACATTTTTTATTTTTTCTTAATTTATTCTTGATTTAATTTAAAAAAAAATCTAAAATAAATGATATAAATAAGGGAAAAATTCAAGGATGGGCTTGTGATTTGTGGACCCTAGTTTTGGAGATCTTCGATTAGTGACTTGAATAAGCCTTTGAACCTAGAGCCATTGAAGATGAATAAAGGAGGGCAAATTTTGGGGTATGACAGTGACATATATCAGCGCAAAATTGGACCCAGCCCTAATGTCAAAAGTCATTGCGCTACTGAAAGAAAATAAAGATTGTTTCGCCTAGGACTATGATGAGATGCCTGGTTTAGGGAGAGACTTGGTCGAATTGAGATTTCCCATAAAAGAAGGGAAGAAGCCCATTGTGATACCCAAAAATTTTCCCACCACATTTTCATAACTCAAGCTCATTCGAATATCAAAGGCTCAGGACTTGACTGAATGTACACTCCCCTAAAACAACAACCCTCAAACTAGGGTTTTGATCTTCTCAAAGTAAAATCAGCTTCTAATACCTCAAGTGGTCTTCATGGCCTCTAATATACCTTAAATGATCCTCATGCTAATTTTCAAGCTCTGATTCCTAAGATTGCTCAATCAACAGCTCAAATGGTCAATAGGCGACTAGTTTGACCTAAAAGTCAACTATGGTCAAATCACAGTCAAAACTCCGGATTTTTGGTCAACATCAATATTTTGAAGTTACATTCATCATTTGATCAAAAGTTGATCATGATTCATCCAGGAAAGCTCCAAAATCAACAAAACTCAAAGTTTCTAAATTAGGGTTCTTGACCTAAAAGTCAACTGAACTTTGACCAGCCATAACTTTCACATGGAACATCAGAAACTTCCCATCCAAAGCTCATTATAAAGGAAATTGAATTCTCTACAACTTTGTCTCTCACAGGCCAATACTAAAAATGCACCATTTAAGAGATATGGATCAATACATTATAGGTCTTTCTAAAAGTCAACAGAAAGTCATTTTTTCTCAAAGAGTGGTACATGAACATGGTAGACTCAATGAAGATGAAACCAAAAGGATCTTTTAGAGGACTCTTTAAGCTTTCTAGAAAGTATGATAATACCTCCACATGATCAAAATTGATGGAGATATAAAGCATACAAGTTGGGTGAATTTCAAGGGATGCACCAAAACCTAATTGAGTAATTTTGCACTTTTGAACCAATGGGCCTAAGTTTTGGATTTCAAGCACATATATGATCCATAAAAGGGCCTATAACACCATATTTATATTTTTGGCATTTTTATTTCTATTTATTTGAATTTTATTCATTTAAATTGCAAATAAATCAAGTAAAATACCAAAAATAAATAATTAAATCATGAGACTTCATTTTGGATTATATGGAGGCCCAAGAAACTCCTCGAGGGCCATAAAATTTCGTGGTGTATGGCTTTAACATTTATTTTATTTATTATTTGATTTTATTCAATTTAAGTTAATAAATAATAAAGTAAATATCTAATTGATGCATGATTAGCTTTCTCCAATCAAAAGGCACTCTTGGAGCTCAAGAAAATCATTCATATTTGATTGGAAGAAGATTTAGGTGGAAATAGCAAGTTATTATGAGATTTTTCAATCAAATATTTTTCAATATTTCCAAATATTCCATCACATAATTCTTTCCAAGTTTAATTGACCTAACGTGTTCTCTATATATACTACAATATAATCAACACAAGGATTCACGCAGGGCTGCCTCCAAGAGGAGACTATAAAGATTCCAAATTTCTCCAAAGTTAGGCCAAGAGTAAAACTCGGGTTCCCGTAATTTTAGATCGAGACCAAGCACTCATTCACAATCCTGAGGTTCTCAGGAGTTGGTACCACACATCATCCAAGCTTAAACATGTCCGGACCATCATATACGAGCTCCACAAGTTTGCTTATCTTTCTTGATCATAAACTCTTAATCTATGTCGTTTTAATTAATACTATGCATCTTTGTATGTTCACACTCATGCTTTGGATCATTTAGAACCATCGTTTTGAAGGTTTGATGCAGATATGCGAATGTGCCATTGTTAGGGCATAAATATGGTGAGTCATCGTTCTCATAGCTACGAGTTATTTTAATCAAAACCAAGGACACCATTGAATCCGCAAGCCTTAAATTAGGAGGTCTGAGCGGTTGTGTGATTCTGTTTGACATTTTTTCGCAAGTACCAAAAAGGCATCCATGGCTAACAATTACCTGCGGAAAGATCCGCAGGTAAATCCGCAGTAAAATTCGCAACAAATTCCATAGGTCCGGAGGTTGAAGACAGCAACGTGGAAGGTGGAATCTTTGACTGATGGCATGGCGTGTGTTCACTCGTGGGTCAAACTTGGCAGACTCTCTCCCTATTCATCATTGGCTGCGCATGGAGTACATGTGACCCACTCTGATTTTTATTTTGACTTTTCAGTTTTCTTGGAACTAACATATTTCTCTATTTTGTGTGGTTATATTGCAAGGAAAAAACAATATATGAGATGGCCAGCGTATGGACTTATTAAGAGTACAAACCTGGGTTCGAATCCAGGTGTTCGCAACAATTTTATTTGCATTTTCTTGCTTACAGATTCAATGCAACGCGTCCACCAGGGCTCACCATGCGTCCTCAATCACTAACCGTACGATCTCACCTGGGCCAGATCCGAAGGAACCTAAACGCCAGCACACCATAGACCCTCAAGGCCTAGCCACACAGAATCCAACGCCCAGGTTCTTTTATGTTTTTTTTTATTATTATTTTTTCTTTATAACTATTTTTTTCCATTTTCTTTTTAAACTCTTTTTTCTTTTTTGTTTCAATTACTTTAATTAAGATATTTTAATAATTAGTTAATTAGGTTAATTTAATTAGTAATTAGAGTTAGTTTTTTAATTAGTTAACTTTAATTTAGAAATTAGGTTTTAATTAATTTTAGGCTAATTATTTTAGGTTTAATAATGATTATTAAATTTAGGTTTTATCACTAACATTCTCCCTTAACCCTAAAAAATCACACATTAGTAGGTGTTGTCCATTAACTGTAGGGTTGGTGTTCTCTCCATTAGGCTAACATTTTACTTTTAGGCTTATACTTTTACCTCTAATTTTCTTAAACTGTGATTTCATCGCGATCTTCTCTTCTCATCTTAACAATCTGTGATTGTCACGTGCCTGTTAATATTTTATCTAATTTTCGTTATTTATTTAATTTTTATTTTAATCTTGCCTTTTATTATTTATTTTAATTTCTAGAAATTGATGTATAGGCTGTCAAGGTTTTTTCTGTAATAGTTTAGGATTTTATTTCCGCCTTTATATTTTGCCCATAGGTGTTTATTGTAATAGTTAGGTTTTATTTTCGCGCTCCATTCCTACTCTATTATGTAACTGCCCCAAAGCCTTGTAATAGTTGTAGGTTTATTTTCTGCCTTTTAATTTCCGCACAATATAACTTTTATATAACTGAGTGACAACTAATAATTGAACGTAGCTCATAAACTACAAAGATAAATATTCGAACTGAACTCACGTGATTGGTGCACACACACACTTTTAAGGTTATCCCTCTTGCTGCCTGTTGCCTGTTGCCTCTAATTATACTAAAAATAGTCAAGTCCCTCGGATGAAGGGATACCTTAGTAAATGCTGCCTTCGATTCAAAATCACCATGTCCCTCCGATAAAAGATCATAGTCCCTTTGAGTTGCCTACGATAAATATGATCTTGTCCCTCGATTAAATGGTGATAGTCCCTTCGAATGCTAAGGTATCCTTGTTGTTGCCTAAAATGACTATTATATCCTTCCCCGAGACTTCCTGCCCTCTTTATGGTAGGGACAGTCTTGTGGCGAACGATTATTCTCGATGACCCTTTGATGACCCGCACATCCAATGAAAGGACTTCCTACCCTCCTTATGGTATGGATAGCCCTTTCAAACGAAAACTTAAAGAACAAGAAAGACAATCTTAGGGTAGGTGTTCTTAAATTCTTGCTCACACGTTCAAACTTCAAAATTACTTTTCATACACCTCTTTCAAATCAATTCAAAAGGCTACGCTTATTTACAAGCTAAAGTCCTTATTCAAAAATTTTCTTATTCACACACTACAATTCAATCATTTTGAAAACAAAAGTGAGCTAAGCAATTAAGAGCCCATGGATAACCATGGATACAAAGGGTGCTTACATCTTCCCTTTGTATAACCTACCCCCCGAACTCAAAGTCTTTAAAAAAAGTTTTTTTGTTCTTTTAGCCTTTCTATAAATTGGATAAAATAAAAGTCGGTGGCGACTCTTGCTATCCGCAACATTTAAAATAGTCAGTTCTCCCACCGTACTACACCCATCAAGCAAACTCCTAGAAGATTCGCACCAGAAATCCTCTCGAAGATTAAAGTAGAGGTCAAAAGACTTCTTCGTTGCAAATTCATTAGGACTACGAGGTATGTCGAATGGATTGCTAATATTTTACCTGTTATTAAAAATAATGGTTCTTTAAGGGTATGTATAGATTTTCGTGATCTAAATGCAGCGACCCCTAAAGATGAATATCCTATGCCTGTGGCAGAGATGTTAGTAGACTCAGCCACAGGCTTCAAATAACTAAGTACGCTAGATGGATATTCAGGATACAATCAAATTTTCATTGCAGAATAAGATTTGTCCAAAACAGCTTTTCGTTGTCCTGGGGCAATAGGTACCTACGAGTGGGTTGTTATGCCTTTTGGTTTGAAAAATGTTGGGGCAACTTATCAGAGAGCAATGAATTCTATATTTCACGATTTTATAGAAACATTCATGCATGTGTACATAGATGATATTGTTATAAAATTTGTTTCAGATGACAATCATCTTGATCATCTTAGCCAATCATTCGAAAGAATGAGAAAACATGGCTTGAAGATGAATCCCCTCAAGTGTGCTTTCTTTGTGCAGGCTGGAGATTTCCTAGGCTTCGTAGTCCACAAGAAGGGAATAGAAATTAATCAGAATAAAACGAAGGCTATTGTGGAAACAAAGCCTCCATCCACGAAGAAAGAGTTGCAGTCACTATTGGGAAAGATAAACTTCTTAAGAAGATATATCTCTAATTTGAGTGGACGTACGCAAGCTTTCTCTCCCTTACTTCGCCTAAAGCAAGGAAGGTTCGAATGGCACGCTGAACATCAAGAAGCTTTTGAGAAAATCAAGCAATATTTGATGCACCCACCCATCTTGTCCCCCCCCCAAATGGAAAGAAGCATATGAGACTTTATATCTCAGCTTCTGATACTACAATAGGTAGCATGTTAGCACAAGAAGAGGAAAATGGCATTGAAAGAGCCATTTATTATTTAAGTAGAGTACTCAATGATGCAGAGACTAGGTACAAAGCCATAGAAAAAATCTGCCTTTGTTTATATTTCTCTTGTATAAAACTCAAGTATTATATAAAGCCACTTGATGTTTACTTTCATCTCATTTTGATGTTATTAAACACATGCTATCCAAACCAATATTGCATAGTCGAATTGGAAAATGGGCTTTGGTCCTCACTGAGTATTCTTTAATCTTTCAACCTCTTAAGGCAATGAAGGGACAAGTTGTATCAGATTTCATTGTAGATCATGCAGTGGTTGAGAACCCTCAGCAATATGTTGATTTGAAACCTTGGAAGTTGTATTTTGATGGTTCAACATACAAAGAGGGGATTGGAGTTGGTATACTGATAATTTCTCCTGAAGGAATTCCAACAAAGCTCAAGTATAAAATCGAAGGCCCTCTATGCTCCAACAATGAAGCTGAGTACGAAGCATTACTTGCTGGACTTGAAGCCTTGTTGGAATTGGGGGCAACCAGAGTCGAAATTAAAGGAGATTCAGAATTAGTAATAAAGCAATTGACAAAGGAGTATAAATGTACCAAAGAGAATTTGATCATGTATTTTGTCATGAAAAATAGGTTGCTCAAAAAATTTGAATACGTGGATTTGAAACACATCTCAAGAATAAACAATCAAGAAGCAAATGATTTGGCACAGTTAGCCTCAGGATACAAAGTGTCAAAGGAAAAATTAGAAGAGTTGATCGAGGTAAGAGGAAAGGCAATGGCCACAAAATTGTCTCCAAGCAACCTGGAGAATTCATAATTAGGCTTCGCCAATGAAGAGGAATTCAAAGTATTAAATATAGATTCTTTAGCAGATACAGATTAGAGGAGTCCAATTGTTAACTACTTAAGAGATCCTTCGACAGATACGGACAAAAAAGTAAAATATAGAGCCTTATCATATTGCTTGATGGAAAACGAGTTGTTCAAGAAAACCCCTGAAGGGGTCCTGTTAAAATGTCTTGGTGAAGCCGAGGCTTACTTGGCACTCTCGAATGTGCATAGTGGGGCATGTGGTGCTCATCAAGCGGGACACAAAATGAAATGTTTTTTGTTCCGTTATGGAATGTATTGGCCCACTATGTTAAAAGATTGCATAGAGTTCGCCAATGGTTGTCAGGAATGTTAGGAACACGCAATTATTCAACATGCACCTGCAAACGAATTTAGTTCAATTATTAACCATGGACTTTCAGAGGTTGGGCATTAGACTTAATTGGAGAAATCCGTCCCACATCATCCAAAGGCCAGAGATATATATTAGTAGACCAAGAGGCTGTGATTGAGTTTGTTCAAAAACATATATTGTATAGATTTGGAATCCCAGAAAGCATAACCACAGACCAGGGATCAGTGTTTACCGTTCGAAAGATGCAAGATTTTGCGAAAGAGATGGGATTCAAGTTATTCACTTCCACAACTTATTATGCTAAAGCAAACAGACAAGTCAAAGCAGCCAATAAAGTAATAATTGCGCTGATAAAGAAGCATGTAGGGAAGAAGCCTAATAATTGGCACAAGACTTTGGACCAGGCACTCTGGGCTTGTCGAACATCACCCAAAGAAGCTATCAGTACTACACCATTCCAATTAAAGTTTGGACATGATGCAGTACTTCCAGTCAAAATATACTTGCAATCAGTCAGGATTCAGAGACAAGAGGAAATCCCCCAAATATATATTGGGAAATGATGATGAATTAGTTAGTTGATCTGGACGAAGAAAGGCTTCTAGCATTGGAGATGATAAAAAGGCAAAAAGAAAGGGTATCAAGAGCATATAACAAAAAGGTGAAAGGTAAAGTATTTGTTAATAATGATTTAGTTTGGGAAGTGATTTTGCCTATAGATCGAAAGAACCAAGCTTTAGGAAAATGGTCTCCGCACTGGGAAGGCCCTTTTCAAATTTTAAAGGTATTCTCAAATAATGCCTACGAGATAGAAGAACTGGCAGAAGATCGTAGGATCTTAAGAGTAAACGGAAAGTATCTGAAAAGATACAAGCCAGTCATGCACGAAGTAAATATTGCAAAAACGTAGATATTAAAATATATGTCGTGGGCTAAAATGGCAAACGTTCGCCAAAATGGCCTTATCCTTGGACAAGGTGTGTAATGTAAAATAAGAAGAGAATAAAGGTCGAAATATATTTCATTACTGCAAAGAACCAGGGATACATGCATTAAAAATAGGTTACAATATATGCAAACCAAAAATTATAATGCAAGACCCACAGACTCGGGAAACGATTATGGTTTTCCCTTCTGGGTCCATCTGGATGGATGCAAACATCCAGGAATCAGCAAGCATGTTCGGATAGATAGACCCTTCTAAGATTCCGAGATAAACCTTTAAGTTTTAGGTGGCAAATAGTTCATCAAGATCAATGCCACGTTGGTGAAACTCTTCAGCAGAAGGTTTAAACTCTTTCTAGATGGCAGAAATAATGTTGTTATGAGTAAGAGGCGTCATCGTTGCAAGAGAAAAGTATAAGAAAGATGAAGCCTTGATGAAAAATATGGAAGAGGATGAAGAAATGATAAAAGTGGTAAGGTTTATATAGAGGGTGATTGTCTTGAAGAATGGCTATGCTTTGAAATCTCATTGGACTGCGTGTGGGATCCCCGAGGGAAGATATGGAGTCCGCCGTTTCTAGTCTTGGAAGTTAAAGTGTAATCATAATGGAAACTGACACACGCACGTCTTAATTAGAAGTTTTGGAAAAAGTGAAGTCATGCTTAACTGACTGTTACGTCTAGTAGAGTGGAAATGTCAAGTTAAAAAATGAAGTGGCTGCGAAGAGTAATCATATCACGTGCATAAGCTATCGACGTCATTATGATGGTTGAAAGAGTAGGTTTTGACAGTTAAAGAAATTGTAAAAAATTTCATTTGTGACATCGCACGGTAGAATATATGTATAGTTAAAAAAACAAATAATATATATATATATATATATATATATATATATATTAGCCAGTTCGATTACAAAAAGCAGGACAAATGAAAAAATGAAAAAGGCATTACAAAGACTATTATAATTAGCCAAAGTCATCAGGGAGATTGTTTTTCATTGTGGAATATTGAGAGTAACATACCCAATTTGCCCACACTTTTCAAAAATTCAAAACTGTTTCGAAAATTGGGTTTTTATAAAATCTAGGTTTCATTTACACTAATATCCTGAATTTTATAAATATTCGATTTAATCTGTTTTAAAATATAATAGTTTACTCTTAAATTATTATATTTTAATAAATAGCAAAATGCTTACCGATGTTTCATATACTTTCAATTGGCTTTTTATTTCGAATAAATAATATAGCACAATTGGTAAGAAAGTAAGGTTTGCAAGGAAAGGGTCCCGGGTTTGAATCCCACCATTAACATTTTTCCCTTTTATTTGCTTCTAACTTTAGGTTTAATTTTATTTTCATTTTATATTAAAAAAAATCACAAAAAATACTTTTTTATCATTTTAATTTTAATTTTCGTATTTATTATTTAAACATTTTCTAAAATATTGATTTTTCAAATTTACCTTTTTATTCACAAAAAATAACCAAAAATAGCATAAAAAATAAAAGTAGTAACTTTCAATTCAAGATTAATTATCATTAAGAAAAAATCAAAATAAATATTTGAATGTTTAATTGAGTCATTTAATTGTTGATTTTGTCTTAATCAATTTTCTTTTGACCTAATCTTTTTTTATATATACATATAGGCCAACAATTCCACAATTTGGAGAGGCAGTCACGTTCATACCCACTTTTTCTCACATACATAAAGCCATTGTACATACTATACACACCAGAAATTACACCATCAACCATGATGTTCATGTGATTCAATTGTCATCACCACTTAGTTCATACCAATTAATCTCACTTCCCACCCTTAATTAATTCCTTAAACAAAACTGTAAGTGAAATTTGTTCATACTAACATCTCATTAATATTTGTAAAGAGTATTTTTGCAGAAAAAAATTGAAGCAGATCCAACACCGTACAACCGATCGGTGTCTAGCCGCCGCACCGAAATTGTGCTCGCATAATCAACAACCGCCCGGTCTCCGACGAGATCCCGCCGCTCAATCCACACCGTCCGTACAACCGCTCAAGGTGCTCTCTTTTCTTTTGCTTTTGATTGATTCAACATCCTTATCTTGATCTCATATGCTTTTGGATTTTGAAATAAATGAGAAGTTGTGAAAAGTTTGTTGTTCTTGTATGTCTCTAAGTGGGAAAGAGAGAAGAAGATGGATTTGGCACTTTGTTGTATTCTTTTTCCATGGTACTAATATGTTATGTCATCAAATTTTATGAGTTACCGGTACCATGTGACATGTAATATTTTGATTGGTCCACTTAATTTATATTATTAATATTATTTTATTATAAATAATTATTATATTAGTAAATATTAGAGTATACATTAAATTTATGAAATTGTAATATTAACCCAAACAACTTCCGTTTCCCTTTTCTTTTCTCCTTCCTAATTTTCATTCTTTTCAAACACACTCTTCTTCGCAACCGCCGACTGGCTTCCTTCTTCCTCTTTTTCTAAAGTTCTCCAACCGCACTTCATTGAATACCATAAGAGAATCTCTCGCAGTTACCGGCGCAATCACACTTTATCGAACGCCAGAAAACAATCTCTCGCAGTTACCGGCAGCACATCCTTCTGCACACCTCTTCTTTATCGAATCGCCCTTCGTGGTTCACATGTCTGAGCATTTCTTCTGATGCCAGTAAGTATGCATCATTTCTCTTCAATGCTTCTTCCATTGAACCCTAGAAAGTTGCAATTTTTTTGATAAATAAAAATTTTTAATAACAGTTTCAAACTGTTTTGTGTTTGTTGGCGTTGACTGATTGTAGGAATAGGAGTTGAGGAAGCTGTTGAAACCAAAAAAGGACTAGCAGCAAGGAATTATCAAGGTTAGAACTTGAAAACAAATGAGTCATTTTTTTATTTTCTCCACACTTGCTACTCATCTATTTTTATATTCTATGCACTTTGCTTTTTGTTTGTTTTGGTTTCGTGATTTCTTTTCTGGAAATTCTTTCACGAGCCCCAATTTCTCTGCAACTTCTTTCTCCATGTAACTCTAATTGCTATCACTAACACCCCCACTTTCTCTCTCTTTTTTTCAGTTAATTTCTTTTCAGAAACTCTTCTTTCTATCCTCTTGTAACTTGTTTTGGGTTTCCTCCTCGCAAAAACCCACCACTCTTCTTATCGTTCATCTTTTACCGATCGATTTTTGGTAAGTTATTATTTCTCTTTCAATCTGAAATCTTTTTCAATAACTTTACGAATTTGATTGTTTCAATTTTTATTTTCGCTTTTATTATCATGATTGTGTTAATTAATTAAAAGTGATTGTGTTAATTAATTGCAATTGTACATTAGAGACATGAAGTTTCCTGTTAGCTATCCCATTGCACTGTGCATTTGTTTCATGTTAATAAATTAATAATATAGAACATCTATTGTTTGAATCTTTATGTATTCTATAAATTTTCTTCTTCCTGTATTCAATTTGTGAACATATTGGAAGGGAGTAGAAGAAAGATGAACATGATCTTCTTTCTATATTTTGTAAATTTGAGTGGTTAGGAGAACAAATTTGAAGCCAGGAACCACCTTGGTAATCAACTTAGATATAGCTTTGCGAGTAAGACAGTTATCATTACGGTTGTGTTGCACATAGGGATCGGGGTCTAAGGAGAAATGGATGTAGAATCAGTTCTATTTAATTATGTAAACTTCATATTTAGTTTTAAAAGAAAATTTATTAAATAAAATACCAATTAAATAATACAAATGGCTCATCTTAATTGGTCCACTTCACTTGAGTACCGGTACCCATTGAAACAAGCAGGGTACCTAAGAATTTGCCAATTTTTTTTCTTCCTATTTCATTAGTGCCACTTGTCGCGTTTCTATGGACTACTATCATGACTTTGAAAAGTCAAACAATACTAATAGATTTTGTGAGATGGTGATGCAAGGGGTTACGCCCCACCGGTTCTATCATTTATATATATATATATATATATATATATATATATATATATATATATATATATATATATATATATATATATATATATATATATTTTTGTTTGTTTCTTTTTTACTATCACTAAAAGAAAATATTAAAAATACGAAATCTATTTCATTTAGCTATTAGTTTAATTAGAATAATAAAATTTGTAAATAGAATAGTTAATTTGTAAATAAATTGCTAACAAATAAACACAAATTATTTTAATTATTTACTTTCTTTTAGAATTTAATATTTTCTTAGATATCTTGTGATTTTATCTTTAAATTTGTTAATATTTTTCCTGCATTGTTCAACATATATTCGTACTAACACTTTTTGTTTATGCGAGGTACTACTTTGAATCTTTGGACTATTACGGACATTCACGTATTCTATCTTTGTACATTTACCGTTTTATATTTTTTTTTTAAATTATGTAATTGTATATGGGTTGTAATGGTTTAATTAGGACTTTATTTTCTGCACCTCCTATTATGTACCTCTCCCAAAACCATGTAATAGCTTAGGATCTTTATTTTCCGCACCATATAAACTGCTATATAATTGTTAGATGTATGTTAATAGGATTGTATGGAAATATAACAATTGAACGCTAGCTCACTAACTTCGAGATAAATATCTGAAACTAACACACATCGCACTCACTCACCTCTAGGGTACGCCTCTCTTGTTGCCTTCGGAAATAAATGGTCGTGTCCCTCGAATATAGAGGTACCTGTTAGCAAAAGTCCCGACGATTAAAAAATCATCGCAAAGATCATAAGTCCCTCGATGACCCTCGACTGTTGCCTACGAAAAGATGATTGTCCCTTCGATATTGCTAAAGGTACCTCTACTTGTTGCCTTCAAACGACCTCGATGACCCTTCGATGACCCGCACGTCCAATATAAACAAGGATTACCTACTCCTATATAGTATGGATAGTCCCAGGAACCTTAAAAATTACAGAAAAAGACTAATTAGTTAGGGTAGTGCTCTTAACCTGCCTAGCTCAATAAAAGACATCTTTTCACTACTCTTTCGAAAAACTAAGGCTACGCATTTACGCTAAAGTCCTTCTGCCTCTTTTCAACTCAAAACAAACAAACATGAGCTAAGCAAGTTAAGAGCCCGTAGATAACTACGGATGAAAAGGGTGCTTGCACCTTCCCTTTTCATAACTTACCCCCCGAGCCCGTTTTCTTTCAAAAAGGTCTTTTTCTGTACTTTTTACCTTTCCACGATTGGACAAAATAAATGTCGGTGCCGACTCATGCTCACCGCAACATTGCTTGCGAATATTAAAAATAAAAGTCGGTTCACCGAGTTACAGAACTGGCGACTCTGCTGGGGACTTTTTAAAAAGAGGGGTTTACCTTAGGGCTTAGATCACCAATTTGTTTGTTTTGATTGCTTTACTTTTCCAGGTTGCTTGAGTTTCTTTAGAAGATGAATCCTATACCCGGATTCGAGTGCACCTTAAGATAGGAGCGGCATAGTCATGGAGACCTCTCTTGTGCATGCTTGGGATTGGTCAATATGAAGTTTGCACTTGAGTTAGGTCTCCACTGGTTATTGTGTACCTCTTTTGCATGAGAGAGGTTTACGCATGTATCTTTGGGTGCGTCGGAGCTCAAGGACCTTTAGTCACCTTTAACCCATCTTAACTTTTAGGAACGTAGTGGGAGGGCTATTCTTGGTGCATGCCAAGTTATGGTTGCGACCCGATACTACAACTCAGATAGGTTTCTTCCTAAAGTATCATTGTGTGGTATGCATGTACCATGTTCGAGGGTGCTTTAGAAGGGGTTGACAATTCTGGGTCACTGGTATGCATGTACCGTGGTATGCATGTACCATGCATGTACCACCAAATCAAGGGTATCAACAACAAACCTTCCAACCTTACACTCAACCACCACCACAACAAGGAGGACAGTCAAAGTTAGAAAAAACTATGACACAATTCATGCAAATGTCAATGACAAATCAAAAGAATCAAGAGGCAGCTATAAAGAATTTGGAAACTCAAATGGGTCAACTGGCTAAGCAGATTGCAACTAATCAATCAAATGCAACTTTTTCAGCCAACACTCAAGAGAACCCCAAGGAGCATTGCAAAGCGGTGGTGACAAGGACTGGACAGAAAGGTGGTAATAATGAAACGGAAACGAATGAAGTTGAGGATGATAAAGAAAAGGAAGATGAAACACATGCTGGAGAAGACGAAGAATATGAAATTATTAACAATGGGGCTGAAGAAGAAGATGTAAATAAAGAAGTCAAGAAGGAGAAATTAAAAAGAAGGAGTGCTAAAGACAAGATGGCAAACAACACGATTCCAAGTCAACATTTGCCATACCCCCACGCTCCGTCAAAGAAGGACAATGCCAGCCAATATACCAGGTTTATGAGCATCTTCAAACAACTCCACATAAACATACCATTTGCCGAAGCATTAGAGCAAATGCCAAAATATG
The DNA here is from genome assembly GCF_029867415.1 of Vicia villosa. Taxonomy (NCBI): domain Eukaryota; kingdom Viridiplantae; phylum Streptophyta; class Magnoliopsida; order Fabales; family Fabaceae; genus Vicia; species Vicia villosa. The sequence continues at coordinate 6,220,517 of NC_081186.1, forward strand.
CTAAATTTATAAAGAACATGCTCACAAAGAAAAAGGGATGCACAGATGAAGAAACTGTGGTGCTTGATGCTCAATGTAGTGCTATAATCCAAAGAACTACTCCAAGAAAGGAATCTGATCCGGGGCGAGTAACCTTACCATTAAATATTGGAGGTAATTTCACTGGTGATGGGTTAATTGATCTGGGGTCGAGCATCAACTTAATCCCTTTATCCATTGTCAAGAAGCTAGGGAATGTTGTGATGAAGTCTACTAGTATGACATTACAATTGGCCGACAAGTCTATCACTTCACCCTATGGAGTGATTCAGGATCTGCTAATTAAAGTAGACAAATTCTTTTTCCCGGTAGACTTTGTGGTTGTTGACATGGAAGAAGATCATGAGGTACCTGTGATTCTAGGAAGGCCATTCATGAAAACCGCTCGAATGATGATTAATCTGGATGAAGGGATCATGAAAATAAGGGTGCAAGATGAAGAGGTAAAATTTACTCTGTTCAAGGCCAAGAGGCATCTTAAGAACAAGAGTGATATCTTCCAAATCGATGCAACTAAAGGAGCAAGCAAGGAAGACAAAACTCGAACTCCGAGCTACTTCCAAGTTGGACAAGAGGTACTCCTGTGCAACTCAAAACTAAGATATCTCTCGGGTAAAGCAACAACAAAATGGTCTGGACCACTGATAGTAAAAGATATATGCGACCACGGTGCCATTATGGTAGAGAATCCGCTGACAAAAGAGAGGAGAACCGTTAATGGAAAACGGTTAAAAGATTACTTCGGGGGAGTGGAGCAACATGCACCATTCCTAAAACCTTGAAAGCATGAACCGTCAAGCCATGCGACGTTAAACAAGGCACTTCGTGGGAGGTAACCCACACTTCTAATGTTTTATTGTGTTTTGTTTATTTTTATTTCAGGAAATAATAAGGGGACCTTTCTGGTGAAAGCTAGGAAGAAGCAATTGATATGGCAATACCCTTTGTGAGTCAACCCTCTCGGGCTTGTTACGAAACATTGAGGTCAATGTTTAGTTCAAGTTTGGGGGTGGATTTACTCTTTTGCATTTTTCAATTTTATGCTTTTATTTTTGGTATTTTATCCCTAGTTTAGAAAGAGTAGTCCACAACAGAATGAGAATCTCAAACAAAGTACCAACAACGGAGCAACATGCGTGAAAGTGGTAGTGAGTGAAGTGAAAATTTTTGAAATTTTTTTTAGTTCACTTACTTTTTTCAATAAAGTGACAAAGCAGGTACGGATTTTTGAACTCAAACTCCTAATGTGTGCATGAAATTTAGGTTGTTAGTAAATTCTTAACAGAAGTTCTTTATGGTACACTATTTTATTGGATCGGTTTAGCCTTAATCATTGTGAGGAAAGCCTTCCATTGTTTACTATATGCAGGAGACCATCAATTGTTTTGACTTGTTTGTATCATGCTAAACCGGTTGTTACATCGTTTGTGGAAATCTGTGAAAGTGATTTAGGCACTTATTTGAATCTGAGAGTTCTTTTAGCCTACTCTAACGTACAACTTATTTTCTTCTGTGAGAGTGTGATCCTTTTGTTAACCATTCTTTGAGCCTGAGGTCAAGATAAGCATCGTAATATGCACCAAGGAAAATACCTGGTGAGCTTTGATCTCAATAAAAAGTTTTGTTTTGAACCATCAACCATAAAATTTGGTGATGTGTTTTCTCTTTGACCTTTTTTTAGAAAGTAGGGGAGCATTCATATAATCTAAATACAGGTTGATCTCCAAGTTGGGGAGAGTCACATTCAAAAGAAGAGTAAGTACATGTGGTAATCGGTGAAGTATAAAAGAAATTCGTAGCTTGAAAAAAAATAATAATAAGAGTTTATGGAAAAAGAACAACGTTTGAATATAACGGTTGTTGAAAAAAAAGGAGTGAAAAAGAAAAACCAAGCTACGAATGGAAAAAGATGGACGGGTGAGAGAATTAAAGTTATAGAGAAGAAGGAATGAGTTATGATTTGGATGCTTCCCTAGATTAGGAACAACCCTTGACTATCTTCTTTTCTTTGAATCTAAACCACATTACAACCCTAGAAAGACCTTCTGATTCTCAGATTCCACAAGACTTGATGCTAACAATTTGGTGAACGTATGATATGGATCTTTGTTGATTTAATTGTTTGGATGAGTGTTTAACCCCTCTTTTAGTCATCATACTTTTTGATGAGAGTGATTAGTGCTGATTCAATTACAATTGTGTAGTGTTTTGAACTTCTGGAGGTAATTTGCTTTCAAAATTTGTTTCGTGTATATGTTCTGAGTTTGCAGGAAGAGGAGGAGTAGTTTGACTTGGTTACTAAATTGACCCACTTGAGAAACCTTTTTGATAAACTTGTTGCATGACTGTTGGTATGTTTTGTTGGAGGTAAGTAATTTTGTTTAGGGACAAACAAAGCTCTAAGTTGGGGAGAGTTTGTTAGGAGTAAATTAATGGTAAATTCATGTGTTAATATAAGTGATTTAGTCTCTAAACTAATGCAAATTGTGATAGATCCATAGGTTTTTAGTAAGAATTGAACTGAATAAGTTTAGTTCATGTGTAAAGCAAATCGAATCACTTGTGGGTACTATTGATGCAGGTTTGGAGCTGAAATGGAGTTTTAGAAGAACATGAAGAGGAAAGAAAGCTGGAAGTCTCAAAGGCAAAGCAAAAAGATGAAGTTTGACAAGGGCGCGCCGCGGTAGTTCTAGCTGGCGCCGCGAAAAAGCTTTTGTTTTGTGTCGCGTCGCGCTCATCCGATGCCGCGCCGCGGCCTCAGCGTTAAAAGCCCAAAACTTATAAATAAAAGCCCTAGCTTCCAAGTGAAAGGCAGATCTTTTTGTGAGCGAAATTAGGAGAGCATTCTGAGTTTGCAGTCAAGAACAACAATTGAAGGCCAATTCTTTACCAATCGAAGACATTCCATTGATGAAGATGAATCCCTCCATTAATTCTTGTGTGTTCTTCATGTCTATGGAGAGCTAAATTCCCCTTGTTGAGTTTAAGGTAGTAGTTAACCTATGAATATACAATGCCATTAATTATTTCCTATGAACAATTGTTTGAATTTATTATCAATAAGAAACCTTATTTTTAATTTACACCATTGTTAAATCTTTGATCGAAAGAAAGGATTTTAACTTTTGCCCTAGGTTACTATATTGATTCAATCTCAATTTGCAGAGATGGAATTGTGATTGAGTTTTCATAATTATCGTTCCTTATTACTATTATCGATATTGATATTTGGAGAGATCGAATCTCGTACCGGTAAAAGTTTATCTAATTTGATTTGCAGACATGAAATCATATTTGAGGATAAGTGAAGATAGTAATTCAAATGATTGTTCAGTTGTGAATTAATTGATAAGTTGTATAGGAATAGGTTGATGAACCCTAATGCTCAACATACTTCCTTAATCGTTAACAAACGTTCATTATTTGCATTTAAATTATTGTTTAAATTTGATATTATCACAATCATAAAACAAATCCAATTACTTTTTCTAACTCAAAATAATTAACTATAGAACGGCAGTGATATTAACCAATCCCTGTGGATACGATATATTACCGAAAATATTTACCCACAAATACTTTCAACAAATTGGCGCCGTTGCCAGGGATTGGTGTCAATATTGCACGCATTGCAATAGTTCTTATTTTGAGTTTTAATTTTTATTTTTTCTCTATTTGGTTGTTTCACTTTTTTGCTAGTTTTGCAGAAGTTAGTGTATGCGCAGCAAAGTTCCCAGTGATCAACTTCTTTTTGAGCCCGAAATCGAAAGGACCGCTAGGAGGCTAAATAGCAAAGCACGAAGAAGAGCAAACATAGCAAAAGCAAGAGACAACGCAACCACGACATCGTCACAACAACTTGAAACAATTGACGAGTCGCAAGAAGGACTTTTCTTTCACGAACTATTTGCGGAAGAAGAACAGGAAGTTACTGTACAACCAACTGTTGTCAACATGGCTGCTCCTGGACCATGTGCAAATAGTCCAAGACTCAACCCACAGTTCTCTAGAACTGCCGCCAACGGGCGGACTTCAGAATTGAAGACCGGTATCATGCAGTTGATATGTGCAAGTCCTTTCGTCGGATTGGATCACGAAGATCCATATACACATCTTACTAGATTCTATGAGTTAGCATGTACAACTGGTGTAGCTCAAGCTGATGAAGAAGCATTGTTCAAGAGGTTGTTCCCACACTCTTTGTTATCTAAGGCAAAAGATTGGTATCTGGATCAACCCGAAACAGTGATGACTGATTGGAACACCTTAGAAGAAAAATTTCTGGAAAGGTTTTACTCTCAAAACCGATTCTTTGAAGCAAAAACAGCGATAGCAGTATTTTCTCGAGACAGTAATGAATCACTGAATGAAGCATGGGAAAGGTATAAAGCTATGTTGAGAAAGTGCAAAGGACACTGTTTTGCGCAAGTTGATCAAATCCACATGTTCCGCAACGGTCTCACAGCTACAAACAAGACACTCTTGGATGCCACAGCTGGTGGTTCACTCATGTCCAAGACACCTGCTGAAGCTACTCAGATAATAGAGCGAATGGCTCTAAATGATCGTCAGGGCAACCATGATCGAACGGTCAGAGATAGGAAACCCGGAGTATTGGAGTTGAACAATAGTGATGCTCTACTTGCTCAGAATAAATTGCTAACCTCACAAGTGGAGCTTTTAACACAACAAATGTCCAAACTACCACAACAAATCAAGGAGCTGAACGGGGTATCTAATTCTTATCAAGTTGCGAAGTGCGAATTGTGCAAGGGAGATCATCAAACAGGATTCTGTCCACCAGTTCTAGAAGAAGAAGTGAATTACATGAACAACAACCAAGAACAAAGGAAGAATCAATACCAAAATCATCCATACCAACAAGGTTATCCACCAAGGCATAACAACCAAGGGTACCAACAAAGGCCACCAAATCAAGGGTATCAACAACAAACCTTCCAACCTTACACTCAACCACCACCACAACAAGGAGGACAGTCAAAGTTAGAAGAAACTATGACACAATTCATGCAAATGTCAATGACAAATCAAAAGAATCAAGAGGCAGCTATAAAGAATTTGGAAACTCAAATGGGTCAACTGGCTAAGCAGATTGCAACTAATCAATCAAATGCAACTTTTTCAGCCAACACTCAAGAGAACCCCAAGGAGCATTGCAAAGCGGTGGTGACAAGGACTGGACAGAAAGGTGGTAATAATGAAACGGAAACGAATGAAGTTGAGGATGATAAAGAAAAGGAAGATGAAACACATGCTGGAGAAGACGAAGAATATGAAATTATTAACAATGGGGCTGAAGAAGAAGATGTAAATAAAGAAGTCAAGAAGGAGAAATTAAAAAGAAGGAGTGCTAAAGACAAGATGGCAAACAACACGATTCCAAGTCAACATTTGCCATACCCCCACGCTCCGTCAAAGAAGGACAATGCCAGCCAATATACCAGGTTTATGAGCATCTTCAAACAACTCCACATAAACATACCATTTGCCGAAGCATTAGAGCAAATGCCCAAATATGCTAAATTTATAAAGAACATGCTCACAAAGAAAAAGGGATGCACAGATGAAGAAACTGTGGTGCTTGATGCTCAATGTAGTGCTATAATCCAAAGAACTACTCCAAGAAAGGAATCTGATCCGGGGCGAGTAACCTTACCATTAAATATTGGAGGTAATTTCACTGGTGATGGGTTAATTGATCTGGGGTCGAGCATCAACTTAATCCCTTTATCCATTGTCAAGAAGCTAGGGAATGTTGTGATGAAGTCTACTAGTATGACATTACAATTGGCCGACAAGTCTATCACTTCACCCTATGGAGTGATTCAGGATCTGCTAATTAAAGTAGACAAATTCTTTTTCCCGGTAGACTTTGTGGTTGTTGACATGGAAGAAGATCATGAGGTACCTGTGATTCTAGGAAGGCCATTCATGAAAACCGCTCGAATGATGATTAATCTGGATGAAGGGATCATGAAAATAAGGGTGCAAGATGAAGAGGTAAAATTTACTCTGTTCAAGGCCAAGAGGCATCTTAAGAACAAGAGTGATATCTTCCAAATCGATGCAACTAAAGGAGCAAGCAAGGAAGACAAAACTCGAACTCCGAGCTACTTCCAAGTTGGACAAGAGGTACTCCTGTGCAACTCAAAACTAAGATATCTCTCGGGTAAAGCAACAACAAAATGGTCTGGACCACTGATAGTAAAAGATATATGCGACCACGGTGCCATTATGGTAGAGAATCCGCTGACAAAAGAGAGGAGAACCGTTAATGGAAAACGGTTAAAAGATTACTTCGGGGGAGTGGAGCAACATGCACCATTCCTAAAACCTTGAAAGCATGAACCGTCAAGCCATGCGACGTTAAACAAGGCACTTCGTGGGAGGTAACCCACACTTCTAATGTTTTATTGTGTTTTGTTTATTTTTATTTCAGGAAATAATAAGGGGACCTTTCTGGTGAAAGCTAGGAAGAAGCAATTGATATGGCAATACCCTTTGTGAGTCAACCCTCTCGGGCTTGTTACGAAACATTGAGGTCAATGTTTAGTTCAAGTTTGGGGGTGGATTTACTCTTTTGCATTTTTCAATTTTATGCTTTTATTTTTGGTATTTTATCCCTAGTTTAGAAAGAGTAGTCCACAACAGAATGAGAATCTCAAACAAAGTACCAACAACGGAGCAACATGCGTGAAAGTGGTAGTGAGTGAAGTGAAAATTTTTGAAATTTTTTTTAGTTCACTTACTTTTTTCAATAAAGTGACAAAGCAGGTACGGATTTTTGAACTCAAACTCCTAATGTGTGCATGAAATTTAGGTTGTTAGTAAATTCTTAACAGAAGTTCTTTATGGTACACTATTTTATTGGATCGGTTTAGCCTTAATCATTGTGAGGAAAGCCTTCCATTGTTTACTATATGCAGGAGACCATCAATTGTTTTGACTTGTTTGTATCATGCTAAACCGGTTGTTACATCGTTTGTGGAAATCTGTGAAAGTGATTTAGGCACTTATTTGAATCTGAGAGTTCTTTTAGCCTACTCTAACGTACAACTTATTTTCTTCTGTGAGAGTGTGATCCTTTTGTTAACCATTCTTTGAGCCTGAGGTCAAGATAAGCATCATAATATGCACCAAGGAAAATACCTGGTGAGCTTTGATCTCAATAAAAAGTTTTGTTTTGAACCATCAACCATAAAATTTGGTGATGTGTTTTCTCTTTGACCTTTTTTTAGAAAGTAGGGGAGCATTCATATAATCTAAATACAGGTTGATCTCCAAGTTGGGGAGAGTCACATTCAAAAGAAGAGTAAGTACATGTGGTAATCGGTGAAGTATAAAAGAAATTCGTAGCTTGAAAAAAAATAATAATAAGAGTTTATGGAAAAAGAACAACGTTTGAATATAACGGTTGTTGAAAAAAAAAGGAGTGAAAAAGAAAAACCAAGCTACGAATGGAAAAAGATGGACGGGTGAGAGAATTAAAGTTATAGAGAAGAAGGAATGAGTTATGATTTGGATGCTTCCCTAGATTAGGAACAACCCTTGACTATCTTCTTTTCTTTGAATCTAAACCACATTACAACCCTAGAAAGACCTTCTGATTCTCAGATTCCACAAGACTTGATGCTAACAATTTGGTGAACGTATGATATGGATCTTTGTTGATTTAATTGTTTGGATGAGTGTTTAACCCCTCTTTTAGTCATCATACTTTTTGATGAGAGTGATTAGTGCTGATTCAATTACAATTGTGTAGTGTTTTGTGTAGCGGGGAAAATCTGATATCGAAGCCATGGGATTGACTCGAATCAATATTCCGTTTTGAAATCGCCACCGCGCTTTATTTTTTCAAAGGAAAAGGGAAAAGAACGTAAAACCCAAAGTTTTGTTTTTAAAGAAAAACAAGAAAGAGAACTCAGGTTCGGGTGTTGATTATATGAGGGGAAGGTTTAAAGCACCCCTCATATCCGTGGTACTCCACGGGAACCTTTTTGAAAATCTGTGTTGTGTGTGTGCTAAAAAACGGTTTGTTTTATTTTCAAAATAAGCTCGGCAAAGCGTTAAGCTTTGGGCCTACATACCTCCTCGGTGCAATGGAGAAGTCAGAGCTAATGTAGTTCCGCTTTTGGGAAAAACGTTTTTAGAACGAATAAACACTTTGTTGTCGTTAGAGAGAAATACTCAGCCACTGATCTTGAGCATGAGAACAAACGAGTTCTTTGCATCGCAAATGAAAGAAGGGCGCCAACTCGGATAAAATCAACGAGTATGCCACTAGCTCTCTCACGCGGAAAAGATCTCGTTATTATCAATCAATTTCAAAATCGTGGGGTATAACCACTCGTTTCGACAATTAACGGTGTCTAAACTTTTGAAGAAAAGCCACTGAGGGCGAAAGATATTTTTGAGAAAAGGTTTTTGAAAAGGTTTGCAAACATAAGAATATTTTGGAAAAAGGGAGAAGATTTTGAAAATTTAAGAATGGGAGGAGATGAAGAGACTAACCTAATGCATAAAGTAAAAGCTAAGGAAAGAAACGGTCTAACCAAATAAGAAGCCAACACTTGACATTAAGAGCCAAGGTAGTTTTCCCATCCTTTGGATTTATCAATACCAACACATTAACACTTGGGGATCCACATGAACTTATTGTCTTAGCACCACTTTGCATTAAGCACATTAAGATTCTGACGAAAATTGGGCAGAGTAACGGCTGTTTTCGGGTAAAATCCTTATATCAATGCCTTGGAATTAACCATCAAGGGCTTTCAAGGAAATACCTGCACACATAAACATACAACAGAACAATGCCAGACAGACAGAACAATCACAGGATAGCAATAGAATGAGTCCAGAGGTACTAGGTCCATAAGTCCGAATCTCCAAAGCGCTAGGGATAGTAACCGATAGTCCAAAGAGAGCCTTATGTATTTTTTAGATTTTGGTTATTTATTAGTGTTTTAGCGAAAAAATAAAGTATGGTCCAAGTGGACAAAAGAAAAATAACGGAAACATAAACATATGTCCAAGTGGACAAAGAGAAAATGACGGAAGGTAAATATGATGAAATGATAAAGTAAAGCGATAAGGCGAGAAATATAAAGAGCGGTAATATAAAGAGCGGTATAGTAAAGGTGCGGAAATTAAAGTTAGTTGTTAAATGTTAAAGATAACCATCTTGAAACTTGTCAAGTATGTTATCAAAGTTAGTAGGAAGATCTATGGTGAGTGAATGATGTACTCGGATTTAAAGTCAATGGGGCTTATCAGAAGCTTGATAAAATCATAGCGACTACACGATAAAAACCTCCACAAGTCTTAAATCAACCGCATACAATTCTCTTCCATGTTTGATCTTTTTATCGAGTCGGGACAAATGTAGGAGAGTTCTCCATGTATCAAGATCATCAATCAAAAGAAACAAGAAGGAGAAGAAGAAATGATCTAGCCTTTATCAAGAATCCATAGAATTCTCTAGATATTAAGGCTTTCATCGATCAAGAGAAAATAAGATGAAAAAGATAAGAATAGAAACAAATTGATCTAGTCTTTATCAAGAATCCATAGAATTCTCAAGATATTAAGACTTTCATCGATCAAAAGAAAAAAAGGAGAAGAAGAATATAAAATGCATAAAGATAATCAACTCACACTATCATTAATATCATTCATCTAATATTATGGATTAGGTCATTTCAAACCTATCAACATCCTAGATCCAATGATATTAATGAAGTGGAGGAAGTAGGAAGCCAAAACAAGCATAAAAAAGGCAAAAAAACACATTCTGCCAGCAGGAAATCGATTTCATGCAGAGGGAAATCGATTTCCATAAGGCAGTTTTCAAAAAAAACAAGTTACGTACAGCATGAAATCGATTTGAGCCTTAAGGAAATCGATTTGACCAGTGCAAATTTCAGCAAAAACAACATTTAAAGGCATAAAACTTGACTTAAGCAAACATACAAACACCTTATGATCACATATCAATTGGAGCACGAATTTTCCATCAAATCACCATCAAATAGCACCAATATAGCATCAAAGATGCATCACACACAAGCAACAAAGATCTACATCATGATATACAAAAAGGATGAAGAAAATTACCAAATCTTGAACAAAACTTAGATCTACTTCAAGAATCACCAACACAAATCTTGATCTCTCAACAATTGAAGAAAAAAGAGTGAAATAGATGGTGGTTTAGCTCAAAGTTTGTGAGGTTCAAGATGTGACTCACAAACTTTATGAAAGAACAAAGAGCTTTGGTGAATTTGGTAGGGATGAGGAGAGAAATTGCAAGGGGTTTTTTGGCTCTCAAAAGCTTGAGAAATGAGAGAGTAGTGGGCTCTATTTATAGGATGAGAGCAAGAGTAGTGGTAGTTTGGTCTTTTTGCATTTGGAAATTAGCTTGTGTTTAATTGGTGATTAAAGTGGCAATTAAATGGTAAAAAGTGGTAAAATGGGGTTTAAGTGGGTTTAATGAAGGGATTAATTTTGATGAGGTGGAAAATTGGTAAAATGATCAAAAATAATCAAAGAAAAAGGTGCCAAAATGATGTCAAGCTTCCCTCCTTATATTTTTGAATTTTGCCTTAAGGAAATCGATTTCCCCAGGAGTGAAATCGATTTCACTCTGTTCCAGAAGAGAATTTGGCGCAAAATACACTAGGGAAATCGATTTACCCAGGAGGGAAATCGATTTCATGCTGTCCAGAATGTGATTTTGTTGAAGATTGCTGCAGGGAAATCGATTTACCCAGTAGGGAAATCGATTTCATCAGTCCAAAACATGAAAAATGCCTTGTTTATTGCATGTCTTGGCTTGGTACCTACAAAACAAGAGCCTACAAAGAAATAAAGCAATGTTTTTGGTATTTGGGTTAGTATAAAACAAATAAAAAGCTAGAAATGCTCGATGGTTCCCCTCAAAGGAAAAATGATACCTCAAGGTTGTGATCTTGATTGATGATTGAAATGCAAATGATGTATGATCTTAGGGTCAAAAATTGGGGTATGACAGATGCCCCTATTTAAGTTTCTTCTTTCCGGAGATGTGAGGGTTAAAATCCTCAGCTCGACGTAATTGAAGAGACTTAAATATAAAATACACAATTTTTGAACCTAAGGTATAATGCGATGCTAATGGATGCATCAAGTATGCTTATGAAAATAGAGGGGGAATATAATGCCACTGGGGGGAACAAAAGGAATGAGCGATAGACTCGAATGAAAGGAGTGGCTAGGGAAACAAGATACTACTGGTTATCCGTCAGGGTGACAAGAAATATCCAGCAATACTTAGAAAGGGAGGGACAAAACCCAAGTTAGAAGTGTAGTAAGAACGTCTAAGAGTGGCATTAGACGATGAAAATCAACAGAGATATTCAAAAGTGGCATTGAATGAACTCTGGAACACAAACATATTGGGTAGAAACGTCTAAAAGTGGCATTAGACGACACCAACCATCAGAGACATTCAAGAGTGGCATTGAATGAATCTGAAAAAGGGTCCAAACTCTGAGGAAACAGCGGAGACATCCAATAGTTGTTTTGGATGGAAGGAGACCAACAAGATTCAATAGTGGCTTTGAATGCAAAAGGAGACCTACAAACCCGAAGATACGGCAGAGACGTTCAACAGTAGCTTTGAACAAAAGGAATCCAAACTCTGGAAAACATCGGGAACAATCCAATAGTAGCTTTAGACAAAAATGGAAACCAAAGAGATTCAATAGTGGCTTTGAATGCAAAATGGAAACCTGAACCCGGAAATACATCATAGACGTTCAATAGTAGCTTTGAACAAAAGGGAAACCAATTTGGAAATTTGAGCAACCATCCAAGAGTGGCATTGGATGGAAAGGAAAACAACCTGAGAACATCCACGAGTGGCTTTGGACGAAAGGAAAGTTAACCAAGCTCGAAGATATTGGGGTCATCCAATAGTAGCTTTGGACGAAAAGAAACCAGGGAGATTCAATAGTGGCTTTGAATACACAAAGGAATCTTGTTTGAAAAACCTGAGTAGCCATCCAGGAGTGGCAATGGATGGAAAACAAACTCAATAAACATCCAATAGTGGCATTGGACAAAAAGAATGTTATTCCAGCTCAAAGACATGAGCGTCATTCAATAGTAGCTTTGAAGGAGGTGAGAAACATGTTAATGGGGATTGTGACATCCAATAGTGGCTTTGGATAAAAAGTGAGAAACGACATGTCCAAGAGTAGCATTGGACAGAGAGAAAAGTTTACATATCCAAGAGTAGCATTGGACGGAAATAGAAACAGGCAGACGAACATCTACTTTGGTATGTGCCAAGTAAGTTGGACTTAGATCTCAAGGTAAAATGTTGATAACAACAGGACCTCGGAGAATGTAAATGAGCATGAATTTTGTTTCATTGCATGATGTTGAATTTTTCTATGCATGATATATGATCAATGCAATGCAATTGTTTGTGACAACTGAGGGAGACTCTTTTGTGAGGCACGATAGGAATTCTGATTCCTCAACACGGGAACTCTGCCAATTCTGCTTACGAAGAAGATGCTTGGACATACTTCTATTACACTGGTAACTGTATCAAATCGATGATCCTTTGAGAAGGGCTGATAAAACTGCTTGGGGATTGCTGAAGAAGATTGCCCCTGATTGACTAATTGTTGCAAGTTAACTGATCATGGCTTCAATTCTTGAAATGCATGTTAGGATGGCTTGCCCCAGTACAAGTATTGAAATGATATTCTGATCAACAAATCTTGAATGAACAACAGGATCTTGAAATAACATGCCCCTGATAGGATCACTGATCAAGTTTCTCGACTGTTTGAACTTCCTGAAAAATGAGTGCTTACTTGCAAACAAAATGTTCATTCAAGAATGGTAATTTTAATGCAATGCTCAAAGAATATTTTTGAAATCAAAATCATTTTTTGAAAGATGTTATTGATGTAAAGAAAATGGAATCAACTAGTCAAAACATAAAGGTTCAGACATTCAAAGTGAAAGATAAAACAAAGATATGATATCAAAGCAAATGATTGGCAAATCTCATGGGAGTCAGCTTACGCAACCTTGTTGTAGTATGCTTTCAAACAAACCTTGCCTCAATTAGGTCTTTTAAAGGTTGTAACGTGGCCAGGTTCACGGTTTCAGAAACAAAGGATATAAAGCTCAAAATTTGATTGTACCCACCCCATCTTCGTGATGATCTCCAGTCCTAAAACTCAGTTAATTCAACTTATGCATTCAGGTTCCAAGAGGCTTCTGGAATTGCACCTTTGATAATGATGATAGTTCACAAGCAAAGAGAAATTTTGAGATGGCAGTCACTTCTTCCTTTTGGTAGTCACAATATTTTGTTGTTTAGGAATTATTGACTTCTCTTTTTTCATCTTTTCTTTTTATATATCCCTAACTTTTGCCTGAACCGTTTATTTTTGAACTTACAGTCAGCGGGATGCCTTGATTCTTGCCTAAGTCGTTTTTGGTTTTGACTTAGCAGGCTTTTCTTTGTATACATTTTTTGATACATTTTTTTTGAAAGATAGTGACTGCCTTGCTTAATGATTAAGATGAACCATCTTTGGCTTTTGATTGACATCTCCAACATTTCTTTGATGTATGCGGAGGAGCGCTTGTGATTGAAACCTTTGTGGAAAGGTGTACTGAATGATTCTCTTAAAATAGAATGCACAGCCAAATTAACTGAGAACTACCCTGCCCCAGGTTTAAAATGTGGGTTTTTTCGTACAGAAAGAAACTCCTACTTCGAAGGCTCAGAGGGGTTGACAAGGGATTAACTTCCTTATTTCTCCAGTGTTTGGGAATTGAAACAATGCCTGTACATCATCAGCAGAGTTTTATTCGAAAGCATACAGTTCAACAACTTGGGTATTTCGTTGTCATCATCCTCCCTCCAATCTTTGCATAAAACACAAGTTTGATAGAGAAAGCAAATGGAAGAAAAAGTTTTGTAAAATAAGGTATAAATATAAACACAGTGGATGTTAATGAATTCAAAATATGCAATGCTCATTTCATTAAAATCACCATTCAGAAACAAACAAAGTCTAAAAAAAAACAGTACAATAAAGGAAAAACAAACAGTACAGAAACAAAGCCTAGTGACTAATCAGCAACAAAGATGAGCTATCTTGTCTGAAACACTTGGCTTTAGGAATATCTGGCTTTGATCTGTCTTCAGCCACTCTGTTCTGGCAAAGGATTAGTGACAACATTGGGACCCATATCCCTGAAAGATAGCATCTTTGCTCTAACCAACTCTTGCACTAAGGCCTTCAAAGCATAGCAGCCTTCTAAATCATGGCCAGCACCACCCTGATGAAATTCACAATGAAGATCAGGCCGAAATCCTCTTGAGGGGGGGTTTCGAGGAGGAGGCATGGCTCTTGTTGTAATCAACCCTTTCTGGACCAAAGCAGGATACAGTTCTGTATAAGTCATGGGAATAGGATCATAAGTTGTCCTACCACGATTCTGATTCTGATTAGCAACCTGAGATTGAGGAACTTGAACTTGCACAGGAGCGACAGCGGCTACATAAGGTTGATCCCCATTTTGAGGTTTACGACGAGATCCCCTTCTATCATCAGACACAGCATTGGTCTCATTCTCTTTCTTCTTGTGGAAGTTTCCATAAGGTTTCTTCGATCCACCAGAGGATTCAGCAACATTAGCAACTTTCCCATTCTTGATTCCCTCTTCAAGTCTCTGGCCAATAGTAACCAAGTCTGTGAAGTTTGAGGACACACTTCCAATCATTTTCTCCCAGTAGAAAGGGGAGAGAGTATCCATGAACATTCCAGTCAATTCTTTCTCAGCCAATGGTGGTTCAACTTGGGAAGCCAATTCTCTCCAACGTTGAGCATATTCTTTGAAAGACTCTTTTTCCTTCTGAGCCATGTTTTGCAGTTGTCGGCGATCAGGCGCCATGTCCAGATTGTACTTATACTGCTTCATGAAAGCATCAGTCAGATCTTGGAAACAATGAATGTGATTACTCTCAAGTCCCATATACCATTTCAGTGAAGCTCCACTCAAACTATCCTGAAAGCAATGGATAAGCAATTTATCATTCTGGGTATAAGCAGCCATTTTGCGATAGTACATGGTCAAATGGCTTCTTGGGCAAGTGTTCCCCTTATACTTCTCAAACTCAGGAGTCTTGAATTTTGCAGGCATGACAAAGTTGGAAACCAAACACATATTCTCAGCAGCAACCCCAAAGTAATCGTTTCCTTCCATGGCTCTCAGGCGTTTTTCTAAGGTATGATACTGCTCTTTGACATCTTCAATGTCTCCAGCATCTCCTTGACTTCCATTCTGGGAACGGGCAGCTTGATATTCAAACAGAGGATTCACATAAGTAGGCTGAGCAACAGTGTGCACAATAGGCTGAGATTCAGTGAAGACAGGAGCATGAAAAACTTGGTTTGAAGCTTGACCAATCACAAGTTGTGAAGATTGACCAATACCAGGAGTCTTCTCATATGGAGGAGTGTAACCATGTGGCAAACCAAACTCTGGCCATGTAGAAGGTGGTTGTTGAGTAGGTTGAGGGTCAACATCAGCACTTGAGACTTCAACAATGACAGTTTTCTGAGGCGGTTCTCCTCTAGCAATCAAAACTTGCAGCATTTCAGTTAGCTTGGTCATGCCTGACTTCAACTCATCAATTTCCATTCTGACCTCTGCATTGTGTTGCTCTTGGTATTCCATTCTCAATCTGACGTTGGCTCTAGTTCCGTACTTGTGTGGAGGAATCAGCTTGACGGTAGACAAACTCTGAAGATGGAGACAGACAAGGATAAGTTTTCTGGACAACCTGGATGTATGTATGCAAATGATGCAATTGTTGTTTTTTTGTTTTTTTTTTTTTTAATTTATTTGATTCTCAAGGAATTCAAGTTATTAATTTGTAAACATCAAAACATGAAGGAAGTAAATCCTATATTGGATCAAAGCTTTGATCAAGTTATCATCAAGATCAATCATCCATTTTGGTGGATTAGAGTTTTCACCCCATCAACACCCAAGATCCATTGAGTTTGATGAAACTTATGATGTTTACAAAGAAAGACCTATGAGTTCCTTGGAAATCAAATGAATGCATGGATGCATGGTTTATGCATCAATCACAATCAAGATCACACATGGTCGCACAAACAGAGTTCAAAGGTTCGACGTCACGAGCATGGAGTCAAGGTTAAGAACCACCCACAAAGGTATGTACTAGGGAATTTTGTACCTGCCAAACGGGTTCTACAAAGGTTCCCAGAGTTTTCAATCTTCTATCGGATATTACCGGCACGCACAATTGCTCATGGGCGCCAATAATATGCCTAAAAAGACCTCGTCTGAGCGTAGTATCGCATGACAACAAGCTCAAATTGGTACTTGATCTTGTTTCTGCACTACATCCTAAAAAAGGCTTAGATTGGTTAAAAAGGTTCTAGGCCATTCAGCTTCTACGGACACTCACTATTGAAAGTAATAGCGTTATCACGATGATTCGTAACAACCTCTACTACCTTCCATGAGGCCTCCACTGATTGGGGTTCCACCATATGACGCTCATGTTAAGGATTGCTCCTGACATGCGACTATTGGTCTTACCACCTCCTATCTCAAGTTACTCACAAAAGTTCGGGTTAGAACTTTATCTCATCACAGAGGAACCATCGAGCACCAAAAAAAAAAAAAAAAGAAAAAGAAAATAAACAAACAAAGCACACAATAATATATACAGATAAAACACACAGATAAACAAAAATAGGCTTAACACACTTAAAACTGGATCCCCAGTGAAGTCGCCATTTTTCTGTAGCGGGGAAAATCTGATATCGAAGCCATGGGATTGACTCGAATCAATATTCCGTTTTGAAATCGCCACCGCGCTTTATTTTTTCAAAGGAAAAGGGAAAAGAACGTAAAACCCAAAGTTTTGTTTTTAAAGAAAAACAAGAAAGAGAACTCAGGTTCGGGTGTTGATTATATGAGGGGAAGGTTTAAAGCACCCCTCATATCCGTGGTACTCCACGGGAACCTTTTTGAAAATCTGTGTTGTGTGTGTGCTAAAAAACGGTTTGTTTTATTTTCAAAATAAGCTCGGCAAAGCGTTAAGCTTTGGGCCTACATACCTCCTCGGTGCAATGGAGAAGTCAGAGCTAATGTAGTTCCGCTTTTGGGAAAAACGTTTTTAGAACGAATAAACACTTTGTTGTCGTTAGAGAGAAATACTCAGCCACTGATCTTGAGCATGAGAACAAACGAGTTCTTTGCATCGCAAATGAAAGAAGGGCGCCAACTCGGATAAAATCAACGAGTATGCCACTAGCTCTCTCACGCGGAAAAGATCTCGTTATTATCAATCAATTTCAAAATCGTGGGGTATAACCACTCGTTTCGACAATTAACGGTGTCTAAACTTTTGAAGAAAAGCCACTGAGGGCGAAAGATATTTTTGAGAAAAGGTTTTTGAAAAGGTTTGCAAACATAAGAATATTTTGGAAAAAGGGAGAAGATTTTGAAAATTTAAGAATGGGAGGAGATGAAGAGACTAACCTAATGCATAAAGTAAAAGCTAAGGAAAGAAACGGTCTAACCAAATAAGAAGCCAACACTTGACATTAAGAGCCAAGGTAGTTTTCCCATCCTTTGGATTTATCAATACCAACACATTAACACTTGGGGATCCACATGAACTTATTGTCTTAGCACCACTTTGCATTAAGCACATTAAGATTCTGACGAAAATTGGGCAGAGTAACGGCTGTTTTCGGGTAAAATCCTTATATCAATGCCTTGGAATTAACCATCAAGGGCTTTCAAGGAAATACCTGCACACATAAACATACAACAGAACAATGCCAGACAGACAGAACAATCACAGGATAGCAATAGAATGAGTCCAGAGGTACTAGGTCCATAAGTCCGAATCTCCAAAGCGCTAGGGATAGTAACCGATAGTCCAAAGAGAGCCTTATGTATTTTTTAGATTTTGGTTATTTATTAGTGTTTTAGCGAAAAAATAAAGTATGGTCCAAGTGGACAAAAGAAAAATAACGGAAACATAAACATATGTCCAAGTGGACAAAGAGAAAATGACGGAAGGTAAATATGATGAAATGATAAAGTAAAGCGATAAGGCGAGAAATATAAAGAGCGGTAATATAAAGAGCGGTATAGTAAAGGTGCGGAAATTAAAGTTAGTTGTTAAATGTTAAAGATAACCATCTTGAAACTTGTCAAGTATGTTATCAAAGTTAGTAGGAAGATCTATGGTGAGTGAATGATGTACTCGGATTTAAAGTCAATGGGGCTTATCAGAAGCTTGATAAAATCATAGCGACTACACGATAAAAACCTCCACAAGTCTTAAATCAACCGCATACAATTCTCTTCCATGTTTGATCTTTTTATCGAGTCGGGACAAATGTAGGAGAGTTCTCCATGTATCAAGATCATCAATCAAAAGAAACAAGAAGGAGAAGAAGAAATGATCTAGCCTTTATCAAGAATCCATAGAATTCTCTAGATATTAAGGCTTTCATCGATCAAGAGAAAATAAGATGAAAAAGATAAGAATAGAAACAAATTGATCTAGTCTTTATCAAGAATCCATAGAATTCTCAAGATATTAAGACTTTCATCGATCAAAAGAAAAAAAGGAGAAGAAGAATATAAAATGCATAAAGATAATCAACTCACACTATCATTAATATCATTCATCTAATATTATGGATTAGGTCATTTCAAACCTATCAACATCCTAGATCCAATGATATTAATGAAGTGGAGGAAGTAGGAAGCCAAAACAAGCATAAAAAAGGCAAAAAAACACATTCTGCCAGCAGGAAATCGATTTCATGCAGAGGGAAATCGATTTCCATAAGGCAGTTTTCAAAAAAAACAAGTTACGTACAGCATGAAATCGATTTGAGCCTTAAGGAAATCGATTTGACCAGTGCAAATTTCAGCAAAAACAACATTTAAAGGCATAAAACTTGACTTAAGCAAACATACAAACACCTTATGATCACATATCAATTGGAGCACGAATTTTCCATCAAATCACCATCAAATAGCACCAATATAGCATCAAAGATGCATCACACACAAGCAACAAAGATCTACATCATGATATACAAAAAGGATGAAGAAAATTACCAAATCTTGAACAAAACTTAGATCTACTTCAAGAATCACCAACACAAATCTTGATCTCTCAACAATTGAAGAAAAAAGAGTGAAATAGATGGTGGTTTAGCTCAAAGTTTGTGAGGTTCAAGATGTGACTCACAAACTTTATGAAAGAACAAAGAGCTTTGGTGAATTTGGTAGGGATGAGGAGAGAAATTGCAAGGGGTTTTTTGGCTCTCAAAAGCTTGAGAAATGAGAGAGTAGTGGGCTCTATTTATAGGATGAGAGCAAGAGTAGTGGTAGTTTGGTCTTTTTGCATTTGGAAATTAGCTTGTGTTTAATTGGTGATTAAAGTGGCAATTAAATGGTAAAAAGTGGTAAAATGGGGTTTAAGTGGGTTTAATGAAGGGATTAATTTTGATGAGGTGGAAAATTGGTAAAATGATCAAAAATAATCAAAGAAAAAGGTGCCAAAATGATGTCAAGCTTCCCTCCTTATATTTTTGAATTTTGCCTTAAGGAAATCGATTTCCCCAGGAGTGAAATCGATTTCACTCTGTTCCAGAAGAGAATTTGGCGCAAAATACACTAGGGAAATCGATTTACCCAGGAGGGAAATCGATTTCATGCTGTCCAGAATGTGATTTTGTTGAAGATTGCTGCAGGGAAATCGATTTACCCAGTAGGGAAATCGATTTCATCAGTCCAAAACATGAAAAATGCCTTGTTTATTGCATGTCTTGGCTTGGTACCTACAAAACAAGAGCCTACAAAGAAATAAAGCAATGTTTTTGGTATTTGGGTTAGTATAAAACAAATAAAAAGCTAGAAATGCTCGATGGTTCCCCTCAAAGGAAAAATGATACCTCAAGGTTGTGATCTTGATTGATGATTGAAATGCAAATGATGTATGATCTTAGGGTCAAAAATTGGGGTATGACATTTTGAACTTCTGGAGGTAATTTGCTTTCAAAATTTGTTTCGTGTATATGTTCTGAGTTTGCAGGAAGAGGAGGAGTAGTTTGACTTGGTTACTAAATTGACCCACTTGAGAAACCTTTTTGATAAACTTGTTGCATGACTGTTGGTATGTTTTGTTGGAGGTAAGTAATTTTGTTTAGGGACAAACAAAGCTCTAAGTTGGGGAGAGTTTTTTAGGAGTAAATTAATGGTAAATTCATGTGTTAATATAAGTGATTTAGTCTCTAAACTAATGCAAATTGTGATAGATCCATAGGTTTTTAGTAAGAATTGAACTGAATAAGTTTAGTTCATGTGTAAAGCAAATCGAATCACTTGTGGGTACTATTGATGCAGGTTTGGAGCTGAAATGGAGTTTTAGAAGAACATGAAGAGGAAAGAAAGCTGGAAGTCTCAAAGGCAAAGCAAAAAGATGAAGTTTGACAAGGGCGCGCCGCGGTAGTTCTAGCTGGCGCCGCGAAAAAGCTTTTGTTTTGTGTCGCATCGCGCTCATCCGATGCCGCGCCGCGGCCTCAGCGTTAAAAGCCCAAAACTTATAAATAAAAGCCCTAGCTTCCAAGTGAAAGGCAGATCTTTTTGTGAGCGAAATTAGGAGAGCATTCTGAGTTTGCAGTCAAGAACAACAATTGAAGGCCAATTCTTTACCAATCGAAGACATTCCATTGATGAAGATGAATCCCTCCATTAATTCTTGTGTGTTCTTCATGTCTATGGAGAGCTAAATTCCCCTTGTTGAGTTTAAGGTAGTAGTTAACCTATGAATATACAATGCCATTAATTATTTCCTATGAACAATTGTTTCAATTTATTATCAATAAGAAACCTTGTTTTTAATTTACACCATTGTTAAATCTTTGATCGAAAGAAAGGATTTTAACTTTTGCCCTAGGTTACTATATTGATTCAATCTCAATTTGCAGAGATGGAATTGTGATTGAGTTTTCATAATTATCGTTCCTTATTACTATTATCGATATTGATATTTGGAGAGATCGAATCTCGTACCGGTAAAAGTTTATCTAATTTGATTTGCAGACATGAAATCATATTTGAGGATAAGTGAAGATAGTAATTCAAATGATTGTTCAGTTGTGAATTAATTGATAAGTTGTATAGGAATAGGTTGATGAACCCTAAAGCTCAACATACTTCCTTAATCGTTAACAAACGTTCATTATTTGCATTTAAATTATTGTTTAAATTTGATATTATCACAATCATAAAACAAATCCAATTACTTTTTCTAACTCAAAATAATTAACTATAGAACGGCAGTGATATTAACCAATCCCTGTGGATACGATATATTACCGAAAATATTTACCCACAAATACTTTCAACAGTGCTAACTAACCTTTTTCAGGGATTTTAGATATTTAGGGCGCATAATTTCCAGGTAATAGGGAAGGACTATCAAGAGCCTAAATTTCTATCAAGGGACAAGAGGATTTATTTTCCTCTGGCCAGATGCTTTTCAAATTTGAAAGTATAATAAACTTCTATCAATGGGCAAGAGGATTTATTTTCCTCTAGCTAAATCCCTTCAAACTCAAAGGTACAATTTCTATCAAGGGGCAAGAGGATTTATTTTCCTCTCGCCAGATGCTTTTCAAACTCGAAAGTATAATAAACTTCTATCAAAGGGCAAAAGGATTTATTTTCCTCTAGCCATGTGCTTTCAAATTCAAGGGTACAACTCCTATCAAGGGGCAAGAGGATTTATTTTCCTTTAGCCATATGCCTTCAAACTCGAAAGTACCATACCCCGAATCAGAGGCTATGACCCACTGGATATGGTGAGCTTGATTCTCATAGAAGGACGTCCAAAGATGAAAAGTCAAAGTTCTTCAGGCGAAGCTGCTAGCAACAGACAAGCTTCTCATCTTACTATCTTATTATACCTGGAGCTGTACACTTACAACTCTTGTGTGACTTCGTCAGAATCTTTTTCCTAGAAATAATCTAAAGTGTCCTGCAGGGTCAGACACTAACGCTCAGTTTGTTTTCCACTCTGGGGTACTTGGCCATTCGATTGATGATTGTCAGCTATTCAGAAACAAGGTTCAAAGCCTGATCGACGCAAAGGTTATCATCATTCACACCTGAAGGCCAGATTTGAAGTTCTCCTTTGACTCAATGGACCTTTTGAAGCAATAAGTCCATACGAAGAAAATCTCCTCAATGTTGGCAATTCGTAATTTCTCATGCATTTTCATGCGTAATCTTTCTTGTTTTGTTCAATATTGTTTATATGCAATACTTGGTTGTTTTTGAACTATAATAATGATGCATTGGATATGTTTGTCTTGAAAAAATTCATTCGCTCTCGCTCTAATATGTTTTTCTTTGCTTGTGATACCAAACTCTCGGTGATAAAGCATGATGACTCTGAAGGGAGAATGACGAACATATGATACCCATAATCTCAAACGGTGAGCTTTCGAGTAAAACCCTGTTGATGATGTACAAGCATTGTTTCAAATCCTCAAACACTGGAGATATAAGGAAGTTAATCCATTGTCAACCCCTTTGAGCCTTGAAGCAGGAGTTTCTTTTCGATACGAAAAAACCCTCACATTTAACCCAGGGGCAGGGTAGTGTTCAGTTAATCTGATCGAGCGTTCAAAATTCATCAGGAGTGCACATCTAAGGATATAACATTAGTTATCCTTTAAAAGGTTGAGGACAGTAATAAATGAAATGGTTGTCCCTCGCAATAGAAGGTCAAAATATGACGATACAACAACGGTTATCCCTTGTCGACCAAGAAATGAGGTAGTCATAATCTTTCCAACGAATCGAAGACGTCCAAGGATCATACGACTTGTTCAACAAAAAAAAGAATGAATAAAAAAAAAGAGAAAAAAGCCCGCTAAGTCAACAACTTGAAAACAAGTGACTTAGACAAGAATTAGGGCATCGTGCTGGACATCAAAATCATAATTCAAAAGAATTTGTCCAGGCAAAAGTGTTAAGGAACATGAAACAAAAAAGATCCTTAGCAAAAGGGAAAAGTCGCGTGACTATAAATTCAAGATCGTGTGATCAGACACCCAATACAAAAAATAAAGTGATTGTCATGACCATGCACCTCATTGATTCCTCAATCGTCTCAAACTCCTCTTGAAGGATGAATGATCGCATCAAGTTAACTGAACTTAGGTTGGAGAACATCACGAAGGGGGTGGGCACCAATAAAATTTTGAGCCTAAAAATCCTTTCTTCTAAAACCGTGAACTTGGCCACGTTACAACCCTCAAAAGTCCTAATTGAAGCAGGGTTAATTCGAAAGCATACTGTAAACGAGAATACGGTAAACTAACTCCTAGGAGTTTTGCTAAAACGCATGAGTTGGTATCACACCATCTTTCCCAAAAAAAATTGATGTTTTTACATCCTTTCAAAAAAATTCTTTTAAACTTCAAGACAAACATGAACTTTGAATTATAATTATATTTCTCATACTAAACATTCTTTGCATATGAACAAGTATTTGACACCAGGAAAGCTTCCATCATGAGCTGCATATGAGAGGTCTAATCCTCTCAAGGGACAAATTGTCTTCAGAACTCCGTTGAGATCGAACGAGAATATCTCAAATACTGATCACCCTCAAGGGCACAAAGACAGTTGAATACCCTTTTGAGTAAGAATTCATATATATGGGGCAATCAAGTCAAGACTCGAAGACTCCCTCAGAAGTGTTGATCAGTCAGGGGCATTATTCCTAAGTTCATGATACTGGGGCATGCTGCTTATGATAGCACAAAATCTCAAAAAGTTTTCTCGATAGACAAAGTTGCTTCTGAAGTACATCGAAAAGCACAAATATCTCTTGCGCCTAACTCAGTGAGCTAAAGGCTAATGTTTACAAGGGGCATGCCATATATCCCATTCATATGGGGCAATCAAGTCAAGATTCAAAGAATCTCTCAAAGACGCTGAACAGTCAGGGATTTATTTTCCCTGCAAAACACTGTTGCAATTTGCTGTCATCATTAACAACTTTTTGCATTCATGCATCATATATCTCATGGAATATGCATAACACTCTCATTCATTTCAAAAAAACGGACAATACATTACAAGCATCATGACATCGCATAAGAAACTAACTTTACCTTTTCAGGTCACTTCCCAGTCGAATATCATTTATAGTACAGGGGCAATCAAGACAAGGACTTAATCCTGGAACTCGTTCATGGCAATGGAGCCTCTGACAATGGAGTCACAATTGATCATGACAATGAAGTCAAAATGATCGCGGAAATAGAGCCTCTGACAATGGAGTCACAATTGATCATGACAATGGAGTCAAAATGATCGCGGCAATAGAGCCTCTGACAATGGAGTCACAATTGATCATGATAATGGAGTCAAAATGATCACGGCAATGGAGCCACCGACAATGGAGTCACAATTGATCATGACAATGGAGTCAAAATGATCACGACAATGGAGCCACGGCCAATGGAGTTACAATTGATCATGACAATGGAGTCAAAATGATCACGGCAATGGAGCCACGGACAATGGAGTCATCATTTGATCATGACAATGGAGTCAAAATGATCACGGCAATGGAGTCATAATTGATCATGACAATGGAGTCAAAATGATCACGACAATGGAGTCACCGGCAATGGAGCCACCAATATAGTCCTGATTCTTAGTAACAAGAGGTGGTCAAGACAATGGAGTCAACGATCTAATCTTAATACTTCGGCAATGGAGCCAACAATTCAATTCATAAACAATTCATAGGAGATTGAGGACAAGCAAGTTAGATACAGCCTACCGAACAGTTCATTCTGATGTTCTCATGTACTCATCATCTTCAGATGCAGTCTAATGTACGACTACACTCTGACCTTCATATTATCAAAAGACTTGTGGCATCTTTAAGCCCACCTCAGACAACATTTTGTCAATCCAACTAATGGCATCTTTAAGCCCATTCAAACCATCAATAGCACTACTCCCTGCACCAGCAAGTGCAAATTTTTGGGTATTCTAGTGTTCAATCCTCTTCCACCTTCAGATCCCGAGTGGCGAATACGCCAATCTACATCTTCAGGTTTAAGAAGATTGAACAGGGGCGGCTGTCATACCCCAAAATTTGCCCACACTTTTCAAAAATTCAAAACTGTTTCGAAAATTGGGTTTTTATAAAATCTAGGTTTCATTTACACTAATATCCTGAATTTTATAAATATTCGATTTAATCTGTTTTAAAATATAATAGTTTACTCTTAAATTATTATATTTTAATAAATAGCAAAATGCTTACCGATGTTTCATATACTTTCAATTGGCTTTTTATTTCGAATAAATAATATAGCACAATTGGTAAGAAAGTAAGGTTTGCAAGGAAAGGGTCCCGGGTTTGAATCCCACCATTAACATTTTTCCCTTTTATTTGCTTCTAACTTTAGGTTTAATTTTATTTTCATTTTATATTAAAAAAAATCACAAAAAATACTTTATTATCATTTTAATTTTAATTTTCGTATTTATTATTTAAACATTTTCTAAAATATTGATTTTTCAAATTTACCTTTTTATTCACAAAAAATAACCAAAAATAGCATAAAAAATAAAAGTATTAACTTTCAATTCAAGATTAATTATCATTAAGAAAAAATCAAAATAAATATTTGAATGTTTAATTGAGTCATTTAATTGTTGATTTTGTCTTAATCAATTTTCTTTAGACCTAATCTTTTTTGATATATACATTATGGCCAACAATTCCACAATTTGGAGAGGCAGTCACGTTCATACCCACTTTTTCTCACATACATAAAGCCATTGTACATACTATACACACCAGAAATTACACCATCAACCATGATGTTCATGTGATTCAATTGTCATCACCACTTAGTTCATATCAATTAATCTCACTTCCCACCCTTAATTAATTCCTTAAACAAAACTGTAAGTGAAATTTGTTCATACTAACATCTCATTAATATTTGTAAAGAGTATTTTTGCAGAAAAAAATTGAAGCAGATCCAACACCGTACAACCGATCGGTGTCTAGCCGCCGCACCGGAATCGTGCTCGCATAATCAACAACCGCCCGATCTCCGACGAGATCCCGCCGCTCAATCCACACCTTCCGTACAACCGCTCAAGGTGCTCTCTTTTCTTTTGCTTTTGATTGATTCAACATCCTTATCTTGATCTCATATGCTTTTGGATTTTGAAATAAATATTCTAAGAAATAAATGAGAAGTTGTGAAAAGTTTATTGTTCTTGTATGTCTCTAAGTGGGAAAGAGAGAAGAAGATGGATTTGGCACTTTGTTGTATTCTTTTTCCATGGTACTAATATGTTATGTCATCAAATTTTATGGGGTACCGGTACCATGTGACATGTAATATTTTGATTGGTCCACTTAATTTATATTATTAATATTATTTTATTATAAATAATTATTATATTAGTAAATATTAGAGTATACGTTAAATTTATGAAATTGTAATATTAACCCAAACAATTTCCGTTTCCCTTTTCTTTTCTCCTTCCTAATTTTCATTCTTTTCAAACACACTCTTCTTCGCAACCGCCGACTGGCTTCCTTCTTCCTCTTTTTCTAAAGTTCTCCAACCTCACTTCATTGAATACCATAAGAGAATCTCTCGCAGTTACCGGCGCAATCACACTTTATCAAACGCCAGAAAACAATCTCTCGCAGTTACCGGCGGCACATCCTTCTGCACACCTCTTCTTTATCGAATCGCCCTTCGTGGTTCACATGTCTGAGCATTTCTTCTGATGCCAGTAAGTATGCATCATTTCTCTTCAATGCTTCTTCCATTGAACCCTAGAAAGTTGCAATTTTTTTGATAAATAAAAATTTTTAATAACAGTTTCAAACTGTTTTGTGTTTGTTGGCGTTGACTGATTGTAGGAATAGGAGTTGAGGAAGCTGTTGAAACCAAAAAAGGACTAGCAGCAAGGAATTATCAAGGTTAGAACTTGAAAACAAATGAGTCATTTTTTTTATTTTCTCCACACTTGCTACTCATCTATTTTTATATTCTATGCACTTTGCTTTTTGTTTGTTTTGGTTTCGTGATTTCTTTTCTGGAAATTCTTTCACGAGCCCCAATTTCTCTGCAACTTCTTTCTCCGTGTAACTCTAATTGCTATCACTAACACCCCCACTTTCTCTCTCTTTTTTTCAGTTAATTTCTTTTCAGAAACTCTTCTTTCTATCCTCTTGTAACTGGTTTTGGTTTTCCTCCTCGCAAAAACCCACCACTCTTCTTCTCGTTCATCTTTTACCGATCGATTTTTGGTAAGTTATTATTTCTCTTTCAATCTGAAATCTTTTTCAATAACTTTACGAATTTGATTGTTTCAATTTTTATTTTCGCTTTTATTATCATGATTGTGTTAATTAATTAAAAGTGATTGTGTTAATTAATTGCAATTGTACATTAGAGACATGAAGTTTCCTGTTAGCTATCCCATTGCACTGTGCATTTGTTTCATGTTAATAAATTAATAATATAGAACATCTATTGTTTGAATCTTTATGTATTCTATAAATTTTCTTCTTCCTGTATTCAATTTGTGAACATATTGGAAGGGAGTAGAAGAAAGATGAACATGATCTTCTTTCTATATTTTGTAAATTTGAGTGGTTAAGAGAACAAATTTGAAGCCAGGAACCACCATGGTAATCAACTTAGATAGAGCTTTGCGAGTAAGACAGTTATCATTACGGTTGTGTTGCACATAGGGATCGGGGTCTAAGGAGAAATGGATGTAGAATCAGTTCTATTTAATTATGTAAACTTCATATTTAGTTTTAAAAGAAAATTTATTAAATAAAATACCAATTAAATAATACAAATGGCTCATCTTAATTGGTCCACTTCACTTGGGTACCGGTACCCATTGAAACAAGCAGGGTACCTAAGAATTTGCCAATTTTTTTTCTTCCTATTTCATTAGTGCCACTTGTCGCATTTCTATGGACTACTATCATGACTTTGAAAAGTCAAACAATACTAATAGATTTTGTGAGATGGTGATGCAAGGGGTTACGCCCCACCGGTTCTATCATTTATATATATATATATATATATATATATATATATATATATATATATATATATATATATATATATATATATTTTTTGTTTGTTTCTTTTTTACTATCACTAAAAGAAAATATTAAAAATACAAAATCTATTTCATTTAGCTATTAGTTTAATTTGAATAATAAAATTTGTAAATAGAATAGTTAATTTGTAAATAAATTGCTAACAAATAAACACAAATTATTTTAATTATTTACTTTCTTTTAGAATTTAATATTTTCTTAGATATCTTGTGATTTTATCTTTAAATTTGTTAATATTTTTCCTGCATTGTTCAACATATATTCGTACTAACACTTTTTGTTTATGCGAGGTACTACTTTGAATCTTTGGACTATTACGGACATTCACGTATTCTATCTTTGTACATTTACCGTTTTATATTTTTTTAAATTATGTAATTGTATATGGGTTGTAATGGTTTAATTAGGACTTTATTTTCTGCACCTCCTATTATGTACCTCTCCCAAAACCATGTAATAGCTTAGGACCTTTATTTTCTGCACCATATAAACTGCTATATAATTGTTAGATGTATGTTAATAGGATTGTATGGAAATATAACAATTGAACGCTAGCTCACTAACTTCAAGATAAATATCTGAAACTAACACACATCGCACTCACTCACCTCTAGGGTACGCCTCTCTCGTTGCCTTCGGAAATAAATGGTCGTGTCCCTCGAATATAGAGGTACCTGTTAGCAAAAGTCCCGACGATTAAAAAATCATCGCAAAGATCATAAGTCCCTCGATGACCCTCGACTGTTGCCTACGAAAAGATGATTGTCCCTTTGATATTGCTAAAGGTACCTCTACTTGTTGCCTTCGAACGACCTCGATGACCCTTCGATGACCCGCACGTCCAATATAAACAAGGATTACCTACTCCTATATAGTATGGATAGTCCCAGGAACCTTAAAAATTACAGAAAAAGACTAATTAGTTAGGGTAGTGCTCTTAACCTGCCTAGCTCAATAAAAGACATCTTTTCACTACTCTTTCGAAAAACTAAGGCTACGCATTTACGCTAAAGTCCTTCTGCCTCTTTTCAACTCAAAACAAACAAACATGAGCTAAGCAAGTTAAGAGCCCGTAGATAACTACGGATGAAAAGGGTGCTTGCACCTTCCCTTTTCATAACTTACCCCCCGAGCCCGTTTTCTTTCAAAAAGGTCTTTTTCTGTACTTTTTACCTTTCCACGATTGGACAAAATAAAAGTCGGTGGCGACTCATGCTCACCGCAACATTGCTTGCGAATATTAAAAATAAAAGTCGGTTCACCGAGTTACAGAGAGGCCCATAATGACAAGCGGCATTCGATTGTGGCCTGTTGTTTCTTCAACTCTTCAATCTCTGGCACTAATTTTTGGGCCATTTCGATGTGTTGGATCCCCGCTTGTACCACTTCATCCAATTCTCTTTGCTTTGATTACTTGATTTCTTCATGGCGAGACTTGGCATCTTTCACTTTCTCTTGGAGGCGTTCAATCTCTTTTTCCCAAGATTTGATATCTGCCCCACAAGTTTCATACTCTTTTTGACGCTTCTCATGCTCAAGCTCGAGGGCACCAACATTGGCAGTTGATTCGTTAGCAGCTTTCCACGAGGAGCTATGAGTATCTACTTTCGTGTTGAGTTTTTGATCAACTTCTTGCTTTCGAAGGTTATCACCTTGATGTTGATCAAGTAAAGAACTTAGTGAAACAATCACCTACGAAGCTTCGTCAGAGACTTGGAGTAGATCCACCTTCTTTAGAAGACTTTTTAGCCCAAAGCAGCTGGTGGAATCTTTCCTCAGAACTTCGTTAAGGTCAGTCTCAAAGAACTTCTCCTTTATCTGGTGAAGAAGGTCTGGATCATCGAGTCCCGTGCCACTTTCCACCAAGATGCTCGAGGAAGTTTCAACCATGATTGGATGAATCGCTTTTGGTATTCATCATGGCTTTGAGGAAGCGTACATGATCGGTATTCTTAAGTTGCTCTAATTCGCCTGGAGTGAGTTCAGAAGAAGTCTTGATCGAAGTGGTTGTAGGAGTGACAATCGTACCAAAGGTCGAAGTTTCAATATTGCCTGATTTATGTAAACTAGAGACTTCGTCTATGGTTTCATTCCCAAGGTTAGTGTCCTCACTCCTTGTAGATTGCTCAGATACCTCACCAGTGTTAGAATGTTGAGGAATATCCTCCATATCTTTGTCCTGGTTGATAATGGGGGATGCATCATTCGAACGAGTACCTTCAGTGTGCTCAGGGGAAGGAGCTTTGGTGTTAGGTTCATCATCCTCGAGAACTGGAGAAAGGATGGGAGATTTTCGTTGAGGAATACCTGTTACAAAATCACGATACGTCAAGATAAAAGCTATGAAAGAATTATTGATAGATTCAAGGCGTTTAAAGGTATACCTTGGAGATTATCGAGGTCAAGGTTGAGATCTGAAGCTTTGAGATCAGAAGTAGTTGTGCCTGCATCGTCCTATAAATGCAAGGTAAGATGTAAACTTAGCATGAAAAGTTAAGCATAATGGATTGTTAGAATTTAAGATTCGATACCTTGGATGGGACATTATCCAGGCTTGAATTATGACTCTCGACAACAAAGGCGTTGCCAGTGGTCTTCAAAAGTTGTTCGTCAGAAAATACTTTGTCACTTGACGAGGTGGGCTTTGAAGTCCCAGATCCTCTTCCCTTAGCTGAAGAAATGGTGGCCTTCTGCCTTTTCTTCGCAACTTGTCGGGTATGAGGAGAAGATCCATCCTCATCATCTGAAGCGTTGGTAACGCTAGTACTTGAAGGTTTCCGCTTGGGAGTTTGTGGGGGTTTTGAACTCTGGAAATATTTATAATGAAGAACTTGAGTAATGTTCAGAATAAAAGCTCAAAGTTAAAGTGTGAGAGTATATACCGTTGGTTTCTTGCCAGTGGTGATAGAATCATCCCCACTTGCCTTGTTGCTTCTCAAAGCTTCAACATCCTTTTATGCAGCCGCCTCCTTGATTACTTTCTTTCAACCTTGAGCTGTGAATAAAACAAAAGTTAGTATACAGGCAAAGAAAAGGTTATAATCGAAAGATTATCCAAGCCTCAAACTTCAGGTATTGGAGTCTGAACACGAACATGCTCGAGACTTATATGAAGATGTCCTTTGAAATTATCCAAGGTGTGCTTAGTCGGAACCACTCGTTCAGTGCGTTTTTTGGATTGTTCGCATAGGATTTTAGGGACAATCCCACACACAAATCAGTCTGGAAAAGGAGGGCTTAAAGCCACACCAAAGTCAGCGCTAGGTAATGGAGGTAATTTTAGAGGATAAAGCTTGAAAGCCACTTCATAATGTTGTTCAGGTCGAACATACATGGGTAATTTCAGCTTATCAAGTTTATGGGAAAAATTTTCACGCAAAGTGACCGCGGCTTCATGAACGTTCTGACTAAGGTCATCAGGCCTGTAGATAGTTTCAAAGAACTTTTGAAAAGCTTAAATTTCTTTAATATGGGTTGAAGTACCTTTTTTGAAGTTTGTCAGCACATCAGCAAAAGCTTCAGTTAGTTCTTGCGAAAGACTATCAGCGTCGAAGATTTGCTTGTTATAATATTATGTCCACCACTGATGGAAATCTATAGTGGAATAGAAAGCAGATTCAAAGGAAATGGGAGAGAGGGTCGTGATGCTAACATATTTGGAGATCTTAGACTCATAATCTTCTTTAGATGAGTGCATAGTGTGCAAACACATGTGATTTCTCTTTTCATACATACATTTAGGGTTGAGTTGAACCAACCCAAATTGTCTTGATACGAGATTAGGTTGGTAACAAAGAAGACAACAGTGACTCTTTGGGGACCGTAGTCGATGGTACAATAGTTTAGGCGTCAAGAAATCCTCCCAGATAACCATAGATTCAGCTTGTTGGTCTGGAGAAGTTGTAGGAAATTCTCGTGTGAACCATTCAGGACCCACCTCCCTTTTCACAAACGGAGCCATAGAAGGACTGAAGTGATAACGTTTAGCAAACATCATCATGTATGCTCGAAAAGTTTCACGCAGTTTTCCTGTTTCTTCTATGGGAGTTAGATGGGCACCTAGTCCCTTCGACTGTTCGACTCCGAATGGCTGTATCTTCTTCATCGACAATGCCTTTATGTGGAAGGTAAGCTTCGAAGGTGGCGTTAAGCCATAGCTGGAGTATCCAGAAGGGTCCGGCGAAGAGGAGAGATCCGGTTTTGTAATTTTTTATGAGATCTGTTGCTTCACCAAGACTTTCATAAAGGTACCCTAAAATTAGATGGCTTAAATTTAATTTCTTTCCAACATTTATTTGGTTAGCCATACAAAGGTACCTCTTTGCCACTTGGAGAGATCTAGAACAGAAAATGCATCTTGAGAGCCAATGTGCCATAAATGCGATATGCTCTTCATCTGTTACTTCATCAGTCGTGGTGTCATGATGCTTCAGGATGAATGGAGTATAAGTGGCTTTGATTTCATTAAATTGAATGGTATCAGTGCGCATGTAGTTGGGATCGAAAACTTCCCCTGTTGGCCGAAGCCCTGTAATAGCGGCTATGTCGAAAAGGGTCAGGGTAATCATCCCACAAGGAAGATGGAAGGTATTATGAGAAGCATCCCAAAAATATACAAATTCTACTAACATGGTTTGGTTGTATTCTAAGTCTGTCTTAGATAATTGGATCAAATTGTAAATCCCTAATTCTTTCCAGAATGAAGCTTTTTTGGTTCCCACCTTAGCCAACCAAGCATAATAAAGTTTAGGATCCTTTGCTAAAGGAGTTAACCTAAACACTTTGAGGAAATTTGTCATATAATTCAATCTAATTTTCTTCAGAACTATGGCGGCTTCATTCGAAGCATCGTCTACATTGGTGATGTCAACTAAAATTGGGTTACCCCCTTTGTCTATTTGGTTCTTATTAACTAAGGGCCTAGTTTTATAATAAACATGAAAGAATTTACCTGAGAAGAACTACTATCCCCAGGTAAAGGACCCATAAAAGCATGAGTTTTTCTAGAAAGAAAGAAAGGGATGATTACCTGAGAAGCATAAATAGCACGAGTTTCTTCTAAGTTTGGGTCTAGAAAGTATTGCTGGTTACCCACTTATGTAGAACGTTGAAACTTTTGAACAGGTTGGAGAGCATTTGAAGTCTCCAATGTGGGGATTTGAACGGTGGAAGACGCCATGGATGAAGTTGCTTCAAGAAATAGGTTTGAAACCTAAAAGGGTTTTTGTGTGTTTAGATTCAGGAGGATGGAGAACAAGGTTGTGTAATAAGGAATAAACCCTGAAGGCTAAAGCTTTGGTATTTAAAGGTTTAGTGAGAACTTTTCAAATCTTTTAGGAATAAAGTTCAAAACGACACACGTCAGAAGCTGATTTAATCATATGGCGGTCGAACAGTTATTAGTCTTACTCCTAGTATCTAGGAGCTATGATCATAAGTAATGACAAAAACGTGGGAACGCATGTTTTGAGGAGACGTTTTTGAAAATGACAATATGTTTTGAAAGATAAGTCATAAATGATTGTGACGTTAGTCTGATGTCTTGGAACTCTAAAAGGTATGAGTAAAGCGAAATCTCATCATGACAAGAAACACCTATTTCTCTTGTTTTTCTAAACAGGCATTTATTGGGGGCAATTTGTTAGCTGGAGATTTCGAATGGAGAATATGCTTCTCGAAGGATTAGGGTTTGAAGAAAGAATGGCTTTCAATGGCCATTTCCGAGAATGTTATTTATGGTGTAGAAGCCTGAAATCGAAGCTGAATCGAAATAGGTTGTCTTCAAGACTTAAGTGTTTTTCTGAAATACGAGAGTACTGAAACTGGAAGTATTCCGTTACATTCTCACTAAAGAACACGTTTCCACGTATCGAAAGAGGATTCAGGTAGGAGGATTTGAATTTTTAAATATTCTGTATAACCCAGCAAGGACAGATGGCGCCCTAGGGATTCGAAACGCATGCATGTGGGGAACATGACATTTCCTTAGTGTAGGACCGTTAGGGTCCAATTAGTATAAATAAGGGTCTTAGTATCAGGATCCAGTGTGTTCATTTTGTACAAATCACTCACAAATCACTCAAGTATCAAGTGTTAAGAGAAAGAGTTCACTGAGAAATGTACGTATGACACCACGCTTTAAATATGTTTGTATTTCTATTTACAGAATCGAAATGTCTTTAAATTTCATTTACTTTTTTACTTAGTCTTTCCTTTGATTCAAGTGTCTTTATTTCGTCCGACAAGTTGTTACATTCTTGCACTTTACATTTCTAAAATTTACATTTCTTTAATATCTTCGTCAAAGTTCTATTTACGTTTATAACCAGTTTATTTTCAGTTGTGTACTTTGTTAGTTTATTTCGCAAGTTATTTATACGTTCATACCATAACCAAGTTTTCAAAGCAAAAGACCAACAAATATGAACCAAATTATCTCGAAAGACAACTCTTTGACTATGTCCTAGGATCAATCTAGTAGATCCTGCGAGTAACCAAAGTATATTTATAGTTTGGAGGACTAGCGGTTGTTTACCGGAAATCACCGTAACCATTGGGTTACACAGAATATTTCGAAATTCAAATCCTCCCGCCTGAATCCTCTTTCGATACGTGGCAACGTGTTCTTTAGTGAGAATGCAACGAAATACTTCAAGTTTCAGTACTCTCGTATTTCAGAAAAACACTTAAGTCTTGAAGACAACCTATTTCGATTCAGCTTCGATTTTAGGCTTCTTCACCATAAATAACATTATCGAAAATGGCCATTAAAAGCCATTTTTTCTTCAAACCCTAATCCTTCCAGAAGCATATTCTCCATTCGAAATCTCCATCTAACAAATTGCCCCAATAAATGTCTGTTTCGAAAAATAAGAGAAATAGGTGTTTCTTGTCATGATGAGATTTCCCTTTACTCATACCTTTTAGAGTTCCAAAACATCTGACTAACGTCACAATCATTTATGACTTATCTTGGAAAACGTCTTGTCATTTTCAAAAATGTCTCCTCAAAACGTGCGTCCCCACGTTTTGTCATTACTTATGATCATTGCTCCTAGATACTAGGAGTAAGACTAATAACTGTTCGACCGCCATATGATTAAATCAGCTTCTGACGCATGTCGTTTTGAACTTTATTCAAAAAAGATTTGAAAAGTTCTCACTAAACCTTTAAATACAAAAGCTTTAGCCTTCAGGGTTTTTCCTCATTACACAACTCCATTCTCCATCCTCCTGAATCTAAACACACAAAAACCCTTTTAGGTTTTAAACCTATTTCTTGAAGCTACTTCATCCATGGCGTCTTCCACCATCCAAAACCCCACATCGGAGACTTCAAACACTCTCCAACCTGTTCAACAATTTCAACGCCCTACATAGGTGAGCAATCAGCAATACATTCCAGACCCAAACTTAGAAGAAACTGGTGCGATTTATGCTTCTCAGGTAATCATCCCTTTCCTTCTTTCTGGAAAAACTCATGCTTTTATGGATCCTTTACCTGGGGATAGTAGTTCTTCTCAGGGTAAATTTTTTCCTGTTTATTGTAAAACTAGGCCTTTAGTCAGTAAGAACAAAATATTCAAAGGGGGTTACCCAATCTTAGCTGACACCACCAGTGCAGACAATGCTTCGACTGAAGCCGTCGTAGTTCCGGAGAAAATTAAATTGAATTATATGACCAATTTCCTCAAAGTGTTTAGAGCAATTCCTTTAGCAAAGGATCCTGAACTTTATTATGTTTGGTTGGCTAAGGTGGAAACCAAAAAAGCTTCATTCTAGAAAGAATTAGGGATTTATGATTTGATCCAATTATCTAAGACAGGCTTAGAATATAACCAAACCATGTTATTAGCATCTGTATATTTCTGGGATGCTTCTCATAATACCTTCCATCTTCCTTGTGGGATGATTACCCCGACCCTTTTTGACATAGCCGGTATTACAGGGCTTCGACCAACAGGGGAAGTTTTCGATCCCAACTACATGGACACCGATACCATTCAATTTAATGAAATCAAAGCCACTTATACTCCATTCATCCTGAAGCATCATGACACCACGACTGATGAAGTAACAGATGAAGAGCATTTTGCATTTCTGGCACTTTGGCTTTCAAGATGCGTTTTTTGTTCTAGATCTCTTCAAGTGGCAAATAGGTACCTTTGTATAGCTAACCAAATAAATGCTGGAAAGATATTAAATTTAAGCCAGCTAATTTTAGGGTACCTTTATGAAAGTCTTGGCGAAGCAACAGATCTCGTCAAAGATTACAAAACTGGATCTCTTCTCTTCGCCGAACCCTTCTGGCTACTCCAGCTATGGCTTAACGCCACCTTCCAAGCTTACCTTCCATGTAAAGGCATTTTCGATGAAGAAGATACAACCATTCGGAATTGAACAGTCGAAGAGACTAGGCTAGCCCATCTAACTCCCATAGAAGAAACAGGAAAATTGCGTGAACCTTTTCGAGCATACATTATGATGTTTGCTAAACGTTATCACTTCAGTTCTTCCATGGCTCCATTCGTGAAAAGAGAAGTGGGTCCTGAATGGTTCACACGAGAATTTCCTGCAACCTCTCCAGACCAACAAGCTGAATCCATGGTTATCTAGGAGGCTCTCTTGACGCCTAAACTTTTGTACCGTCGACTACGGTCCCCAAAAAGTCACTGTTGTCTTCTTTGTTATCAACCTAATCTTGTATCAAGACAATTTGGGTTGGTTCAATTCAAACCTAAATGTATGTACGAAAAGAGAAATCACATGTGTCTACACACCATGCACTCATCTGAAGAAGATTATGAGTCTAAGATCTCCAAATATGTTGGCATCACGACGCTCTCTCCCATTTCCTTCGAACCTGCCTTCTATTCCACTATAGATTTCCATCAGTGGTGGATAGAATATTATAACAAGCAAATCTTCGACGCTGATAGTCTTTCGCAAGAACTAACTGAAGCTTTTGCTGATGTGCATGCGAACTTCAAAAAAGGTACTTCAACCCATATTAAAGAAATTCAAGCTTTTCAAAAGTTCGTTGAAACTATCTATAGGCTTGATGACCTTAGTCAGACCGTTCGTGAAGCTGCGGTCACTTTGCGTAAATTTTTTTCCGATAAACTGGATAAGCTGAAATTGCCCTTGTATGTTCGACTTGAATGCCTTTATGAAGTGGCTTTCAAGCTTTATCCTCCAAAATTCCCTCCATTACCTAGCGCTGACTTTGGTGTGGCTTCAAGCCCTCCTTTTCCAGACTGGTTTGTGTGTGGGAATGTCCCTAAAAGCCTTTGGGAACAATCCAAAAAATGCGCTGAACGAGTGGTTTCGACTAAGCACACCTTGGATAATTTCAAAGGACATCTTCATATAAGTCTCGAGCACGTTCGTGTTCTGACTCCAATACCTGAAGGTTGGGGCTTGGATAATCTTTCGATTATAACCCTTTCTTCATCTGTATACTAACTTTTGTTTTATTCACAGCTCAAGGTCGAAAGAAAGTTATCAAGGAGGCGGCTGCACAAAAGGATGTTGAAGCTTCGAGAAGCAACAAGGCAAGTGGGGATGATTTTGTCAATACTGGAAAGAAACCAACAGTATATACTTTCACACTTTAACTTGTGCTTCTATTCTGAACATTACTCAAGTTCCTTGTTATAAATATTTTCAGAGTTCGAAACCTCCACCAACTCCGAAACGGAAACCTTTGAATACTAGTGCTGCCAACACTTCAGATGATGAATATGGATCTCCTCCTCATACCAGACAAGCTGCGAAGAAAATACATAAGGCCACCATTTCTTCAGCTAAGGGAAGAGGATTTGGGACTTCAAAGCCCACCTCGTCAAGTGACAAAGTACTTTTTGATGAACAATTTTTGAAGACCACTGGCAATGCCTTTGTTGTCGAGAATCATAATTCGAGCCCGGATAATGTCCCACCCAAGGTATCGAATCTTGAATTCTAATAATCCATTATGCTTAACTTTTAATGCTACGTCTATATCTTACCTTGCATTTGTAGGACGATACAGGCACAACTACTTCTGATCTCAAAGCTTCGGCTCTCAACCTTGACCTTCATAATCTTCAAGGTATACCTTTATATGCCTTGAATCTATCAAAAATTCTCTCATAGCTTTTATCTTAACGTATCATGGTTTTTTAACAGGTATTCCTCAACGAAATTCTCCCATCCTTTCTTTAGTTCTCGAGGATGATGAACCTAACACCAAAGCTCCTTCCCCTGAGCACACTGAAGGTACTCGTTTGAATGATGCGTCCCCCATTATCAATCAGGACGAAGATATGGAGGATAATCCTCAACATTCTAATACTGGCGAGGTATATGAGCAATCTACCAGGAGTGAGGACACTAACCTTGGGAATGAAACCATGGATGAAGTCTCTAGTTTACATAAATCAGGCAATATTGAAACTTCGACCTTTGGTACGGCTGTCACTCCTGCAACTACTTCAACCAAGACTCCTTATGCACTTACTTCAGCCGAATTGGAGCATCTTAAAAATACCAATCCTGTAAGCTTCCTCAAAGCCATGATGAATGCCAAAAACTTTTCGTCCATCATGGTTCAAACTTCCTTAAACATCTTGGTGGAAAGTGGCACGAGACTCGATACTCCAAACCTTCTTCACCAGATAAAGGAGAAGTTCTTTGAGATTGACCATATCGAATTTCTGAGGAATGATTCCACCAGCTGCTTTGGGCTAAAAAATATTTTAAAGAAGGTGGACCTACTCCAAGTTTCTGACGAAGTTTCGCAAGTGATTGTCTCACTAAGTTATTTACTTGATCAGCTTCAAGCTGATAACCTTCGAAAGCAAGAAGTTGATCAAAAACTCAACACAAAAGTAGCTACTCATAGTTCTTCGTGGAAAGCTGCTAACGAATCAACTGCCAAAGTTGATGCCCTCGAGCTTGAGCATGCGAAGCGCCAAAAAGAGTATGAAACTTGTGGGGCGAATATCAAATATTGGGAAAATAAATTGAACGCCTCCAAGAGAAAGTGAAAGCTGCCAAGTCTCGCCAGGAAGAAATCAAACAATCAAAGCAAAGAGAATTGGATGAAGTGGTACAAGCGGGGACCCAACACATCGAAACGGTCCAAAAATTGGTGCCAGAGATCGGAGAGTTGTCATTATAGGCCTCTCAATATTCCACACCGCTTGTCATTATGGGCCTCTCAATATTCCAACGTTGCTTGTCATTATGGGCCTCTCAATATTCCACAAGGAAAAACAATCTCCCTGAGGACTTTGACTAATTATGATAGTCTTTGTAATGCCTTTTTCATTTTTTCAGTTGTCTTGCTTTTTGTAATCGAACTGGCTAATGGATATATATATATATATATATATATATATATATATATATATATATATATATATATTTATTTTTTACTATACATATATTCTACCGTGCGATGTCACAAATGACATTTTTAACAATTTCTTTAATTGTCAAAACCTACTCTTTCAACCATCATAATGACCTCGATAGCTTATGCACGTGATATGATTACTCTTTGCATCTACTTCGTTTTTTGACTTGACGTTTCCACTATACTAGACGTAACAATCAGTTAATCATGACTTCACTTTTTCCAAAACGTCTAATTAAGACGTGCATGTGTCAGTTTCCACTATGATTACACTTCAACTTCCAAGGCTAGAAACGACGGACTCCATATCTTCCGTCGGGGATCCCACACGCATTCCAATGAGATTTCAAAGCGCAACCATTCTTCAAGACAATCACCCTCTATATAAACCTTACCACTTTTATCATTTCTTCATCATCTTCCACATTTTTCATCAAGGCTTCATCTTTCTTATACCTTTCTCTTGCAACAATGACGCCTCTTACTTATAACAACATTATTTCTGCCATCCAGAAAGAGTTTAAACCTTCTGCTGAAGAGTTTCACCAATGTGGCATTGATTTTGATGAACTATTTGCCACCTAAAACTTAAAGGTTTATCTCGAAATCTTAGAAGGGTCTATCTATCCGAACATGCTTGCTGATTTCTGGATGTTTGCATCCATCCAGATGGACCCAGAAGGGAAAACCACAATCGTTTCCCGAGTCTGCGGGTCTCGCATTATAATTTTTGGTTTGCATATATTGCAACCTATTTTGAATGCATGTGTTATACCCCAAAATTTGCCCGCATCTTTTTTCAAGATAACTTCAATCTAAAAATTAAGAGCTTCATATAATCTTGGATTTTTATTCCATAAATATCCTGATTTATGAATACTTGGTTTTTAGAATTTTTCTTATACGGTACTTTGGCTCGCTGTTGAATTCATTCTTACGCAAACGCCAATTACTGTTTTTTACTTCACACACGCTATTTATTTGAGATTTATTTACAGATAAATAGTACTGACGCAATTGGTACATAATTAAATCTTTTGCAGGCGCAGAGTCCAGGGGTTCAGACTGTACTGGTAACAAGTAAATTATTATTAACTTTTGTTTCCCACTAATTTTTGTACTATATTCCATTATTTTCAAAATCTTTTCCTTTCTTTTCAAATATCTTTCTTTCAAAATCAAATCCTAACTTTATTCTATACATCTCTCTTTTTTCCAACACTATCATACACTTTCTTTCAAATCCTACTTCCACTCAAATTTTCCTTTTGTACGAAATCACTTCATTCCCCAACGTCTCTATCCTTCTTTTCATTCTATAAATACCTCTCATTTTTTCCATAAAATCTCACATCAAATTCTAACTCATCTCTCAAATTTCTACTTCATATTCATTCTCTCTTCTTCCCCGGCAAAATGGCGAAGCGGATGGAAACGTGTTTTCTTATGATCATCACCGTCGTGGTGGTAATCATGTCCTTCTTCTGTCTCCATAGTCCTGAAAAATGTGGACCTGGGTTGTTTACACTCCCAATCATCTATATGTTATTGTTTGTAGCATGGGTTATTAATCGTCATTCTTAAAGTTTGTCGTATCTTTTATTTTTTAAACGTACCGTTTACTCGTCGTACTGTTCATTATAGTATGTAATATTTGTACTGCCAGTATTAAATGTCGTACTATCTGTCGTACTATTGTTTAATTATTAAGATAATATTTTGTGTGTTTTCTGCCAGTTAAATATTTATTTTTCTGTGCATTAAATATTTTTCAGGGTTATTATCGGTAATTTTGTTCGCACACAGTATATATTATTTATTTATTATGTCTGTGTTTTTCTAAAAACTCGTGTAAATAAATTTTCACCATTAACATAATCAAAAACAAAAAAAAAAGAAATTAACTTTAACTGTTGAATTTTCACCTTAACTGCTACATTAATACCTGAACAGTCAGTAGACAGTCAAAACCGCTGACAGTGCAATTCTCCGTGTTTTGTACCATCGATCAAATCAATCTTTTGCATTTCAAAATTCCAAGATTTTTGTTCTAGAAGTCTTCTGAATATCACATGATTAGCAGAGACTCAGCACTGCACAAAAATCATGTACGCTTAACTGTCTCCTACACAAACAGTCCCTAACTAGGGTTTTCTTGTTTTTTCAAGAGAACAAGTTTTTGAGACCTCAAATGGATTTCATGGACCTCCATATATCTCAAAGTACCACCATACAAATTTTCAAACTTCAATTCGCTCAGACGCACAGTCAGCAGCTCAAACAGTCAACAGACGACCCGTTTGACCAAAAAGTCAACAGACAGTCAAAAATGAAATTTTTTGTCAACATCCATATTTTGTCAAAAGATTCATCATTTGATCATTGGTTGATCATAATTCATCAAGGAAAGATCAAAAATCAACAAAACCCTAAGTTTCAAAATTAGGGTTTTCTCCTAAAAAGTCAACTGAACTTTGACTGGTCATAACTCTCTCATCCTTCATCCAAAAATTCAAACCAAATCTCATTTTGAAGGAAATTCAATTATCTTTCAAATGCAATTGGTCCCATGGTCATTATATTCACCATTTGAAAAATATGAACCAAGACATTACAGGTCATTTTCAAAGTCAACAAAAAGTCACTTTTTTCAAAAGGACACACAAGGAGCATGGAAAATTATTTTGATATGAGACCAAAGACATTGGTTAGAGGACATCTTGAGGTTTCCAAAAAGTACAAGAACTCCTTCATATGATAAAAATTGAGGGATTTATGCCTTGTTGAAGTTGGCCATTTTTTGGGAAAATGCATGAAATCAACATTGATCAAAAATGTTTTTTTTTCAAAAGGGGCCAAGTTTTCATGTTCCAAACATGTTCCCCATAATGTGAAGGGCCTCCCACGACCAAGCCAAGGCCCATAGCATTTTTGTTTCTTTTTTGATTTAATTTTATCACATTTAAATCTAAAGTGAAAAAGAAATAATGCAAGATTCTTATCCAAAGCTTTGTCCCTTGCATGAGTCATCAAGATAGCTTATTTTCTGCAACAAAGGGAAGTACAAAGTTGGCTTGGAGCAAGAGAAGTAAAGAAGAGCAAGCTTTGGTCAAAATTTCAAAGATTTTTAATATTTAAAAATCAAGAATTCAACAAAAGCAATCAATGCTTCTTGGCTTAGATTTTAAGCACATCTTAGCTTATAAATTAAGTGGTATGCTTCATCAATGTAGCACACACGAAAAGATAGCAAAGGCATAGCAAAGAAACTACAAAATTCTCACAAAATATCAAACACTTTGTAATTTTTGTTTTGCAATTTCTAGCTTACTTCAATAAAAAATAATCATTCAAATCATCCTTTGGGGTCACATAGAGTAAGATTGATGCACTAAACAAGTCCCATAATGCTTTAAATACGTGTATCATCATCTTCATG
This sequence comes from Vicia villosa, assembly GCF_029867415.1. NCBI lineage: Eukaryota > Viridiplantae > Streptophyta > Magnoliopsida > Fabales > Fabaceae > Vicia > Vicia villosa. The sequence goes on from NC_081186.1 coordinate 6,263,720, forward strand.
TTCATAACTTCATAGCTTTCGTTTTCCAAATTTTCACATGAAATAACTTGATCTAATCTTTGATTTAAGTTCCTGACATCATTTAGAGTAGATCCAATGTAGCTCATGCAAGGTTTCACTCCTCTAACACCTTCCACCATTGTTGGTTGTCCAAACTTGAGAAGCTTCGAGTTGCATCTTCCAGGCACTTTTAGCAAAATCTAATGCCACTAATGAACTCAGGGGGTCTTAATTAGGCTATCTGGGTTGTTCGCAACCATTTATTTTCTTGTTTTTTGCCGGTTTAAAGAAGGAGAAAATCGGAGACCAAAACCGTTGCCAAAACCCTTGAAAAAACCGTTGCCATAGCTGTGTAGAAGATGATGAACAGTGACTGAGACTTGTTGACCTCCACGCGTGCGTCCCTGATTGGCTCGTCAACCTTCAGCGCTCTCTCCCTCGTTTCTATTCGTCCACACATGCATAGTGGGACCAACCTGACTTAATAAAAGTCTTTATGATCCCACGTGACTGGTCAATACAAGTGCACCATGTTCTCTCCAATCTGGGCCATAGATCTCCACTAAAAATGCATCCAACGCACCAGATTAGCAGTCAATACCATGGACTCTTTAGCATATCACACATGATTATTTATTTTCTATTTTCTATTTTTATTTTATTTTCTTTCAATAATTAATTAAAAATAGTTTGAAAAATCCAAAAAATATAACAAAAATATTCTTAGGTTTCTAAAATAATCTATTATTTTTTGACATAAAATATTTTATTTTTTCTTAAATATTAAAATATTATGTATAATTAATTAGTATATATTTATATATTTGCTTTTTAATTATTTCAACCAATCAAAAAATCATAAAAAAAATTGTTATTTATATTAAATATAGTTTATATATTATAGGCTAATTTTGTACATATTTAGGATAATTTTCTCTTTAAGTTTTAATTATTTGTGTAATTATTTGTATAATTATACGATTATTTAACTTAATAATTTCAAAATCAATTTCAAAAATTCCAAAAAAATTAGTTTTGTTTTAAAATTAATTAACAAGCATTTTGAACATATTTTAAACTTAATTTTTAGGTTTAAATTTTATTTCCATCTTTTTCTCATTTTAATTAAATTAATCATGCATTAATTCTAATTAAAATCAATCATCCAAAAATCCAAAAATATTTCATTTATTTTCTTGCAATTTAAATTCCTAGATCAAGTGTATAGGTTGTCAAATTCATGTAAATAGCGTAGTTTACATTTCCCGCACAATCGATGTAATAGCGTAGATTTACTTTCCGCATTTTACATTTCCGCATTTTAAATTCCAGTACATATAAAATTGCGTGTATGTCAAAGATAAAAATTGAAACGTTAGGTCACTAACTTCAAATATAAAATATCTGAATCAAAACACAATCACACTTGCACCTCTTAGGGTAATCCCTCTCTTACTCTTTTCAAAAAAATCAAAAATCAAATTCTACTGTTTCAAATGCAAAATCGAACTTTCGTTTATATCCGGTGAAAGGAGAATTTTTTAAAGGAAATAGGAAAAGACCTTATAACTTAGGGTAGACCTCCTAAATTGCTTGCTCAAATCAAAACAAACAAATGTCTCATATATCGTTGTTTTTTCAAAATAAAACTTTCAAAAAGACAATACTTGGTATATATCCAAACAAGGATCATTACGAAGTTAACGTTCTTTTTTCAAAACATCTTTTGAAAGATAAAACACTTTGTATACATCCGCACAAGGATCATTACAAAGTCAATTTACAAAAGTATTTGAAACCACATACAAGCATTTCAAGGCAAGAGAAAAAAAATGATTCAAAATAAGTGAGCTAAGCAATCTAAGAGCCCATGGATAACCATGGATACAAAGGGTGCTAACACCTTCCCTTTGTATAACCTACCCCCTTACCCAGAATTTCTTAAATGTCTTTTTTCTGTTTCTTTTATAAACCTTTCCTTAATTGGATAAAATAAAAGTCGGTGGCGACTCTCTGATTTTCAAAAACACAAAAGCAGAAAGAGAAGAGTCAGTTCGCGTATCTCTCCACGAGAGGTATGGTAAAAAACCGAGGGCGACAACATGTATCCCTGGTTCTTTGCAGTAATGAAATATATTTCGACCTCTATTCTCTTCTTATTTTACATTACACACCTTGTCCAAGGGTAAGGCCATTTTGGCGAACGTTTGCCATTTTAGCCCACGATATATATTTTAATATCTACGTTTTTGCAATCTTTACTTCATGCATGACTGGCTTGTATCTTTTCAGATACTTTCTGTTTACTCTTAAGATCCTACGATCTTCTGCCAGTTCTTCTATCTCATAGGAATTATTTGAGAATACCTTTAAAATTCGAAAAGGGCCTTCCCAGTGCGGAGACCATTTGCCTAAAGCTTGGTTCTTTCTATCTATAGGCAAAATAACTTTCCAAACTAAATCATTATTAATGAATACTTTACCTTTCACCTTTTTGTTATATGCTCTTGATACCCTTTCTTTTTGCTTTTTTATCATCTCCAATGCTCGAAGCCTTTCTTCGTCCAGATCAATTAGTTCGTTCATCCCCATTACAAAGTCAATTTACAAAAGTATTTGAAACCACATACAAGCATTTCAAGGCAAGAGAAAAAAATGATTCAAAATAAGTGAGCTAAGCAATCTAAGAGCCCATGGATAACCATGGATACAAAGGGTGCTAACACCTTCCCTTTGTATAACCTACCCCCTTACCCAGAATTTCTTAAAGGTCTTTTTTCTGTTTCTTTTATAAACCTTTCCTTAATTGGATAAAATAAAAGTCGGTGGCGACTCTCTGATTTTCAAAAACACAAAAGCAGAAAGAGAAGAGTCAGTTCGCGTATCTCTCCACGAGAGGTATGGTAAAAAAACGAGGGCGACAGAACTGGCGACTCTGCTGGGGATTTTACTTTCTAAAAACAAAATGTTTTCAAAAAGGGGTTACCTTAGAGTATAGATCACTTCGATGTTTTCAATTGCTTGACTTGATTGCTCTATTTTTCAAAGGTTTGTTTGGGTATTTTGCTTGTGTGAAAGATTCTAACCCGAATCTCGAGATACCTTAAGTATGTGACAATAGACCAAGGAAATTGTACGACATGTACCGATACGGTTATCTGGTAGTCACTGTTAGTGCGATACTTTGGTTTATACTGATGTCCCTTGAAAACGATCAAGGAGTATGTTAGGCTTCCGAAGTGTCATTAAACACTAATTTGTCTTAGAACCTTTTAGTTAAACTTGACTTATGGCCTATTAAGTGGCTAGCTTTGAAATTGATCGAAGTTAGTTATCCTCGAGGAATATTTTGATCGGCCGTCCGAGCGCCATATTGAGATGTTGTCTCCAAGGATCATAGAACCCGAATACTATTTTAGGACAGGTTTTAACCAACTCAACTTCAGTAGGGAGGGTATCACCTATGAACTTCATGCAAGCCTTTAAACCTAAGGCTATTGTTTGATTTGTTTTTGTGTGCCACATGTCTGACATCATAAGCATCATAAGCATATCATTTTCTCACTAATCATTTCAAGGATCGAAGAGTTTACCTTTGTTTTGTTATTGCAGGTAATGGCTCCCGCTACCAGAGATTACATCCGAATCAACATCTTAACAACACCATCTGAGCTAAAAGACTTAATATCAGAATTTCCCAGGAATGCTCAATTCACTGAAAAGCACGGTCACCTACTCCATTTGGTTACCTCAAAATTTGAAAAAGACATGATACGGGTCCTATTCCAGTTCTTTGATCCCGAACATCATTGTTTTACATTTCCTGAGTACCAGTTAGTACCCACCTTGGAAGAGTTTTCTGAACTAATTGGATTACCTGTTCGAGATCAATTACCTTTCACTGGTTTAGAAAGGATTCCAAAACCTGAAATCATTGCTGCTGCCTTACATTTGCGAAAGTCAGAAATTAAGTCCAATTGGGAAACAAAGAGTGGAATCAAGGGTTTGCTTGCTAAATTCTTAATGGAAAAGGCTCGATTACTACTAAACAACAAAAGTTACCCAGCTTTTGAGGAGGTTATGGCTCTTTTGATCTATGGGTTGGTTTTATTCCCTAATCCCGACTAGTTCATAAGTGTGCACATTATCAACCTTTTCTTAACCCGTAACCCGGTACCAACCTTGCTGGGAGACATTCTACATTCTCTACACACTCGTACCATGAAGAAACGAGGAATTCTTATGTGCTGTGTACCACTACTGGCTAGATGGTTTACATTACATCTTCCCCGATCAGTGTTGAGAAATGAACAAAGAATGCAATGGTCTCGCAGGATTATGTCTTTGTCTCATTCAGATATCCGGTGGAACAACTTCTTTCAGAGAGACATTACTATCATTGACCATTGTGGAGAGTACCCTAATGTGCCACTCCTTGGCATCAAGGGAGGCATCACTTACAATCCCTCTTTAGCTTTACGCCAATTCGGATATACACGGAGAAACGGTCCCCATGACATGATTATCCGTGGCATTGTGTTTGATTATGAGGATGATTCCCACAGACATCGACGAAGGTTTATACATGCGTGGGGCAGTGTATATAGGGTAGAAAGCAAAACTTTAAGGCAATGGAATTCTATTCCTATGGAACCTTACCTCAGATGGGTGCGTACTCATGCTCAGAAGTTCATCATGCCATATCCCGCTATTCTACCTGTGACTATTGAGCCAGAAGTTGAAGGAGACGAACCTCAAGTTACTCTACATCCGGATATGCCAACTGACCTGGAAGAGTTGCAGAAATCTTGGGTTCAACTAAAAGAGGAAAGAGACACCTTCAAAGCACACTGTCAAGACTATGAGAGAAAAGTATTGGAGCTCACCGGACAACTCCAAGAAGAACAGCAGATCAACAAATTCCTGGGTGCAAAGAGAAAGCGTCCATGGGAGACCTGATGGATCCTTCATTTTCTTTATTTATTTCTGTTTTGTAAGCCCGAAAGAGGCAAAGAAAAAAAGAAGAAAAAGAAAAAAGAAAAAGAAATAAATTGTTTAACTAATAAATGTTTGTTTCTCCTTTGTTTTTACAAATCTAAATTCCAAGATCCTTGAAAACATTGCATATGCATTTCATTCATAAACATTGCATAACAGGTTCACATGACAGATTTCTCATCTCCTCGCTGTTTATTTCAGTTAGAAGAGATGGAATCTGAAACAAGCATCAAGAATCTCGAAGCACAGAACGCCCAAGTTCAGGTAGCAATTCTGGAACTAGAAAAAGGGCAACAAGAACTGAAAGCCCTGATAATCAAGAAGAAAAAGAAGCCCAAAGGATCAGTAGGCTTGAGTCACCTAAAAAGGAAGATCAAAATCCCAGTCAAAAAGTCCAAAAAGCCACCGATCCCTGAAATAGTCAGTGATGGTGAACAAGGAGACAATCACAGCAACCAGGGTTCTGCCAAACCCTCCCTCTCTTCTAATGAAGAAGATTATCATTCTGGAGACGATCAGGATGATGACAAATACCAGCAGTTGGAAGAACACATGAAAGCTATGGAGATACAAAAAATACCTGGTTTAGATTTCGATGATTTGGGACTCGTTTCAGATATTGTTATCCCTCCAAAGTTCAAAGTTCCTGTCTTTGCAAAGTATGATGGAGTTTCTTGCCCAAAACTACATCTGAGGTCCTATGTAAGGAAGATACAACCTCATACAACAGATAACAAATTGTGGATTCATTTCTTCCAAGAAAGTCTGTCGGGTACACAACTCGAGTGGTACTACCAACTGGAAAGTACAAAAGTTCATACCTGGGAAGAGTTAGCTGCTGCTTTTTACAAACAGTATCAATACAATGCTGACCTTGCACCAACCCGTACTCAACTGAGGGGCATGTCTATGGCACCAAAAGAAGGTTTCAAAGCCTATGCACAAAAGTGGAGAGATCTGGCTGGAAGGGTTCAACCACCCTTATCTGATCGCGAGTTGGTCGATATGTTCATGGGCACTTTAACTGGCCCTTTCTATAGTCATTTGCTGGGAAGCTCATCATCAGGTTTCACTGACCTGATATTGACTGGAGAGCGTGTCGAAAGTGGTATTCAAAGTGGAAAAATTCAAATAGGCTCTTCCTCTGGTACTACAAAAATGCCCATCAGTGGGAGAAATGAAGTCAATACAATGCACAGTCAGAAAGGTCGCAAAAATGAGCATCACCAATATGTAGGGGCAGTTCTGATCTCCGCATCTGCACCTCAAAAAGATCAACCGCCAAAATATACGCGTCGACCAGATGCACCAAGAAGAAATTTCACCAGAATCAATATGCCAATCTCTCAAGCATTGCAGCATTTGTTAAAAGCAGATCTGATCACATTGAAAGACCCTCCAAAGAATGTCAACACTTCCTCTCCAAGTTATCGCCCTGATGCAACATGTGCGTATCACTCTAATTGTCCAGGACATGACGCAGATCACTGTTGGGCCCTGAAAAATAAAATACAAGACATGATAGACGTTGGGGAAATTAAGTTCGATCCTCCAGAAACTCCAAATGTCATCACTGCACCTATGCCAAAGCACGACAAAACCGTTAACGCTATCATAGACACTGTTTACATCTATGATGTGAGAGAATTGTCAATTCCCCTCCTTGAAGTCAAAAGAAAGCTAATCCAAGCTGGTTACTTTCCAGGTTGTGACCCTGATTGCTTTTATTGTGCACACCTACCCAATGGTTGTGAAAATCTGAGAATGGGAATTCAAAAGTGGATGGATCACCGTATCATTATGTTTGAGAGACTCCCTTCTATGGACGATTTATGCGAAGTCTTTTCAAACGGGATGAGAATAGAGGACGTCTCAGTGGTTTCAAACATACCATTGAAAATCCCTACCAAAGCTCCTTTCAAAATTTCTGCTACACTCAAAGTGGCATCTATCATCATTACCAGTCCAACTCCGTTTCCATACTCCTCAGACAAAGCTGTCCCGTGGAGTTATGACACTAATGTTTATGTCCATGGAGTTAAGCAGGATACCTTGACTGAAGAGGCCATGAATTTTACTACTCAAACTGTTGATAATATTGTGGGTATTAGTAAGATTACGAGAAGTGGAAGGATCTTTTCACCAAAAATTTCTCCAAACGTTGCTACTAATCCAGCCCAGGTCCCAGTTCCTAATCAAGATATCAACGCTCGAGGCAAAGAGCCACAAGTTGAACCAGTTCAGATACCGGTGGAAGTCACTATTGAAGATCCATCAAAGCAAGAAATGGAGGAAATATTGAAAATCATCTGCAAAAGTGATTACAATATTGTCGAACAGCTGGGTCACACTGCTTCAAAAATCTCAATGTTGTCTCTGCTAAAATATTCTGAAGCTCATGCCAAAGCCCTGATGAAGTTCCTGAAAGCTGCACATGTGCCACAAGAGATTTCAGTCGATCAATTTGAAAATTGTGTTGCCAATCTAACAGTGAATAATGGTCTCGATTTCTCTGATGTTGATCTAAACCCTGCTGGAAAAAATCACAATAAAGCCCTACACATCTCTATTGAATGTAATGGAACCACTCTATCTCATGTGCTGGTAGATAACGGTTCCTCTTTGAACGTGTTACCAAAAATAGTACTGGAAAAGCTTGACTTCGAGGGAATTGTGTTGCAACCAAGCGATGTTGTGATAAGAGCCTTCGACAGGTCAACAAGAACAGTGTACGAAAAGGTGAATCTCCCAATCAGAGTGGGCTCTCAGATCTTTGATTCTACCTTTTACGTAATGGAAATTCACCCAGCATATTCCTGTTTACTAGGACGCCCTTGGATACATGGGGCAAATGCTGTAACTTCTACCCTACATCAGAAGTTGAAATATCTAGTAAAAGGAAAGATTGTCACAGTTTACGGCGAAGAGGAATATGTGGTTAGCCACCTGAGCAACTCCAAGTATGTTGAGTTGGATGACGAATTCATCGAAACTCCCTGCCAATCTTTTGAGGTGGTCTCTCCAGATGTCTCTACTACCAAGCATATTTCCGCTACTCCTACTGCAAAAATAACTACAACTATGGCTTCTCTCAAAGATGCCAAAGCTGTGATCGAAAAAGGTGGTTGCACAGTATGGGGACAGCTCCTCGATGTGCCTTACAAGTCCGATAAGCTAGGCCTGGGCTATGTTAGTGGAAATCAAAAGAACAGTCAAAGTCCTTGTTCTGGAGGATTAATGTCACATTTCATCAGCCAAGGAGTGAATGCTATTGAAGACGATGGAATGTTCTTGAACCATATTATTCAGCCATATCCAAATGAAGTTCCACCTGTTTCCATGGGAGTTTGGGATACTTTGGGAGAACCAAGCGGCGGGTATGATTTTCTAGTAAAGTATACTGCACCTCAGAGTTCTTTTATTGCTATGGAAGACATTACCCCAACTGGATGGGGTGATCAGTTTGAAGATAGCAAAAGTTTCACAAGTTCCATCACTGAGCAATACCAAGGTCCACCTAGTCCAAAAGAAGTTTGGGATACACTAGGAGAACCAAGTGGCAAGTATGACTTTATGGTGAAGTATTCTGCTCCCCTGAGCTTGCAGATTGCCATTGAAGACATCACCCCAACTGGATGGGACAACCATTTCGAAGAACATATGACATTCACAAACCCTGGCGCTCTTGAAGAAGTTGGGGAGACACCAAATAATGAGAATGATTTCCTGACACAATACTCTGTTCCCCAGAATGCACGAGTCTCTCTTGAAGACATCATTCCAACTGGATGGGACAATCTTATCGGGTATCTCGCTCAGCCAACAGAGATATCTCAGCCTGGGCTCTCGTATCCAGCAGAGTATATTACTTATCCCGAAAGATCACCAGCTCATTTCCCCACCGAAGAAATCAATGTTGTGGAAGATGAAGAAGACAACTGCAACTGGAGCAGCTGGATACTCCCTGCTCACAACAATGGATTGAACAACTGGGAAGCTGAGGATGTGATCTCCTTTGATCAGGAGTAAATGCAATTTCCTGTTTTCGTTGTTTATATTGTTCAAAGATAAAAATGGTTCCTGTACTATCGAACCATGAACTTGAAAGCCGTGTGCCTTGCCCGAAGCACACTGGTCCTTTTTATAAGGGTTTGTCATATCATGATCATGTTCATTCAATAAAATCATGGGACGTTTGCATATTCAAATTTTGTGATCCTTTTTCTTTCTTTGCTTTATTCATTTTTCAAATAGCTATGTGTTCTTACACACACCCACATAAATAAATGCATATTCACATTCACTCTGGATCCTGTTGATAACGATTCTGCTATTGCCAGTCATGACTTTGAAAATCCGATCTACCAAACTGAGGACGAAAGTGAGGAAGATTGTGAAGTACCAAGAGAACTTGCAAGGCTGCTAGAACAAGAAGAAAAGACTATACAGCCGCATGAAGAACCAATTGAGGTTGTCAACTTGGGCAGTCACGAAGAAAAGAAAGAAGTCAAGATAGGGGCTGATCTAGAAGACAGTGTCAAGCAAAGACTGATTCAAATGTTACAAGACTATGTTGAGATATTCGCCTGGTCCTATGAAGATATGCCTGGCCTTGTGTTATACCCCAAAATTTGTCCGCATCTTTTTTTCAAGAAAACTTCAATCTAAAAATTAAGAGTTTCATATAATCTTGGATTTTTATATCCTGATTTATGGATACTTGGTTTTTAGAATTTTTCTTATACGGTATTTTGGCTCGCAGTTGAGTTTATTCTTACGCAAACGCCAATTACTGTTTATTACTTCACACACGCTATTTATTTGAAATTTATTTATAGATAAGTAGTACTGACACAATTGGTACAGAGATAAATCTTTTGCAGGCGCAGAGTCCGGGGATTCAGACTGTACTGGTAACAAGTAAATTATTATTAATTTTTTGTTTCCCACTAATTTTTGTACTATATTCCATTATTCTAAAAATCTCTTTTCAAATCTCTTTCTTTCAAAAATCAAATCATAACTTTATTCTATACATCTCTCTTTTTTCCAACACTATCATACACTTTCTTTCAAATCCTACTTCCACTCAAATTTTCCTTTTGTACGGAATCACTTCATTCCCCAACGTCTCTATCCTTCTTTTCATTCTATAAATACCTCTCATTTTTTCCATAAAATCTCACATCAAATTCTAACTCATCTCTCAATTTTCCACTTCATATTCATTCTCTCTTCTTCCCCGAAAAAAATGGCGAAGCGAATGGAAACGTGTTTTCTTATGGTCATCACCGTCGTGGTGGTAATCATGTCCTTCTTCTGTCTGCATAATCCTGAAAAATGTGGACCTGGGATGTTGACACTCCCAATCAACTACATGTTATTGTTTGTAGCATGGGTTATTAATCGTCATTCTTAAAGTTTATCGTATCTCTTATTTCCTAATGTACTGTTCACTCGTCGTACTGTTCATTATAGTATGTAATATTTGTACAGTCAGTATTAAATGTTGTACTGTTGTTTAAATATCCAGTTAATATTTTGTGTGTTTTCTGCCAGTTAAATATTTATTTTTCTGTACATTAAATGATTTTCAGGGTTATTATCGATAATTTTGCTCGCATACAGTACATATTATTTATTTATTACGTCTGTGTTTTTCTAACAAGTCATGTAAATAAATTTTCACCATTAACATAATCAAAAACAACAAAAATATTAACTTTGACTGTTGAATTTTCACTCTAACTGCTACATGCCTAAACAGTCAGTAGACAGTCAAAACCGCTGACAGTACAATTCTCCGTGTTTTGTACCATCAATCAAATCAAACTTTTGCATTTCAAAATTCCAAGATTTTTGTGCTAGAAGTCTTCTGAATATCACATGATTAGCAGAGACTCAGCACTGCACAAAATCAGGTACGCTTAACTGTCTCCTACACAAACAGTCTGTAACTAGGGTTTCTTGTTTTTTCAGGAGAACAAGTTTTTGAGACCTCAAATGGATTTCATGGACCTCCGTATATCTCAAAGTACCATCATACAAATTTTCAAACTTCAATTCGCTCAAACGCACAGTCAGCAGCTCAAACAGTCAACAGACGACTCGTTTGACCAAAAAAGTCAACAGACAGTCAAAAATGAAATTTTTTGTCAACATCCATATTTTGTCAAAGGATTCATCATTTTATCATTGGTTGATCATAATTCATCAAGGAAAGATCAAAAATCAACAAAACCCTAAGTTTCAAAATTAGGGTTTTCTCCTAAAAAGTCAACTGAACTTTGACTGGTCATAACTCTCTCATCCTTCATCCAAAAAATTCAAACCAAAGCTCATTTTGAAGGAAATTCAATTATCTTTCAAATGCAATTGGTCCCATGGTCATTAGATTCACCATTTGAAAAATATGAATCAAGACATTACAGGTCATTTTCAAAGTCAACAAAAAGTCACTTTTTTCAAAAGGACACACAAGGAGCATGGAAAATTATTTTTATATGAGACAAAAGACATTGGTTAGAGGACATCTTGAGGTTTCCAAAAAGTACAAGATCTCCTTCATATGATAAAAATTGATGGATTTATGCCTTGTTGAAGTTGACCATTTTTTGGGAAAATGCATGAAATCAACATTGATCAAAAATGTGTTTTTTCCAAATGGGGCCAAGTTTTCATGATCCATACATGTTTCCCATAATGTGAAGGGCCTCCCACGACCAAGACAAAGCCCATAACATTTTTTTCTTTTTTTGGTTTAATTTTATCACATTTAAGATTAAATTAAAAAAGGAAAATGGAAGGATAATGTGTAGCTTGAATCTTAAGCATGAGTCATCAAAGGTAGCTTATTTTCTGGAGCAAAAGGAAGTACAAAGCAAGAGAAGTAAAGGAGAGAAAGCTTTGGTCAAAGTTTCAAAGATTTTTAATATTTAAAAATCAAAGTTTCAACAAAGCTCATCAATGCTTCTTAGCTTCATTTTTAAGCACATCCTAGCTTATAAATGAAGCAGCATACTCCACAAAGAGAGGACACGAATTCAGAACCAATAGAATGCTTATACCACTCTTGTAATCACTTGTAATTTTGAAGAAAATTTGAAATTCGAATTTTGAATTCAAGCTCATTTCAATAGAAATTAAACACTTAAACACATTCTCTAACCTTCATTGAATATATCCCAATCAATTTCAACAAGCAAAGCACTCAGAATCAAGCTTCATAGCTCACGGTTTGCTCAAACAAAAACTAACCAAAATCTCATTATATGTGCATATTTAACACGATGTAATCATATATTTGAACTAGGCGTGATGTTCTGATCGTTTCTGGACATTTAATTAAGGTTTGGTTAAGTATTCACGAAGCTACCATTTTAGGGTTTATGATCTTAAAATTAGGGCTTCTCAAATCAAGTAAAATTACAGATTCAAATAGGTCCCATTGAATTCGTATGGACCAGACGAGTTGAACCATGGCATCGCGCCAAATTTCTTTTATGATTTGCTTGTATTCGCTATTTTGCAGGTGTAATAGATTGGAGCTTTTTACACCACCTGTAAATGAAAGGTGTAAAAGAACATGTCTGATGAAGAAGACAAGACGTGGCGTCCTCTGGTTGGCCAGAACGCGCGCGTCTTTGTTTTTTAATTTTTTCTGATCCAGTGCCTTGCAGATGTGTTACGCGCCATATGCCCTCACTCCAACCACCATTAGATCATGCCAGCTACTCATCCTACGCATCAAAACATGCAGTCCATGCCATGGACTCTCTTGTCAACCACACATGATCATTTATTTTATATTTTCTATTTTATTTTAATTTCTTTGCAAAATTAATTTAAATAGTTTAAAAAATGCAAAAAATATAATAAAAATATTTTTAGGCTTCTAAAATAATCTATTAATTTTTGACATAAAATATTTTATTTTTTCTTAAATATTATAATATTTTGTATAATTAATTAGTATATATTTATATATTTGCTTTTAATTATTTTAACCAATCAAAAAATCATAAAAAAAAACTGTTCTTTATATTAAATATAGTTTATATATTATAGACTAATTTTGTACATATTTAGAATATTTTTCTCTTTAAGTTTTAATTATTTATGTAATTGCATAATTATGTTAATTTAACTTAATAATTTTCAAAACAATTTCAAAAATTCCAAAAAAATTAGTTTTGTCTTAAAATTAATTAACAAGTATTTTGAACATACTTTGAACTTCATTTTTAGGTTTAAATTTTATTTCCATCTTTTCCTCATTTTAATTAAATTAGTCATGCATTAATTCTAATTAAAATCAATCATCAAAAAATCCAAAAATATTTCTTTTATTTTCTTGCAATTTAAATTCCTAGATCAATTGTATAGGTTGTCAAATTCATGTAAATAGCGTAGTTTACATTTCCCGCAAAATCGATGTAATAGCGTAGATTTACTTTCCGCATTTTACATTTCCGCATTTTAATTTTCAGTACATATAAAACTGCGTGTATGCCAAAGATTAAAATTGAATCGTTAGATCACTAACTTCAAAGATAAAATATCTGAATTAAAACACAATCACACTTGCACCTCTTAGGGTAATCCCACTTTTATTCTTTTCAAAAATCAAAGACAAATTCTATTGTTTCAAATACAAAATCGAACTTTCGTTTACATCCGGTGAAAGGAGAATTTTCTAAAGGAAATAGGAAAAGACCTTATAACTTAGGGTAGACCTCCTAATTTGCTTGCTCAAATCAAAACAAACAAATGTCTCTTATACTGTTGTTTTTCAAAATAAAACTTTCAAAAAAGACAATACTTTGTATATATCCAAACGAGGATCATTACGAAGTTAACGTTCTTTTTTCAAAAACATCTTTTGAAAGATAAAAACACTTTGTATACATCCGCACAAGGATCATTACAAAGCCAATTTAGAAAGGTATTTGAAACCACATACAAGCATTTCAAGGCAATAGAAAAGTGATTCAAAACAAGTGAGCTAAGAAAATTAAAGAGCCCATGGATAACCATGGATACAAAGGGTGCTAACACCTTCCCTTTGTATAACCTACCCCCTTAACCAGAATTTCTTAAAGGTCTTTTTCTGTTTCTTTTATAAACCTTTCCTTAATTGGATAAAATAAAAGTCGGTGGCGACTCTCTGATTTTCAAAAACACAAAAGCAGAAAGAGAAGAGTCAGTTCGCGTATCTCTCCACGAGAGGTATGGTAAAAAAACGAGGGCGACAGAACTGGCGACTCTGCTGGGGATTTTACTTTCTAAAAACAAAATGTTTTCAAAAAGGGGTTACCTTAGAGTATAGATCACTTCGATGTTTTCAATTGCTTGACTTGATTGCTCTATTTTTCAAAGGTTTGTTTGGGTATTTTGCTTGTGTGAAAGATTCTAACCCGAATCTCGAGATACCTTAAGTATGTGACTATAGACCAAGGAAATTGTACGACATGTACCGATACGGTTATCTGGTAGTCACCGTTAGTGCGATACTTTGGTTTATACTGATGTCCCTTGAAAACGATCAAGGAGTATGTTAGGCTTCCGAAGTGTCATTAAACATTAATTTGTCTTAGAACCTTTTAGTTAAACTTGACTTATGGCCTATTAAGTGGCTAGCTTTGAAATTGATCGAAGTTAGTTATCCTCGAGGAATATTTTGATCGGCCGTCCGAGCGCCATATTGAGATGTTGTCTCCAAGGATCATAGAACCCGAATACTATTTTAGGACAGGTTTTAACCAACTCAACTTCAGTAGGGAGGGTATCACCTATGAACTTCATGCAAGCCTTTAAACCTAAGGCTATTGTTTGATTTGTTTTTGTGTGCCACATGTCTGACATCATAAGCATCATAAGCATATCATTTTCTCACTAATCATTTCAAGGATCGAAGAGTTTACCTTTGTTTTGTTATTGCAGGTAATGGCTCCCGCTACCAGAGATTACATCCGAATCAACATCTTAACAACACCATCTGAGCTAAAATACTTAATATCAGAATTTCCCAGGAATGCTCAATTCACTGAAAAACACGGTCACCTACTCCATTTGGTTACCTCAAAATTTGAAGAAGACATGATACGGGTCCTATTCCAGTTCTTTGATCCCGAACATCATTGTTTTACATTTCCTGATTACCAGTTAGTACCCACCTTGGAAGAGTTTTTTGAACTAATTGGATTACCTGTTCGAGATCAATTACCTTTCACTGGTTTAGAAAGGATTCCAAAACCTGAAATCATTGCTGCTGCCTTACATTTGCGAAAGTCAGAAATCAAGTCCAATTGGGAAACAAAGAGTGGAATCAAGGGTTTGCTTGCTAAATTCTTAATGGAAAAGGCTCGATTACTACTAAACAACAAAAGTTACCCAGCTTTTGAGGAGGTTATGGCTCTTTTGATCTATGGGTTGGTTTTATTCCCTAATCCCGACCAGTTCATAAGTGTGCACATTATCAACCTTTTCTTAACCCGTAACCCGGGGTACCAACCTTGCTGGGAGACATTCTACATTCTCTACACACTCGTACCATGAAGAAACGAGGAATTCTTATGTGTTGTGTACCACTACTGGCTAGATGGTTTACATTACATCTTCCCCGATCAGTGTTGAGAAATGAACAAAGAATGCAATGGTCTCGCAGGATTATGTCTTTGTCTCATTCAGATATCCGGTGGAACAACTTCTTTCAGAGAGACATTACTATCATTGATCATTGTGGAGAGTACCCTAATGTGCCACTTCTTGGCATCAAGGGAGGCATCACTTACAATCCCTCTTTAGCTTTACGCCAATTCGGATATGCACGAAGAAACGGTCCTCATGACATGATCATCTGTGGCATTGTGTTTGATTACGAGAATGATTCCCACAGACATCGACGAAGGTTTATACATGCGTGGGGCAGTGTCTATAGAATAGAAAGCAAAACTTTGGGGCAATGGAATTCTATTCCTATGGAACCTTACCTCAGATGGGTGCGTACTCATGCTTAGAAGTTCATCATGCCATATCCCGCTGTTCTACCTGTGACTATTGAGCCAGAAGTCGAAGGAGACGAACCTCGAGTTATTCTACATCCGGATATGCCAACTGACCTGGAAGAGTTGCAGAAATCTTGGGTTCAACTAAAAGAGGAAAGAGACACCTTCAAAGCACACTGTCAAGACCATGAGAGGAGATTATTGGAGCTCACCGGACAACTCCAAGAAGAACAGCAGATCAACACATTCCTGGGTGCAAAGAGAAAGCGTCCATGGGAGACTTGAGGGATCCTTCATTTTCTTTATTTATTTATGTTTTGTAAGCCCGAATGAGGCAAAAGAAAAAAAGAAATAAATTGTTTAACTAATAAATGTTTGTTTCTCTTTTGTTTTAACAAATCTAAATTCTAAGATCCTTGAAAACATTGCATATGCATTTCATTCATAAACATTGCATAACAGGTTCACATGACGGATTTCTCATCTCCTCGCTGTTTATTTCAGTTAGAAGAGATGGAATCTGAAATAAGCATCAAGAATCTCGAAGCACAGAACGTCCAAGTTCAAGTAGCAATTCTGGAACTGGCAAAGGGGCAACAAGAACTGAAAGCCCTGATAATCAAGAAGAAAAAGAAGCCCAAAGGATCTGTAGGCTTGAGTCACCTGAAAAGGAAGATCAAAATCCCAGTCAAAAAGTTCAAAAAGCCACCGATCCCTGAAATAGTCGGTGATGGTGAACAAGGAGACAATCACAGCAATTAGGGTTCTGCCAAACCCTCTCTCTCTCTTCTAATGAAGAAGATTATCATTCTGGAGACGAACAGGATGATGACAAATACCAGCAGTTGGAAGAACGCATGAAAGCTATGGAGATACAAAAAATACCTGGTTTAGATTTCAATGATCTAGGGCTCATATTAGATATTGTTATCCCTCTAAAGTTCAAAGTTCCTGTCTTTGCAAAATATGATGGAGTTTCTTGCTCAAAACTACATCTGAGGTCCTATGTAAGGAAGATACAACCTCATACAGTAGATAACAAATTGTGGATTCACTTCTTCCAAGAAAGTCTGTCGGGTACACAACTCGAGTGGTACTACCAACTGGAAAGTACAAAAGTTCATACCTGGGAAGAGTTAGCTGCTGCTTTTTACAAACAGTATCAATACAATGCTGATCTTGCACCAACCTGTAACACCCCGAATTTAATTAAATTGGTTAATTAAATTATTGAAGGATTTAAATATTTAATTTAGTCGAATTTGGATTGTCGGTGTTATTTAAGGGCGTATTTGGAATTATATAAATTGAAGACGGATATTCGGAAAATAATATTAAGAATAATATTATTTATAAGTCGGAATTATTATATTGAAGGAATTATTATTACAAGTGATATTTTGGTTATTGAGTTATATCTCTTATTGGGCCTAAATTGATTTTGGAGGATATTAAATAAATAAGAGTTGTTAACCACTAAGCCCAAATTGGATTTTAAATTAGGGTTTTAGAGATGAGAAAGAGTAGTTGTCATTTTTGGAGAAAACAAGAATAGAAGAGAAAGAGGCAAGTTTTGGAGAAGATGAACAAAGCTTGAAGATTTCCATCTATGGTGCCAAATTGGAGATCCAACAAGTTGCCTCAAATTGAATAAGGTAAGGGTGGGGTTCTCTTCCTATAATGGGGCTTATGAAATCTTGTATGTGGGGGAATTGGGTGTGTAAATTATTGCATTAACTTGTGTTAATTATTGCTGGAAATTAGGGATTTAGGTTTTGTGGTTGTTGTGTTAAATTGCTCCGAAAAACTGGAATTTATGTGGTTGCCGTATGTTGTTATTTGAGTTGCTGTATTAACAGGCCCATTGAAGGGCGGTAATGCTTGCACAGTCGTCACTCCGGTGCTGCTGTTTGTGTGTTGCTGTTCATGTTCGTATACGTGATTCTACATAGAGAAACATATAATATTTTAATTTAATGTTCATATAATATGTGTGTTGCTGTTCATGACATTTTCCAATATTAGAGAAACATGTATATACATATCTATCTATCAGTATATTATATTTTGAAATGTAAATGAAGTATATTATATTATGAAATGTAAATGAAATATAAAACAGTCTCGTTTGATCGAAATAGCCGAATTAAGCGGTATAGTTAGTTGTCCGGAATTTGATGAAAATTTACGTGGTAGCTAAATTTAATTAGTAGATTAACATGGTGGTGTTATTTTGTTGAAATTGTGATATTTTACGAATCGACTGAAATTGTATTTGGTTTAAATATTCTTTATAAATAAATTATAATAATTTAATAGAATTGTCAATAGAGTTGTTAGAGTTGTCAATAGAGTTGTTAGAGTTGTCAATAGAGTTGTTAGAGTCGACAATAAGTTGTCAGAGTTGTTTTGAATTATTAAAAGTCATATTTTTATTTGTTTTGAGTAATTCTGACATGTTTAGAGTTGTCAGTGTATAACGTCGGTGTTTGTTTTTTTATTGGAACTTTAACAGTTCATATCTTTTGAACCGTAACTCCGTTTGAGTCTCCGTTCGAGGCGTTAGAAAGCTAGCGTGATATTCTTTTCAATAAAAATGGTCTTGAACAATAGAATGCTAGAAATTGGAAATGGAGTAGAAATAGAAGTTAATTAAATTAATATAGTGTGATTATTAATTGGTTGATTAAATTAATAGTTGAATTAATTTCAATGTGTTTAATTGATTAGAATATAATTTGGAATTAGATTAACTATTTGGTTTGTCGGTAAATTACGATATTTTGATAATTTATTCGTAATTGTGTTTTGACTTGAATATGTATGTTGAGAAATATATATTATTATGTCAATGATGTTGTTTTGATATTGATTCTCTGTGGGTAGTTGGATAGCATTAATTTTAATGATTAATTGCTTGATTTTAAATGTGTATGTTCATATATAATTGGCAAAATGAGAATTAACATGAGATAGTATGGTTACTAGTGTTAATTGGATTTTGTGAATCGTAATTGATTAATTGGCCTTTTATATGTGAATGATATGTATGTGTTGTGAATGTTGTGTATAATTGGTGGATAATTCATCGAGTTGAATTATTGTGATATGCTAAATATTAAGATGGTAGAGATGATCTTAATTGCATATATTTGTCAACATTGTACATGCATTCATGTCATGGTGTGCCTTGAAACAAAGGTGGTTTGCTTTGAAACAAAAGCGGGGCTTGAATTCTAGAGTGAATTCGGAAAGCGGTAAACTATATGTTTACATTTGGTGGCTTTGATCTTGTCCGGATCTGAAGCGTGGCTAGATTCTATATGAATCGGAAGCGGTGGAACTTTGGGTCCATATTGGGTACCACATGCATAGAGTCACATGTCTTGCATTGAGTCACATTGAGGTTAAGTGATGTTTGAATATATGCATTTATGTGATTGTCATGTGTACATGAGATGAGATAATTGAAATTGGTGATGTTTTGATATATCATCGGTTAAACGTGTGAATATGTGATAATGATGGATTGTGTATATATTTGGGATAATAGTATTGAATCTTTTGAGTATTATACTATTGAATTTTGTGCTTACTTGAATATGTGAAATTTATTAGATGATACTATTTACATGATTATGACTTGTTGTGTGATGAAAAGTATGTGAGATTAATGAACTGTAGAAGTATGATGTGTATAGTAGCTATTGATACTTGTGATGTGATGATTTTATATGTCTGAATCCTAGCATGCAATTTATCATATGCCCACTTATATGATTTGATATCTCACCCTTTTTTTCTTGTTTCGCCGTTGCCTTTATATTGGCAACGTGCAGGTATTCAAGTATGAAGATTTAGTTGCCGTTACTCGAGTCGGTTGTCGCTCTGATACGTAGCACTCTGGGGGGAACGATTTATACTATTATTGATGTTGCTATTTAATTGTTTCATTTTGGTTGGACAAAATGTTAAGTTAACTGAAGATATTTTATTGAATACATTCTTAAGTGCTTCCGCTGTGTTTTAATAAAATAAGTTATTCTATTTCAAAGGTGCTATGTATCCGCTTTATGCGACGAGGTGATTTGTTTTGTTTTAATTATGTGACGCCTCATTTGTTTATTGAGAAATTTTGAAAAACTCTGATTTATATATATTTGCCGGGTAGAAATGGGGCGTTACATTAGTGGTATCAGAGCAGGTCGGTCTGTCCGGCCAAGTTGTCGAGTCAGTTGAGTTGTGTGACAGTTGAATGCTGTCAGTGTTTTATTCCTTAGTACGTGACATGTGTGTGAAACACTGTCGGTACTTGTTTGCTTTGTTGCATGGATTGGTTTGATTCCAAGTGGGGAGAAGTCTTACTTCTCGAAGATGTTTCTGTTGTAAGGGATGGTCAGGTATGTTGTTGACAAGCGACGATGCAAGTGTTGTTGAGAGTTTAGGATGTTAGCCAGAGTCGAAGATGATGTGAAGTTAAGGATAATTTTGGGAAAAAGAAGTTAGAGAGTGGCGATGTTCAGCACGGTTGAGGACTGAGAACTTGTCTGTGTGTTTAACCTTTGCGTCTGATGCCGGTGTCTGACAAGTGTTAAGGTGATAAAGTTGCAGTAGACTTTATGTTAGACTTGCATAAGTGATTAATGAACGTAGTCGATGTGTGAAGTGTTGTGAATCGCAAACCCGAGTTGGAACTCGAGAATGCGTGTAGCTTGAGTTTTGGATATCTGATTTGAACTTCGTTTGAAGCGTCAGAAAGATAACGAGATGAAGTGTATTATAAGAATGATTTCCGCAGCCCTAATAGATTTGATTTTGACGTGATGATGTTGGGATGGGGTGCAGTTTGTCGTCGAAGTTATTTGAGGAGTTTAGGAGATAACATAAAAATTGTCGATGCTTGATGTCGATGTTTACAATTCGGATAATGTCAGAGATTTGTATCTTGGGTTTCGAGTATCATTTGGACGTACCGTTTGAGCCTACGAAGAGGTGAAGTTGTATTCTACCTTATGGAAATGTCTAAGCCTGTTGAATAAGAATGCTTATTACCGCAAATTTCTGAAGTGAGGTTAAGCAGAACTTGTTGTTGATGATTAAGATGAGAGAACAAGTTGTTCGGTATTAAAGATGATTTGAGTACTGATGACTTTTAAGGAAGAGTGAAGTAGTAGCGAAGAAAAAGTCAGACTTAGGGATGATAAAAGTCGTATTTGGGATGCTAAAAGTGGCGGTGTGCATAAAAGAAGGGTTGTATGGAATTTCTATTGCCAGTTTATCATGAGGAGGACTTCGGTTGAGACGAAACAAATTATGTGATGCTAAGTGATTATGAATCAGACTTTTGTATTATGTTTGGATGTCGGTGTCTCATCGACAAGATCGATTGATAAGGTAAGATGATGTAGGAGTTGTGAAAACCCAAAGTGAATCATTGGATTACGTCGTGTTATTGGATTTAAGTGGAAATTCGGAAAGAACGCTATTATGATGTAACAACGATTTATACTCCACTAAGTTTGTCGGATACTAATTGGCAAATTGGGGAACTGATCACCCTCAATCTATTGTTAATGGTAGATGAAACTTGTGTTGGACATTATAGATTTGTCTTGTTGTCTTAATAGTGTAGAAAGAGTGTCTATATTTTATCGTGAAGATAGTCGCCCATTAGTTTGTGTAGCTTGGTAAGAGGGATGGTTGAGTTAGAATTAGATGAGATTAACAATCGGTGTGGTACGTTTTATGCAAGCGAGTGTCACAAAGTGAAAGATTGGAATTATCAAGTAAACGACGATGTGGGGATGAGTATTGAATAAAGTTTGTATTGGATCGAGAATTTGTGAACCATATAAGTGGACGGAATTTTATCGAGAATGGTGACTTAAAGAAGAATTATACGAGTTGCGCAGTAGAAGCATTATGTGACATTGTTGTTATACGACTTGTAAGAAGTGAAGGACTATATGTCAGAAGACTGTGAAGTGGAGTTATCTTGATGTTTAGATTGATAGACTGTTGGAATACGTGCGACGAGCCATGATGCTGCATTAAGTCGTTGATTATTGTGAATCTGGTAAGAATAGTAATGTGTTTGTGTTCATGGGAATCGTTGTTGTGACGAAGAGGTAGTGATCAGAGTGTTACCAGGCACGATATGGAGATTCGAGAATTTGATACGAGGTTTGTGTTTGGATGGTGTTGAGCGGATTTTCGAGGACGAAAATATTTTAAGTGGGGGAGAGTTGTAACACCCCGAATTTAATTAAATTGGTTAATTAAATTATTAAAGGATTTAAATATTTGATTTAGTCGAATTTGGATTGTCGGTGTTATTTAAGGGCGTATTTGGAATTATATAAATTGAAGACGGATATTCGGAAAATAATATTAAGAATAATATTATTTATAAGTCGGAATTATTATATTGAAGGAATTATTATTACAAGTGATATTTTGGTTATTGAGTTATATCTCTTATTGGGCCTAAATTGATTTTGGAGGATATTAAATAAATAAGAGTTGTTAACCACTAAGCCCAAATTGGATTTTAAATTAGGGTTTTAGAGATGAGAAAGAGTAGTTGTCATTTTTGGAGAAAACAAGAATAGAAGAGAAAGAGGCAAGTTTTGGAGAAGATGAACAAAGCTTGAAGATTTCCATCTATGGTGCCAAATTGGAGATCCAACAAGTTGCCTCAAATTGAATAAGGTAAGGGTGGAGTTCTCTTCCTATAATGGGGCTTATGAAATCTTGTATGTGGGAGAATTGGGTGTGTAAATTATTGCATTAACTTGTGTTAATTATTGCTGGAAATTAGGGATTTAGGTTTTGTGGTTGTTGTGTTAAATTGCTCCGAAAAACTGGAATTTATGTGGTTGCCGTATGTTGTTATTTGAGTTGCTGTATTAACAGGCCCATTGAAGGGCGGTAATGCTTGCACAGTCGTCACTCCGGTGCTACTGTTTGTGTGTTGCTGTTCATGTTCGTATACGTGATTCTACATAGAGAAACATATAATATTTTAATTTAATGTTCATATAATATGTGTGTTGCTGTTCATGACATTTTCCAATATTAGAGAAATATGTATATACATATCTATCTATCAGTATATTATATTTTGAAATGTAAATGAAGTATATTATATTATGAAATGTAAATGAAATATAAAACAGTCTCGTTTGATCGAAATAGCCGAATTAAGCGGTATAGTTAGTTGTCCGGAATTTGATGAAAATTTACGTGGTAGCTAAATTTAATTAGTAGATTAACATGGTGGTGTTATTTTGTTGAAATTGTGATATTTTACGAATCGACTGAAATTGTGTTTGGTTTTAATATTCTTTATAAATAAATTATAATAATTTAATAGAATTGTCAATAGAGTTGTTAGAGTTGTCAATAGAGTTGTTAGAGTCGACAATAAGTTGTCAGAGTTGTTTTGAATTATTAAAAGTCATATTTTTATTTGTTTTGAGTAATTCTGACATGTTTAGAGTTGTCAGTGTATAACGTCGGTGTTTGTTTTTTTATTGGAACTTTAACAGTTCATATCTTTTGAACCGTAACTCCGTTTGAGTCTCCGTTCGAGGCGTTAGAAAGCTAGCGTGATATTCTTTTCAATAAAAATGGTCTTGAACAATAGAATGCTAGAAATTGGAAATGGAGTAGAAATAGAAGTTAATTAAATTAATATAGTGTGATTATTAATTGGTTGATTAAATTAATAGTTGAATTAATTTCAATGTGTTTAAGTGATTAGAATATAATTTGGAATTAGATTAACTATTTGGTTTGTCGGTAAATTACGATATTTTGATAATTTATTCGTAATTGTGTTTTGACTTGAATATGTATGTTGAGAAATATATATTATTATGTCAATGATGTTGTTTTGATATTGATTCTCTGTGGGTAGTTGGATAGCATTAATTTTAATGATTAATTGCTTGATTTTAAATGTGTATGTTCATATATAATTGGCAAAATGAGAATTAACATGAGATAGTATGGTTACTAGTGTTAATTGGATTTTGTGAATCGTAATTGATTAATTGGCCTTTTATATGTGAATGATATGTATGTGTTGTGAATGTTGTGTATAATTGGTGGATAATTCATCGAGTTGAATTATTGTGATATGCTAAATATTAAGATG
Source organism: Vicia villosa (assembly GCF_029867415.1). Taxonomy (NCBI): domain Eukaryota; kingdom Viridiplantae; phylum Streptophyta; class Magnoliopsida; order Fabales; family Fabaceae; genus Vicia; species Vicia villosa. The sequence continues at coordinate 6,287,885 of NC_081186.1, forward strand.
GTAGAGATGATCTTAATTGCATATGTTTGTCAACATTGTACATGCATTCATGTCATGGTGTGCCTTGAAACAAAGGTGGTTTGCTTTGAAACAAAAGCGGGGCTTGAATTCTAGAGTGAATTCGGAAAGCGGTAAACTATATGTTTACATTTGGTGGCTTTGATCTTGTCCGGATCTGAAGCGTGGCTAGATTCTATATGAATCGGAAGCGGTGGAACTTTGGGTCCATATTGGGTACCACATGCATAGAGTCACATGTCTTGCATTGAGTCACATTGAGGTAATGTGATGTTTGAATATATGCATTTATGTGATTGTTATGTGTACATGAGATGAGATAATTGAAATTGGTGATGTTTTAATATATCATTGGTTAAACGTGTGAATATGTGATAATGATGGATTGTGTATATATTTGGGATAATAGTATTGAATCTTTTGAGTATTATACTATTGAATTTTGTGCTTACTTGAATATGTGAAATTTATTAGATGATATTATTTACATGATTATGACTTGTTGTGTGATGAAAAGTATGTGAGATTAATGAACTGTAGAAGTATGATGTGTATAGTAGCTATTGATACTTGTGATGTGATGATTTTATATGTCTGAATCCTAGCATGCAATTTATCATATGCCCACTTATATGATTTGATATCTCACCCTTTTTTTCTTGTTTCGCCGTTGCCTTTATATTGGCAACGTGCAGGTATTCAAGTATGAAGATTTAGTTGCCGTTACTCGAGTCGGTTGTCGCTCTGATACGTAGCACTCTGGGGGGAACGATTTATACTATTATTGATGTTGCTATTTAATTGTTTCATTTTGGTTGGACAAAATGTTAAGTTAACTGAAGATATTTTATTGAATACATTCTTAAGTGCTTCCGCTGTGTTTTAATAAAATAAGTTATTCTATTTCAAAGGTGCTATGTATCCGCTTTATGCGACGAGGTGATTTGTTTTGTTTTGATTATGTGACGCCTCATTTGTTTATTGAGAAATTTTGAAAAACTCTGATTTATATATATTTGCCGGGTAGAAATGGGGCGTTACACAACCCGTACTCAACTAAGGGGCATGTCCATGGCACCAAAAGAAAGTTTCAAAGGCTATGCACAAAAGTGGAGAGATCTGGCTGGAAGGGTTCAACCACCCTTATCTGATCGCGAGCAGGTCGACATGTTCATGGGCACTTTAACTGGCCCTTTCTATAGTCATTTGCTGGGAAGCTCATCATCAGGTTTCACTGACCTGATATTGACTGGAGAACGTGTCGAAAGCGGCATTCAAAGTGGAAAAATTCAAATAGGCTCTTCCTCTGGTACTACAAAAAGGCCCATCAGGGGGAGGAATGAGGTCAATACAATGCAAAGTCAGAAAGGTCGCAAGTGTAAGACCCGTAAAAATACATTAACACTAATTAGAAATTTGAGAATATTAACTAGTGTTATGCTACTTTCGTTTACCAACTTTCTGTTTAACTGTTGATTTTGACCAATTTTATTAAAATTGTGCTGGGTCTTAATTAGAGTTTTAAAAATTGACACAATGATTATATTAGCTTTAAATGTTTCTTTTGTATTAAAATTTCAAAAGTAAGTTTCTTTTTATTCTTAAGAAAATGAGTAAAATTTATTGATGGTTTAAATTTTCACTGACTCTGATTGTTGTAAAAATTTAAATAGGAGTTTTATATATTATCGGGAATGAAATCTTAATCTCAACATTTTTTTAAGCCAAGGAACAAAAATTTATTTGAAAAATTAATATATATCAAAATTATGTTTGTTACAGTTAAAATGTTACAGTAGAATTTTTCTATTTTCGTAAAAGTTATTTATGGACGAATTGCGATTGTTTGAGAAAGAACAAAAATATTAAATGAGTTAATGAGATAGAAGTTATAAAATATCTAGATATTTTTGTTTGAGTTTAATGGTTATGCACTGACAGTGTAAAAATGTTTTACACTGTCATCCAATTAGAATATAACGTTCTGCCATGTCATACAAGCTTTTTTTAATTTTCAGTCTGACTTGTTCTGATTCATGATCCTCATTGGTTGACAGTGTAAAACTATTTTACACTGTCAGTGCATAACCCTAGGTGTAACAACACATTCAATTTTCTCTCTTCTTTCCATTCCACGCTCTTTCCTTCTCTCTCTGCAAAAACCGAAAACAGAAGCGCTCCTCCCCCTCTCTCCAAACCTAGCCGCCACCCATCTCCGACCACCACAACCCCAAACACAAAAGCTAATACCACTACTGTATCCTCTCCTTTTCCTCTTCTATATAGTGTAATTTAATTTAAGATCGGAAGAATTTGAAATTTTACATCTCCACCTTCTCTCTTATTTTCCGGCCACCATGGACTCTCCATAAGAAAAATAAACTGATAAATCTCTTCCTCTCAATAATATCTATGAAACTCACAAATAAAATTCATGATCAGACCACATCGGACAACCGCGCCGGAAACATCACTACCGTGCCGGAAAGTGTAATGACAATTGTTGGACTGATATTGGACTGTTTCTATTTTACCCTAAATAACCTATCCCTTTCTGTTTGCCTTGATCACCATCTCCGGCCAGTAACTGCGTCGCCGCGACCGCGGTTAAGGGTGGGTTTCTTCACCTCTTTCCTCTGTTCTTAATAAAATAATAATAGTCAAATAAAAACCATACCATTATTTTTGGACTATTTACTAAATTCCAACTTTACTTTTATTCTATTTTAAATTGGGATCATTTTAAATTTGAATGATATTTATTTATATGCATACAATTTTGTTGCTCTTATTTATTTCAGATTTGATTTTTTACTATGTTTAGAAAGAAATAATTATAGTTTTAAATTAAGTTAAGACTTAAATCAAAACATAAAAATTATATATCTTAAAGCATAATTTCTCCACTTTGTTTTAAATTTTTCAAAAAGCCACTTGACATATTAATGTTCTTAATGTATGCCTTAACTTCTTTTATTAAAAAAAAAGATACTTTATCCTTTTATTTTTGTTTTAAATAATTGCTATTGTAATTTGGAATAGTTTCAAAAGAATACGTTAAACTTGCTTAGAAACTTTAAAGTCAAAATGAATTATTCTAAATAGGAATTACTATTTTAATTTATAAATTAATAATTAAATTTTATTCATTTTGTAATTAATATACTTAATAAGAATTTAAGTATAATAATTTATTGTCAATAATTTTAATCTAAATATGATCATAGTATTTGACACAATGGGATGTTCAAAATAATAAATGATTTAATGTAGTAAATTAGAAACTTCTTTGGATTAATATTTTTAATATTCTTTTAAGAGAAAAACAAGTCCTAATGGAAAAATACATATATATATATATATATATATATATATATATATATATATATATATATATATATATATATATATATATATATATTTAATAAAAAAATATTAGATAAAAGGTAATAAAAAATCTAATCTTAATTGATTAGGTATGTGGCCAAAATAGAGCCTAATTGTGGATATAGTTGGGTTTGTATTAACTTAATTAAATTGTGTATTTTAAAAGGTTGAAAGTGTGAACTAGATAGAAACCTCGTCGAGAGAGACAAATCGTTCTCATGTAGCGTAAGTGGAATGTGTTTGAAGCTTGCTAAGGTAAGGACACTTTCTAACGATATTATATATGATTGAATGCATATGTGCTGGTATGAATGATTGTGTGCCCGGTTGGGGATGTGTGTTTCTACTGTGATGCTAAACTTGAGAATGTGTTTCATATGTTTTGTTGAAAATATATGAATAGACTTGTGGTTATGATTACATATGGGAAGATTATGTAAGTTCATATGATTTGTTGAATATATGAATTGACTATTGAGAAATATTATGATGCATTTGCATATATGTGCTCATGCATATCATAGTTGCGTGTATGTCGAGAGGACTGCACCAGGTGAGGACTCTAGAGGACGAGCCTACCTAATCCTGCGGGATTTTATTGAGTCGGTGTCTGTTTGGATCACTGTTTAGTGAGGCAGCACCCGTTTTAGTGAGGAACCCGACTGACTGTGGTGATCACGACTCTCTGCGGAGAGGTTAAATTCCGGAATTCATGCATGTGAGGAACCCGACGGGCTGGGCGATCACAGGTGAGGAACCCGACGGGCTGGGCGATCACCACTCATATAGGTCTGCATTTAGGATATGTGTGCATTGCTCTATGTGTGGAAATAAATGATGAATTGGTTATACATATCATGTTGTTATATCTGTCATGGTGGTAATATCTATCATATGGTTATATCTCTTGCTGTTACAAATATCATGTGGTTACATCCATCATGTCGTACTTGTATATGTCTATTCTTTCATGTATGTTGTTTTTAGATTGTGACCCTCTACTATTATTCTGTTGTGGCTAACGACCACCCAGGCTGTTAGCAATTGGGGATAGTTAAGGTATCCAGGTGTGGTGAAGACTTGCAAGATGTGAATGACTTTGGCGATAGAAAACATCAAGACTCAATGTCATAGTGAGTCATTTGTACTAAGTCATCCTTGGCTTGGAATTCAAGATCAGCTTAGGGTTATGTTTCAGAGTGTTGTCCAGGTCTGTTATTGGGAAGTTTGTTGTTGAAGCTCAATGCTTAAATGTGTTAGTGGTATTGACCTTCACTTGTTGTCAAATAATTTGTAAGAAAATATATTCAAGTGGTCTAATATTTTATAACCTTGGGCATTTCTTTGGTCCTAGTTATGGAAAATATTTAGACAGGTTGTCATTATGTTCTTTTAGACAGTATGTTTAATTGTGTTCTTAAACCTTTAATTGAGAAAACAATTTATAAAAGAGGTCTTGTATTATGATCATTGTCATACAAAACTTTACTCTGATTTGTTTAAAAGATGATCATATTCTAAATACTTTGTTGTTTTAAAAAGAAAAAAAAATACACTCTCGCTGTTAAAAATCGGGGTGTTACATTGTGGTATCAGAGCTTTGGTTTAGATTTTCATGGGGCTGTGTGTCATGTGTCCTAAGCTGATCAAGTGTCGGGTTTAGTGGGAGTAAATGTTCGGAGTCCTATATGTTATGTGTTATGTGATTTGTGACTTGGGTCAAGCATGATATATGCTTAGGTAATCGATTGTTTCTTACATAAAGTTAATGTACCCTATAGTACTTCAGTAAGAAGGATAGTTATAACCCTAGAGCATCAGTCGACTTTGGTCGATATGTGTCTCTGAATTCTTTGGATGTGTTGGTTTAGAAGGGACAAAATTGAATCGAGTAAGAATTAGAAGGTATTACTTTAGTAAATCTATAGATTAGAAGTTATGTTGTTCTCATCACTTAGAGATGTTGAGTAGGGACGAGTGGAAGTTGAACTTAGAAAGGATTACAAGTAAGAACCTGAACTAAGGGACCTTTTGATAAAAAATATTGGATGTTCATTTCGGTAAGTTCAGAATGAGATGAGATGAAGGTTATTAAATATTCATTAGATGACATCTATTTGGAAGTGAAGAGTAACTATGGATGTCAATTGGAAACAATTAGAATACTCGGATAGAAATGGAGCGTCTTCTCTAGGAAGAAAATGGGTGTTGAGCGTTAAAAGTGATCGAACCAGGAAAGTTAGACAACGGTTATACTTTTGGAAGGTACCTGAAAGGTTAAAGTTGTTTTCTTATGTTAGATATGTAATTAAATGTATTAAGGAAGAATTATGTGATGATTAAAGGTACGATACAAAGTATTACCTGGATAAGTGATGATTTATACGTAGTTTGGGAGATAGTGAGTAAAAAGGTTTATATGAGATTAAGGTACAAGTAACACTAAGAATTTAAGTGATCATAAGAGTTGGAATGGGCATGGGTTAAATTATTCAAGTCATGGACGACAATGTTTGGAGATTTACTAGGAAATTGGAGGAAGAATTCTTTAGAGTGTTAGATCGTAGGAAATCTGTTGGTTGGTGTGAATACAAGATCACAATTACAAAGATGTTTTTGATTCATGGCAAACTCAATAAGCATACAAGCAACAAGGGACAAGCAGAAGAACTCAAGGAAAAGCAAGCATTGGTCAGTTGTGACAGAGCAGGTCGACCTACTATGCATATAGGTCGACCCAACATAAGCAAAATAAGAAAAATGTAGAAAAGCAGCAGCTAGGTCGACCTACTGTCAACCTAGGTCGACCTAAAATGGAGAAAAGTTCACATACCTCTGCTAGGTCGACCCACACATCAACTAGGTCGACCTAAACTGAAGAAATATCCCAAAAACTCATTTGAAGAGAATTTTGGTCGACCTACTTCCCAAACAGGTCGACCTAACTGGGAGCAAAATCATTTCAAGTTAATGCACCTCTGCTAGGTCGACCTAAGCTCTACAAGAGGTCGACCTAACTGATCAAAAATGCCAAAATGTCTGTTATTCTTGGCTCCAACTGATTGGCACTCATATATATTATCAAAGGTTCAATTATTGAATGGAACACCAACGACTGAAAGATACACAAAGGCTTCTCATCTTCGTTCTTCGTCATCTCCAACACAATTACACATAATCATTCTTGCGTTGAGGGTTAGTGATCGAGTTCGATAACATCCATGGAACGGAATTGAAGATTCCTAGTGGGTGAAGATTTGTGGGGTTTTTGGTGAATAAAATCTGCGGGTTTTGTCCTCCAAGATAGGTGTTTCTTGGGGGTTTTTATCAAGAGGTTTCATCGAGGATCCGTCTGAGTGTGAAGATTGAAGAACAAGGGTTCAAGGCAATTCAAGACACTGCAGAAAAGGGATTAAGTGAAGCTCTTGGATAACCTTGATCTGACTCAAGATTAAGGGGGAAGAAGATTCAAAGGATCGACATAATTGGTTTATGGTTTATCGCTTTGTTATCTTCTTTGTATAAACTGCTTTCAACATTAATGAAAGATTTCCCAATTTCAGTTTGGAATTGGGGGCAGACGTAGTCGTAGCAAGGACGATCGACGAACTGCCTAAACAAATATCGTGTTCTTGTCGCTTTTACCTTTTCATTTACGTTCTGTTCATATTTGGTTATAATAGCAAATTGATCAACGATTCGAGTGTTAAGATTGTGAAATAAAGTCTTATATAAACATCACAATCCATCACACATTGAACTACCATCAATTTGATCATTATCACCAAGTGTTTGTGTTTTTGCTTCTTTCACCATTACTGCATTGCAAACGTCGTTCATCATATAATTAATTGATTTTCAATAGAGCTACGTATTGATTCTATAGTGTATTCTCTTATCGTTTATCTCAAGCTGGTTAGTGGTTTTAACACATATACAATCGTTTCAATAGTGGTTCGGAATAGACGCGAGTCGATTCAGAATCACTTCCGCTTAAAGTTCAATTAATTCCGCAAAACTGTGTAAGATCTATTCACCCCCCCTCTAGATCCTAAGGCCAGCGTCTAACAAGTGGCATCAAGAGCTCTGGTTTATTCCGTGCTACGTGAAACACTTATTGGAAAGATGGCTTCCGGACCTAAAGGGGCTCACAATAGAGCTCCAGTTTTCAACGGTGAAAACTATGGCTATTGGAAGGATTGTATGTGTGTCCACATCAATGCAATTGATAGGAACATCTGGACAGCTATTGTCAATGGTCCCTTTCAAATCACCATGACAAATGCAGCTGGTGCAGTTGTTCCAAAACCAGAAAATACTTGGGATGCTGAAGATGAAAAGAGATATGCATACGATTGGAAAGCGAGAAACATTCTAATCTCAGCTCTAGGAGTTGATGAATACTATCGCGTTTCCCATTGTAGATCCGCTAAAGCTATGTGGGACACATTGCAAGTTGCCCACGAGGGAACAGATGATGTCAAACTAGCTAGGATCAATACGTTAACTCAAGAGTTCGAACTCTTCCACATGGAAGATGGTGAATCCATCGAAAACATGCAGAAGAGATTCGTTCACCTGAAAAATCGGTTAAATTCTCTTGATAGACCTGTTTCCAATGCAGTTGCTACTAACAAAATCTTAAGATGCTTGAACAGGGAATGGCAACCCAAGGTTACAACAATAAAGGAAGCAAATGATCTAAACACCTTAGACATTACCACTCTCTTTGGTAAACTAGAGGAACATGAACAACACCTTAGATGCCTTGACATGCATGAGAAAAGGACAAAGAAAGAAAAGAACATGGAGAAAGAGGTAGAGAAGAAGTCAATAGCTCTAAAAGCTTCAAGCTCCAAGACCTCAAGACAAGAGCTAAAGGATAGTGATACAAGTGATGACGAAGACTCCGATGATGAGGAAATGGGACTGTTTGTGCGAAGATACAACAAATATCTAAAGAAAAATGGAGCAAAACATTCTGACAAAGGCTTGATCAACTATAGAAAGCAATCAAACAAGTTCAAACAAGATGACGACAACAAAGGAAAAATCAAAGGCCTTTGCTTCAATTGTGGGAAAGCCGGTCACTACAAACCGGATTGTCCATACCTTAAGAAAGAAAAAGAGAAGAACCAAAGCAAAGGTCATAACAAATCTAAAAGAGCCTACATAGCATGGGAAAGTGATTCATCTAGTGAAAGCTCATCAAGCGATGAAGAAGAATCAGCAAACCTATGTTTCATGGCTCATCAACACAAGAAAAAGAAAGCTGTAAGTCATCTTAAACCTGAACTCGTAGATAAGGTATCTCATTCTCAACTAAAACTTGCTTTTGAAGAATTACATAGAGATGCAATTAAAGCTTTCAAACTTTTGGCCTCAAATAAGAAAATATTTTCATATCTTGAATCAAAAGTTGAGAAAACCGAAAAGGATACGGAAGCTTTAAAACAATCTATGCTAGACATTCAAAAGGATAAAGTTGAAATAGATCATACATCATGGTTTGGTTGTGAGACATGTCACATTTGGCAAAAAGAAGTAAGAGATCTAAAAGCCAAGTTAGACAAGGCTCTACAACCAAAAGTGACTTTTGCGGTTGATCCAAATAAGTTCAAAAGATCGTATACTCCTTTATATAGTAAATACACTTTTGTACCAAAAGTATTAACTAGCAAAACACCATATTCTCATCATATTACCTGTCATTATTGTTGCAAAAAGGGACATACCATTGAAAAATGCAAATTTAGGAGAATTTTAGTTCCTGAAGGAGTATTTCAATGGTTGCCTAAGTGCAACAACTTCTGTACTCACCACCTAGGACCCAATGAAGATTGGGGACCTTCTATTCTAAATTAATCTTGCAGGAAAAGTGTCTTGACATCGCCGAAAGGTGGTGGTTCCTTGATAGCTGATGCTCAAGACACATAAAGGGAGACATATCACTTCTTGGTATGTCATCTATGAAGAACTATTCTTGGCAAAGAAAATGTAGGTGACCATGGCCACTACTAATGTATAAGATACATCACAAATACAAGTTAACCCGAAAAACACAAAGGACGCATTACTTGATGTGCAATTGGCAAGTTGCATTGCAAGGAAATTTTAAACCTATTCTAAGCAGAATAATGTTTGGGACCATGTCCCGCATCCGGGAGAACATCAAGTAATCGATACTAGATGAGTTTTTCGCAAAAATCAAGCAATCAAGTTATGAAACATTCTATCAAGACAATCCATCATCAAATCTATGAGTATGGCACACTAACAAGAGGACTCCACACAATGATGACAAAACACCTACATATTGAGAAAGCGGTAACATGTTTATTGTTCACTTCCAAAAATTTTATTGATACTATAATATGCTATCAATTAACATGCTTATAGTGACTTCATATATGTTTATCTATATATCTCAATTACATATATATGTCTATCATTTCCATTCATAACATATCATGTTTTGGGCATACAAGCAAGTAACTAAGCATAAAAGCATCATATAGTAACATCCCTAAGGCATTTCAAACATTTGAAGCAACTTAGGTCGACCTAACATGCATCTGAGTCGACCTACACAAGCCTTTTTCAACATTTTAGCCAGAATGCCCAGTTACGTCGACCTACCCTCTTTTTAGGTCGACCTAATCTGCAATTTTTTTTAAGGCTTCTCTGTTAGGTCGACCAGGCCTTCATTTAGGTCGACCTACTGGTTCAAAAATTTCCAATTTTGGGTCTGTTGGTCGACCCGACCCATCCCCATTCATTCATAATCATTCCTCTTTTCCTTCCCACTCATTTTCACATCATTGTGTACGGCCAACCCTAATTCCTCAAAGTTCAAAGAGTGTCAAAAATCATCCCTCTCACACAAATCATCAACAACCATGCCTCCAAAATCAAGAAAGGGAAAGGAAATTGCTTCTGGTTCATCATCTCAACCGGTAAGTGCTCTTGTTCATCCTGATTGTAGGGAAAATTTTGAGAAATGGCAGATGAAAAGAAAAATTGTTAAGCAATATACCTATGATCCAAATCTTGTCGAAAACATGCATATCCCCGATGTCGCTGCTTTGATTGAACATCAAAATATTCATCCCTTAGTGCAATGTGATACTCCGTACTGTGAAAATACCGTCAGGGCTTTCTATGCAGGATTTACAAAAGGGGATGGTTGTAATTTCCGTTTCAAAATGGGCTCTAGGTCGCATGTTGTTGACAAACGGGCATGGATTAGTATCTTTGGTCTGAAAATTGTAGGTGATGAATTCTGTATGGTAGACGGGGATGTACCGGGAAACTATGACCATGAGGCCTACATGAAGTCTATCCTCAAAGACCCTTCCGTATTTGACAGACCTAATGAAACAATAACAGCCGGTCATCTGAAGCAAGATCCTAGGCTCCTAAATTGGGTCATCTCAAGAATCATTCGACCAAGGGCAGGAGGGTATTCAAGAATTGAAAGGAATGAAGTTGTGCTCATGTATCTGCTGCAAAATAGAACGCGTATACATTGGCCTCACTTCCTAGCTGCTAAGTTTCATGAGGTCCAACAGAAAACTACAGCCCTGTGTTATGGATCAATCATTCAAACAATTGTCAATCACTTCGGCATGCGACTTGATCACTTACACTACACTCGCATACATCAATCTCAAGAATTCTCACAAACCACCTTGACTCTTATGGGATACCATTGGAATCCAGTTAGGAAAACCTACTATCTCATTCAAAATGGAACAGGGAAGGTTATCTACAACTATGATGATCCCACGGAGTTTGGAAACAATGCAGGAAATGAAGAAGAAGGACTTGATCAAGACAATGCAAATAATGATGATCACCACATGGAAGATGTTGCACAAGATACGGATGCAAATTGGAGATATGTTCCTTCACAACAAGAGGATATCCCTTGGGGATACACGGCTCCGCCTCCGCCAGATCAAACCAACATCATTTCCATGTTAGAAAATATGCAGCTCCTACAACAACAGCACTTCAACACACAACAGCTTCAATTCCAACAAATGCAACAGCTCCAACAAGATCGCTATGAAGAACAACAACGACAATATCAATCGTTGTACAACTTAGTTCAAGACCACAAAAGCGATTTTGAGACTTTTGCCTCCAACTCGACTCTAAGACAGAATCAGTTTGAGGAAACGGCATTGCATCGTCATGCCAACATAAGTCAAAGCTACAATACTCTAAACCACTCCGTGCTTGATCTGTTGGAACAAGTTGAAGAAGACCGTCCTCAAACATTTCAAAGAGGAAGAGGAAGACGGGGAAGGCGTTAGGATACATATCTTTTCATTCCATCATATCATTACATCTCATTCCATCATTGTCATGAATATTTACTAAAGTTTCTAAGTACTTAGTTTAGTTTTCTTTTAAATTTGTCTGAATATTATGTGTGCTTGATTGTAACATTCAAAGTTTTCTTTGGATATTATGTCACCTCTACTTGCTTCTGTTAACGATTATGTATGTTGTAGTGTTCTTTTAAAACATTTTTGGTTCTTATGGTTTCACTATCTACATGTTATCTATTACTATGAATGCCCGTATTCTTTATGTTTCTCTCGTTACTCTTCTCTTCTGTTTCGTTGTTTCTTTTTTGATGTTGTCAAAGGGGGAGATAGATGCTGAGTGTACGGGGGAGATCAGCAAAGTGTACGGGGGAGCCTTGTTGAGCCTTCATTACTTACTGCCAAAGCTTCTACTATCGGTTTGCCATCATCAAAAAGGGGGAGTATGTGAATACAAGATCACAATTACAACGATGTTTTTGATTCATGGCAAACTCAATAAGCATACAAGCAACAAGGGACAAGCAGAAGAACTCAAGGAAAAGCAAGCATTGGTCAGTTGTGACAGAGCAGTTCGACCTACTATGCATATAGGTCGACCCAACATAAGCAAAATAAGAAAAATGCAGAAAAGCAGCAGCTAGGTCGACCTACTGTCAACCTAGGTCGACCTAAAATGGAGAAAAGTTCACATACCTCTGCTAGGTCGACCCACACATCAACTAGGTCAACCTAAACTGAAGAAATATCCCAAAAACTCATTTGAAGAGAATTTTGGTCGACCTACTTCCCAAACAGGTCGACCTAACTGGGAGCAAAATCATTTCAAGTTAATGCACCTCTGCTAGGTCGACCTAAGCTCTACAAGAGGTCGACCTAACTGATCAAAAATGCCAAAATGTCTGCTATTCTTGGCTCCAACTGATTGGCACTCATATATATTATCAAAGGTTCAATTATTGAATGGAACACCAACGACTGAAAGATACACAAAGGCTTCTCATCTTCGTTCTTCGTCATCTCCAACACAATTACACATAATCATTCTTGCGTTGAGGGTTAGTGATCGAATTCGATAACGTCCATGGAACGGAATTGAAGATTCCTAGTGGGTGAAGATTTGTGGGGTTTTTGGTGAATAAAATCTGCGGGTTTTGTCCTCCAAGATAGGTGTTTCTTGGGGGTTTTTATCAAGAGGTTTCATCGAGGATCCATCTGAGTGTGAAGATTGAAGAACAAGGGTTCAAGGCAATTCAAGACACTGCAGAAAAGGGATTAAGTGAAGCTCTTGGATAACCTTGATCTGACTCAAGATTAAGGGGGAAGAAGATTCAAAGGATCGACATAATTGGTTTATGGTTTATCGCTTTGTTATCTTCTTTGTATAAACTGCTTTCAACATTAATGAAAGATTTCCCAATTTCAGTTTGGAATTGGGGGCAGACGTAGTCGTAGCAAGGACGATCGACGAACTGCCTAAACAAATATCGTGTTCTTGTCGCTTTTACCTTTTCATTTACGTTCTGTTCATATTTGGTTATAATAGCAAATTGATCAACGATTCGAGTGTTAAGATTGTGAATTAAAGTCTTATATAAACATCACAATCCATCACACATTGAACTACCATCAATTTGATCATTATCACCAAGTGTTTGTGTTTTTGCTTCTTTCACCATTACTGCATTGCAAACGTCGTTCATCATATAAGAAGTTAATTGATTTTCAATAGAGCTACGTATTGATTCTATAGTGTATTCTCTTATCGTTTATCTCAAGCTGGTTAGTGGTTTTAACACATATACAATCGTTTCAATAGTGGTTCGGAATAGACGCGAGTCGATTCAGAATCACTTCCGCTTAAAGTTCAATTAATTCCGCAAAACTGTGTAAGATCTATTCACCCCCCCTCTAGATCCTAAGGCCAGCGTCTAACAGTTGGTACCTTAGTAAAAGTTGGAAATGAATAAGAAAATCGATGAGTGAATAGACGTTCCAGGATTATTAGCAAGAACTTATGAGGAAAATATTGGGCTGTGTTATAAAAGAATATTACGACCTTTAGATAGTCACGATAATTAAAGATGTTATTTGCAATTGACAAGATAAAGGTCACGATATGTTAGGGAAATAACTCTAGGCGGTTTGTTGCTGAAATTTTGAAGTTGTAAATTTTTAGATGCTCGAAGAAGATCTAGTATGAGGATCTTTGGAGTTATAATATCTAAAAGGTAATCACAAAGGAAGATGGAAGTTGTACACGGCCAAGGAACGAGGAAGGTAACTCACAATATTTATTTATATACAAGTTAATAACCATGTTGTTTAATTGGTTAAAGTTAAAAGGGATTTTAAGAAGGACTACCATGAGATACCTCAATAGAAAATGAGAAGGAGACCGAGCATTTCATCAAGGGTGTATTCTATAGATGATGAGGTCGCATTCAGACTTAAAGAAAAGATTTAAGAAGTGGTATAAGCGGAAGGAGACTAATCTCACAGTTTAAAATCTTATATCACAAGGATAATGAGTGATGTATTGGTGACTAGATAGAATTTTACATTCGGATTCAGGGTGGTGAAATTGAAGTAAGAAAAAAAAACATGTTGGAGAGTTTCACATGAGACTTTGGAAGTCGAGACGAGGTTAATTATGATATGTCATTAATGGACAATTGAACAACAAAAGATGAGATGTTGGAACAATTAAGAATGGTTAAGGTGACGAGCTCTTTTCAGGAAAATAAAATTTAATGGTAAAAGTAAAGAAACTCAAGAAAGTTTGGAAGAAGGGATAGGAAAACACGAAAGACGTGGTGTGCCAATAGTAGCCACCAACGAAGAGGAACATTTAATGTTAAATCCCACAAGCATAAGCTAGGTAATAATTTGGAAATAAAGTAGTTGTGTTAGAGTGCGAGACAATAGTTTAAGACTGGTATAAGCGGAATTTGTGTCTTGTGGATGGGATATTTTTTCATGTTAAAGAAAATTTGGAGAGTTGCAATCACCAACTGGATGTTGGGATGATATTATTAAGATTGTGATTAGGAATGAGATTCAAATGTGAACATATACAAATCACCATAACTATGAGATTAAAGGGGAAAAAAACTAAGGATTTATGGACGTTGGCGAAGTGATGAAGTTCTCTACGTAGAATATGACTTCACTTGGAGTAAAAAAAAATTAGATTGTACTCTATTTATTAATGTCTACTATTTTAGAGGATATCAACCAATGTTTCTTGCAAAGTGAGTGTAAATGAGACTAGGTATTGTGTTTTAGGCGATTGTGCCTCATCGAAGGAAATGAAGTAGAAGAAAATTAAGGAAACATTTAAGTAAACCTTGAATGGATTATTATAACCTAGTTCCTCGCGTGACTTTAAGAACAATTTACAAAGGACACTATTGTAATTAGGTAATGATGGTTTATTCCACCATCATGGTTGGAGCCTACCCATTGACAAATTAAGGAACTGATCACCCTTAATCTCTTGTTGATAGTAGACGGGATCATGTTGAATGGAATAGATGACTCTTTCCTGCTTTGGTAGTGTGTAAGTTAATTAGCATTCTCTCATAAGGATAATCAACCACCACTTAGTGTGAACCTAGTGGAATTATTTATGACGTCGAGTCGAAAATGTGACTTTGAAAGTTTGAACACGAACCTAGGATCCTGGAGGACCTATCGTTTGTGAATATGTCCTTGTAAGATTAATTTTTGAGGGGTGAATTCATAGGGTAATATAGCCTTGTGTCTAGAGTCTGATTAAATGCGACTTTTCAAAGGATTGTGATATGTGCACGATCGTGCTAGTGATGATGTTAATAATCACAAGTTGAGTTGTTACTCTTGCCTCAAGTTTCGAGGACGAAACTTCTTTTAGGAGGGTAGTAATGTAAGACCCGTAAAAATACATTAACACTAATTAGAAATTTGAGAATATTAACTAGTGTTATGCTACTTTTGTTTACCAACTTTCTGTTTAATTGTTGATTTTGACCAATTTTATTAAAATTGTGCTAGGTCTTAATTAGAGTTTTAAAAATTGACACAATGATTATATTAGCTTTAAATGTTTCTTTTGTATTAAAATTTCAAAAGTAAGTTTCTTTTTATTCTTAAGAAAATGAGTAAAATTTATTGATGGTTTAAATTTTCACTGACTCTGATTGTTGTAAAAATTTAAATAGGAGTTTTATATATTATCGGGAATGAAATCTTAATCTCAACATTTTTTTAAGCCAAGGAACAAAAATTTATTTGAAAAATTAATACATATCAAAATTATGTTTGTTACAGTTAAAATGTTACAATAGAATTTTTCTATTTTCGTAAAAGTTATTTATGGACGAATTGCGATTGTCTGAGAAAGAACAAAAATATTAAATGAGTTAATGAGATAGAAGTTATAAAATATCTAGATATTTTTGTTATATATTATTATTTTATTAAATTAAGATAATATCAAGATATTTTATTTGAATATATTATTATTAATATTAATATTACTAGTATTATTATTATATATATGTGTGGTCACTAGGTGAAACAACACATTCAATTTTCTCTCTTCTTTCCATTCCACGCTCTTTCCTTCTCTCTCTGCAAAAACCGAAAACAGAAGCGCTCCTCCCCCTCTCTCCAAACCTAGCCGCCACCCATCTCCGACCACCACAACCCCAAACACAAAAGCTAATACCACTACTGTATCCTCTCCTTTTCCTCTTCTATATAGTGTAATTTAATTTAAGATCGGAAGAATTTGAAATTTTACATCTCCACCTTCTCTCTTATTTTCCGGCCACCATGGACTTTCCATAAGAAAAATAAACTGATAAATCTCTTCCTCTCAATAATATCTATGAAACTCACAAATAAAATTCATGATCAGACCACATCGGACAACCGCGCCGGAAACATCACTACCGTGCCGGAAAGTGTAATGACAATTGTTGGACTGATATTGGACTGTTTCTATTTTACCCTAAATAACCTATCCCTTTCGGTTTGCCTTGATCACCATCTCCGGCCAGTAACTGCGTCGCCGCGACCGCTGTTAAGGGTGGGTTTCTTCACCTCTTTCCTCTGTTCTTAATAAAATAATAATAGTCAAATAAAAACCATACCATTATTTTTGGACTATTTACTAAATTCCAACTTTACTTTTATTCTATTTTAAATTGGGATCATTTTAAATTTGAATGATATTTATTTATATGCATACAATTTTGTTGCTCTTATTTATTTCAGATTTGATTTTTTACTATGTTTAGAAAGAAATAATTATAGTTTTAAATTAAGTTAAGACTTAAATCAAAACATAAAAATTATATATCTTAAAGCATAATTTCTCCACTTTGTTTTAAAGATAAAGATTATATTATAAACTTGTCCTAAATGTTTGTATAAGTTGTACGAAAGAAACTGGGAGAAGAATTTGTTCTTAATTTTTCAAAAAGCCACTTGACATATTAATGTTCTTAATGTATGCCTTAACTTCTTTTATTAAAAAAAAAAATACTTTATCCTTTTATTTTTGTTTTAAATAATTGCTATTTTAATTTGGAATAGTTTCAAAAGAATACGTTAAACTTGCTTAGAAACTTTAAAGTCAAAATGAATTATTCTAAATAGGAATTACTATTTTAATTTATAAATTAATAGTTAAATTTTATTCATTTTGTAATTAATATACTTAATAAGAATTTAAGTATAATAATTTATTGTCAATAATTTTAATCTAAATATGATCATAGTATTTGACACAATGGGATGTTCAAAATAATAAATGATTTAATGTAGTAAATTAGAAACTTCTTTGGATTAATATTTTTAATATTCTTTTAAGAGAAAAACAAGTCCTAATGGAAAAATACATATATATATATATATATATATATATATATATATATATATATATATATAATAAAAAAATATTAGATAAAAGGTAATAAAAAATCTAATCTTAATTGATTAGGTATGTGGTCAAAATAGAGCTTAATTGTGGATATAGTTGGGTTTGTATTAACTTAATTAAATTGTGTATTTTAAAAGGTTGAAAGTGTGAACTAGATAGAAACCTCGTCGAGAGAGACAAATCGTTCTCATGTAGCGTAAGTGGAATGTGTTTGAAGCTTGCTAAGGTAAGGGCACTTTCTAACGATATTATATATGATTGAATGCATATGTGCTGGTATGAATGATTGTGTGCCCGGTTGGGGATGTGTGTTTCTACTGTGATGCTAAACTTGAGAATGTGTTTCATATGTTTTGTTGAAAATATATGAATTGACTTGTGGTTATGATTACATATGGGAATATTATGTAAGTTCATATGATTTGTTGAATATATGAATTGACTATTGAGAAATATTATGATGCATTTGCATATATGTGCTCATGCATATCATAGTTGCGTGTATGTCGAGAGGACTGCACCAGGTGAGGACTCTAGAGGACGAGCCCACCTAATCCTGCGGGATTTTATTGAGTCGGTGTCTGTTTGGATCACTGTTTAGTGAGGCAGCACCCGTTTTAGTGAGGAACCCGACTGACTGTGGTGATCACGACTCTCTGCGGAGAGGTTAAATTCTGGAATTCATGCATGTGAGGAACCCGACGGGCTGGGCGATCACAGGTGAGGAACCCGACGGGCTGGGCGATCACCACTCATATAGGTCTGCATTTAGGATATGTGTGCATTGCTCTATGTGTGGAAATAAATGATGAATTGGTTATACATATCATGTTGTTATATCTGTCATGGTGGTAATATCTATCGTATGGTTATATCTCTCTTGTTGTTACAAATATCATGTGGTTACATCCATCATGTCGTACTTGTATATGTCTATTCTTTCATGTATGCTGTTTTTAGATTGTGACCCTCTACTATTATTCTGTTGTGGCTAACGACCACCCAGGCTGTTAGCAATTGGGGATAGTTAAGGTATCCAGGTGTGGTGAAGACTTGCAAGATGTGAATGACTTTGGCGATAGAAAACATCAAGACTCAATGTCATAGTGAGTCATTTGTACTAAGTCATCCTTGGCTTGGAATTCAAGATCAGCTTAGGGTTATGTTTCAGAGTGTTGTGCAGGTCTGTTATTAGGAAGTTTGTTGTTGAAGCTCAATGCTTTAATGTGTTAGTGGTATTGACCTTCACTTGTTGTCAAATAATTTGTAAGAAAATATATTCAAGTGGTCTAATATTTTATAACCTTGGGCATTTCTTTGGTCCTAGTTATGGAAAATATTTAGACAGGTTGTCATTATGTTCATTTAGACAGTATGTTTTTAATTGTGTTCTTAAACCTTTAATTGAGAAAACAATTTATAAAAGAGGTCTTGTATTATGATCATTGTCATACAAAACTTTACTCTGATTTGTTTAAAAGATGATCATATTCTAAATACTTTGTTGTTTTAAAAAGAAAAAAAAATACACCCTCGCTGTTAAAAATCGGGGTGTTACATTGTGGTATCAGAGCTTTGGTTTAGATTTTCATGGGGCTATGTGTCATGTGTCCTAAGCTGATCAAGTGTCGGGTTTAGTGGGAGTAAATGTTCGGAGTCCTATATGTTATGTGTTATGTGATTTGTGACTTGGGTCAAGCATGATATATGCTTAGGTAATCGATTGTTTCTTACATAAAGTTAATGTACCCTATAGTACTTCAGTAAGAAGGATAGTTATAACCCTAGAGCATCAGTCGACTTTGGTCGATATGTGTCTCTGAATTCTTTGGATGTGTTGGTTTAGAAGGGACAAAATTGAATCGAGTAAGAATTAGAAGGTATTACTTTAGTAAATCTATAGATCAGAAGTTATGTTGTTCTCATCACTTAGAGATGTTGAGTAGGGACGAGTGGAAGTTGAACTTAGAAAGGATTACAAATAAGAACCTGAACTAAGGGACCTTTTGATAAAAAATATTGGATGTTCATTTCGGTAAGTTCAGAATGAGATGAGATGAAGGTTATTAAATATTCATTAGATGACATCTATTTGGAAGTGAAGAGTAACTATGGATGTCAATTGGAAACAATTAGAATACTCGGATAGAAATGGAGCGTCTTCTCTAGGAAGAAAATGGGTGTTGAGCATTAAAAGTGATCGAACCAGGAAAGTTAGACAACGGTTATACTTTTGGAAGGTACCTGAAAGGTTAAAGTTGTTTTCTTATGTTAGATATGTAATTAAATGTATTAAGGAAGAATTATGTGATGATTAAAGGTACGATACAAAGTATTACCTGGATAAGTGATGATCTATACGTAGTTTGGGAGATAGTGAGTAAAAAGGTTTATATGAGATGAAGGTACAATTAACACTAAGAATTTAAGTGATCATAAGAGTTGGAATGGGCATGGGTTAAATTATTCAAGTCATGGACGACAATGTTTGGAGATTTACTAGGAAATTGGAGGAATAATTCTTTAGAGTGTTAGATCGTAGGAAATCTGTTGGTTGGTACCTTAGTAAAAGTTGGAAATGAATAAGAAAATCGATGAGTGAATAGACGTTCCAGGATTATTAGCAAGAACTTATGAGGAAAATATTGGGCTGTGTTATAAAAGAATATTACGACCTTTAGATAGTCACGATAATTAAAGATGTTATTTGCAATTGACAAGATAAAGGTCACGATATGTTAGGGAAATAACTCTAGGCGGTTTGTTGCTGAAATTTTGAAGTTGTAAATTTTTAGATGCTCGAAGAAGATCTAGTATGAGGATCTTTGGAGTTATAATATCTAAAAGGTAATCACAAAGGAAGATGGAAGTTGTACACGGCCAAGGAACGAGGAAGGTAACTCACAATATTTATTTATATACAAGTTAATAACCATGTTGTTTAATTGGTTAAAGTTAAAAGGGATTTTAAGAAGGACTACCATGAGATACCTCAATAGAAAATGAGAAGGAGACCGAGCATTTCATCAAGGGTGTATTCTATAGATGATGAGGTCGCATTCAGACTTAAAGAAAAGATTTAAGAAGTGGTATAAGCGGAAGGAGACTAATCTCACAGTTTAAAATCTTATATCACAAGGATAATGAGTGATGTATTGGTGACTAGATAGAATTTTACATTCGGATTCAGGGTGGTGAAATTGAAGTAAAAAAAAAAAACATGTTGGAGAGTTTCACATGAGACTTTGGAAGTCGAGACGAGGTTAATTATGATATGTCATTAATGGACAATTGAACAACAAAAGATGAGATGTTGGAACAATTAAGAATGGTTAAGGTGACGAGCTCTTTTCAGGAAAATAAAATTTAATGGTAAAAGTAAAGAAACTCAAGAAAGTTTGGAAGAAGGGATAGGAAAACACGAAAGACGTGGTGTGCCAATAGTAGCCACCAACGAAGAGGAACATTTAATGTTAAATCCCACAAGCATAAGCTAGGTAATAATTTGGAAATAAAGTAGTTGTGTTAGAGTGCGAGACAATAGTTTAAGACTGGTATAAGCGGAATTTGTGTCTTGTGGATGGGATATTTTTTCATGTTAAAGAAAATTTGGAGAGTTGCAATCACCAACTGGATGTTGGGATGATATTATTAAGATTGTGATTAGGAATGAGATTCAAATGTGAACATATACAAATCACCATAACTATGAGATTAAAGGGGAAAAAAACTAAGGATTTATGGACGTTGGCGAAGTGATGAAGTTCTCTACGTAGAATATGACTTCACTTGGAGTAAAAAAAAATTAGATTGTACTCTATTTATTAATGTCTACTATTTTAGAGGATATCAACCAATGTTTCTTGCAAAGTGAGTGTAAATGAGACTAGGTATTGTGTTTTAGGCGATTGTGCCTCATCGAAGGAAATGAAGTAGAAGAAAATTAAGGAAACATTTAAGTAAACCTTGAATGGATTATTATAACCTAGTTCCTCGCGTGACTTTAAGAACAATTTACAAAGGACACTATTGTAATTAGGTAATGATGGTTTATTCCACCATCATGGTTGGAGCCTACCCATTGACAAATTAAGGAACTGATCACCCTTAATCTCTTGTTGATAGTAGACGGGATCATGTTGAATGGAATAGATGACTCTTTCCTGCTTTGGTAGTGTGTAAGTTAATTAGCATTCTCTCATAAGGATAATCAACCACCACTTAGTGTGAACCTAGTGGAATTATTTATGACGTCGAGTCGAAAATGTGACTTTGAAAGTTTGAACACGAACCTAGGATCCTGGAGGACCTATCGTTTGTGAATATGTCCTTGTAAGATTAATTTTTGAGGGGTGAATTCATAGGGTAATATAGCCTTGTGTCTAGAGTCTGATTAAATGCGACTTTTCAAAGGATTGTGATATGTGCACGATCGTGCTAGTGATGATGTTAATAATCACAAGTTGAGTTGTTACTCTTGCCTCAAGTTTCGAGGACGAAACTTCTTTTAGGAGGGTAGTAATGTAAGACCCGTAAAAATACATTAACACTAATTAGAAATTTGAGAATATTAACTAGTGTTATGCTACTTTTGTTTACCAACTTTCTGTTTAATTGTTGATTTTGACCAATTTTATTAAAATTGTGCTAGGTCTTAATTAGAGTTTTAAAAATTGACACAATGATTATATTAGCTTTAAATGTTTCTTTTGTATTAAAATTTCAAAAGTAAGTTTCTTTTTATTCTTAAGAAAATGAGTAAAATTTATTGATGGTTTAAATTTTCACTGACTCTGATTGTTGTAAAAATTTAAATAGGAGTTTTATATATTATCGGGAATGAAATCTTAATCTCAACATTTTTTTAAGCCAAGGAACAAAAATTTATTTGAAAAATTAATATATATCAAAATTATGTTTGTTACAGTTAAAATGTTACAATAGAATTTTTCTATTTTCGTAAAAGTTATTTATGGACGAATTGCGATTGTCTGAGAAAGAACAAAAATATTAAATGAGTTAATGAGATAGAAGTTATAAAATATCTAGATATTTTTGTTATATATTATTATTTTATTAAATTAAGATAATATCAAGATATTTTATTTGAATATATTATTATTAATATTAATATTACTAGTATTATTATTATATATATATATATATATATGTGTGGTCACTAGGTGAAACAACACATACAATTTTCTCTCTTCTTTCCATTCCACGCTCTTTCCTTCTCTCTCTGCAAAAACCGAAAACAGAAGCGCTCCTCCCCCTCTCTCCAAACCTAGCCGCCACCCATCTCCGACCACCACAACCCCAAACACAAAAGCTAATACCACTACTGTATCCTCTCCTTTTCCTCTTCTATATAGTGTAATTTAATTTAAGATCGGAAGAATTTGAAATTTTACATCTCCACCTTCTCTCTTATTTTCCGGCCACCATGGACTCTCCATAAGAAAAATAAACTGATAAATCTCTTCCTCTCAATAATATCTATGAAACTCACAAATAAAATTCATGATCAGACCACATCGGACAACCGCGCCGGAAACATCACTACCGTGCCGGAAAGTGTAATGACAATTGTTGGACTGATATTGGACTGTTTCTATTTTACCCTAAATAACCTATCCCTTTCGGTTTGCCTTGATCACCATCTCCGGCCAGTAACTGCGTCGCCGCGACCGCTGTTAAGGGTGGGTTTCTTCACCTCTTTCCTCTGTTCTTAATAAAATAATAATAGTCAAATAAAAACCATACCATTATTTTTGGACTATTTACTAAATTCCAACTTTACTTTTATTCTATTTTAAATTGGGATCATTTTAAATTTGAATGATATTTATTTATATGCATACAATTTTGTTGCTCTTATTTATTTCAGATTTGATTTTTTACTATGTTTAGAAAGAAATAATTATAGTTTTAAATTAAGTTAAGACTTAAATCAAAACATAAAAATTATATATCTTAAAGCATAATTTCTCCACTTTGTTTTAAAGATAAAGATTATATTATAAACTTGTCCTAAATGTTTGTATAAGTTGTACGAAAGAAACTGGGAGAAGAATTTGTTCTTAATTTTTCAAAAAGCCACTTGACATATTAATGTTCTTAATGTATGCCTTAACTTCTTTTATTAAAAAAAAAGATACTTTATCCTTTTATTTTTGTTTTAAATAATTGCTATTTTAATTTGGAATAGTTTCAAAAGAATACGTTAAACTTGCTTAGAAACTTTAAAGTCAAAATGAATTATTCTAAATAGGAATTACTATTTTAATTTATAAATTAATAATTAAATTTTATTCATTTTGTAATTAATATACTTAATAAGAATTTAAGTATAATAATTTATCGTCAATAATTTTAATCTAAATATGATCATAGTATTTGACACAATGGGATGTTCAAAATAATAAATAATTTAATGTAGTAAATTAGAAACTTCTTTGGATTAATATTTTTAATATTCTTTTAAGAGAAAAACAAGTCCTAATGGAAAAATACATATATATATATATATATATATATATATATATATATATATATATATATATATATATATATATGAGGAGGGATCAAATTACACCCGAAGAGTTACACCACGAGTTACACTCGTTCAATAACTACATTTCGAATTAATATTTTTTAAATTCAACCGTTGGATTGAAACATAATATCATATAGATCATACCTATAAAGTTTGAGCTTAATCTATAATGATTTACTATGTCATTGAATTACATCAAAATTAACGTTATATGAAAGCTCATTTTGACGTTAATCTTTGGATATCTTGATCGTATAGTAAATCATTATAGATTAAGCTCAAACTTTATAGGTATGATCTATATGATATTATGTTTCAATCCAACGGTTGAATTTAAAAAATATTAATTCGAAATGTAGTTATTGAACGAGTGTAACTCGTGGTGTAACTCTTCGGGTGTAATTTGATCCCTCCTCTATATATATATATATATATATATATATAATAAAAAAATATTAGATAAAAGGTAATAAAAAATCTAATCTTAATTGATTAGGTATGTGGCCAAAATAGAGCCTAATTGTGGATATAGTTGGGTTTGTATTAACTTAATTAAATTGTGTATTTTAAAAGGTTGAAAGTGTGAACTAGATAGAAACCTCGTCGAGAGAGACAAATCGTTCTCATGTAGCGTAAGTGGAATGTGTTTGAAGCTTGCTAAGGTAAGGGCACTTTCTAACGATATTATATATGATTGAATGCATATGTGCTGGTATGAATGATTGTGTGCCCGGTTGGGGATGTGTGTTTCTACTGTGATGCTAAACTTGAGAATGTGTTTCATATGTTTTGTTGAAAATATATGAATTGACTTGTGGTTATGATTACATATGGGAAGATTATGTAAGTTCATATGATTTGTTGAATATATGAATTGACTATTGAGAAATATTATGATGCATTTGCATATATGTGCTCATACATATCATAGTTGCGTGTATGTCGAGAGGACTGCACCAGGTGAGGACTCTAGAGGACGAGCCCACCTAATCCTGCGGGATTTTATTGAGTCGGTGTCTGTTTGGATCACTGTTTAGTGAGGCAGCACCCGTTTTAGTGAGGAACCCGACTGACTGTGGTGATCACGACTCTCTGCGGAGAGGTTAAATTCCGGAATTCATGCATGTGAGGAACCCGACGGGCTGGGCGATCACAGGTGAGGAACCCGACGGGCTGGGTGATCACCACTCATATAAGTCTGCATTTAGGATATGTGTGCATTGCTCTATGTGTGGAAATAAATGATGAATTGGTTATACATATCATGTTGTTATATCTTTCATGGTGGTAATATCTATCGTATGGTTATATCTCTATTGTTGTTACAAATATCATGTGGTTACATCCATCATGTCGTACTTGTATATGTCTATTCTTTCATGTATGTTGTTTTTAGATTGTGACCCTCTACTATTATTCTGTTGTGGCTAACGACCACCCAGGCTGTTAGCAATTGGGGATAGTTAAGGTATCCAGGTGTGGTGAAGACTTGCAAGATGTGAATGACTTTGGCGATAGAAAACATCAAGATTCAATGTCATAGTGAGTCATTTGTACTAAGTCATCCTTGGCTTGGAATTCAAGATCAACTTAGGGTTATGTTTCAAAGTGTTGTCCAGGTCTGTTATTGGGAAGTTTGTTGTTGAAGCTCAATGCTTAAATGTGTTAGTGGTATTGACCTTCACTTGTTGTCAAATAATTTGTAAGAAAATATATTCAAGTGGTCTAATATTTTATAACCTTGGGCATTTCTTTGGTCCTAGTTATGGAAAATATTTAGACAGGTTGTCATTATGTTCTTTTTGACAGTATGTTTAATTGTGTTCTTAAACCTTTAATTGAGAAAACAATTTATAAAAGAGGTCTTGTATTATGATCATTGTCATACAAAACTTTACTCTGATTTGTTTAAAAGATGATCATATTCTAAATACTTTGTTGTTTTAAAAAGAAAAAAAAATACACTCTCGCTGTTAAAAATCGGGGTGTTACAGCAAGAATGAGCATCACCAATCTGTAGGGGCAGTTCTGATCTCCGCATCTGCGCCTCAAAAAGATCAACCGCCAAAATATACGCGTCGACCAGATGCGCCAAGAATAAATTTCACCAGAATCAATATGCCAATCTCTCAAGCATTGCAGCATTTGTTAAAAGCAGATCTGATCACATTGAAAGACCCTCCAAAGAATGTCAACACTTCCTCTCCGAGTTATCGCCCCGATGCAACATGTGCGTATCACTCCAACTGTCTAGGACATGACGCAGATCACTGTTGGGCCCTGAAAAATAAAATACAAGACATGATAGATGCTGGGGAAATTGAGTTCGATCCTCCAGAGACTCCAAACGTCATCACTACACCTATGCCGAAGCACGACAAGACCGTCAATGCTATCATAGACACTGTTTACATCTATGATGTGACAGAATTGTCAACTCCGCTCCTTTAGGTCAAAAGAAAGCTAATCCAAGCTGGTTACTTCCCAGGTTGTGACCCTGATTGCTTTTATTGCGCACACCTACCCAATGGTTGTGAAAATCTGAGAATGGGAATTCAAAAGTGGATGGATCGCCATATCATTATGTTTGAGAGGCTCCCTTCTATGGATGATTTATGCGAAGTCTTTGCAAACGGGATGAGAATAGAGGACGTCTCAGTGGTTTCCAACATACCATTGAAAATCCCTACCAAAGCTCCTTTCAAAATTTATGCTACACCCAAAGTGGCATCGGTAATCATTACTAGTCCGACTCCATTTCCATACTCCTCAGACAAAACTGTCCCGTGGAGTTATGACACTAATGTTTATGTCCATGGAGTTAAATAGGATACCTTGACCGAAGAGGCCATGAATTTTACTACTCCAACTGTTGATAATATTGTGGGTACCAGTAAGATTACGATAAGTGGAAGGATCTTTTCACCAGAAATTTCTCCAAATGTGGCTACTAATCCAGTCCAGGTCCCAGTTCCTAATCAAGATATCAACGCTCGAGGCAAAGAGCCACAAGTTGAACCAGTTCAAATACCGGTGGAAGTCACTATCGAAGATCCGTCAAAGCAAGAAATGGAGGAAATATTGAAAATCATCTGCAAAAGTGATTACAATATTGTCGAACAACTGGGGCACACTGCTTCAAAAATCTCAATGCTGTCTCTGCTAAAGTATTCAGAAGCTAATGCCAAAGCCCTGATGAAGTTCCTGAAAGCTGCACATGTACCACAAGAGATTTCAATCGATCAATTTGAAAATTGTGTTGCCAATCTAACAGTGAATAATGACCTCGGTTTCTCTGATGGTGATTTAACCCCTGCTTGAAAGAATCACAATAAAGCCCTACACATCTCCATTGAATGTAATGGCACCACTCTATCTCATGTGCTGGTAGATAACGGTTCTTCTTTGAACGTGTTACCAAAAACAGTACTGGAAAAGCTTGACTTCGAAGGAATTGTGTTACAACCAAGCGATGTTGTGGTAAGAGCCTTTGACGGGTCAACAAGAACAGTGTACGGAAAGGTGAATCTCCCAATCAGAGTGGGCTCTCAGATTTTTGATTCTACCTTTTACGTAATGGAAATTCACCCAGCATATTCCTGTTTACTAGGACGCCCTTGGATACATGGGGCAAATGCTGTAACTTCTACCCTACATCAGAAGTTGAAGTATCCAGTAAAAGGAAAGATTGTCACAGTTTACGGCGAAGAAGAATATGTGGTTAGCCACCTGAGCAACTCCAAGTATGTTGAGTTGGATGACGAGTACATCGAAACTCCCTGCCAATCTTTTGAGGTGGTCTCTCCAGATGTCTCTACTACCAAGCATATTTCTGCTACTCGAACTACAACTATGGCTTCCTTCAAAGATGCCAAAGTTGTGATCGAAAACGGTGGTTGCACAGCATGGGGACAGCTCCTCGATATACCCTACAAGTCTGATAGGCTAGGCCTGGGCTATGCTAATGGAAATCAAAGGAACGATCAAAGTCCTTGTTCTGGAGGATTAATGTCACATTTCATCAGCCAAGGAGTAAATGCTATTGAAGACAATGGAGTGTTCTTGAACCATATCATTGAGCCATATCCAGATGAAGTTCCACCCCTTCCCATGGGAGTTTGGGATACTTTAGGAGAACCAAGCGTTGGGTATGATTTTCAATATACCGCACCTCAGAGTTCTTTTATTGCTATGGAAGACATTACCCCAACTAGATGGGGTGATCAATTTGAAAACGGCAAAAGTTTCACAAGTTCCATCACTGAGCAATATCAAAATCCACCTAAAGAAGTTTGGGATATGCTAGGAGAGACAAGTGGCAAATATGACTTTATGGTGAAGTATTCCGCTCCTCCGAGCTCACAAGTCGCCATTGAAGACATTGTCCCAACTGGATGGGATGAACATTGCGAAGACAATTTCACTCCTGAAGAAGCTTGGGAAAAACCAAATAACGAGGGTTATTTTCTGTCAGAATACACCCCTCACCAGAATGCACAAGTCTCTATCCAAAACATCATCCCGACTGGATGGGATGGCCTTATCGAGCATCTCGCTCAGCCAACAGAGATATCTCAGCCTGGGCTCTCGTATCCAGCAGAGTATATCACTTATCCCGAAAGATCACCAGCTTCTTTCCCCACCAGAGAAATCAATGATGTGGGAGATGAAGAAGACAACTGCAACTAGAGCAGTTGGATACTCCCTGCTCACAACAATGGATTGAACAACTGGGAAGCTGAGGATGTGATCTCCTTTGATCAGGAGTAAATGCAATTTCCTGTTTTTTCGTTGTTTATATTGTTCAAAGATAAAAATGGTTCCTGTACTATCGAACCATGAACTTGAAAGCCGTGTGCCTTGCCCGAAGCACACTGGTCCTGTTTATAAGGGTTTGTCATATCATGATCATGTTCATTCAATAAAATCATGGGACGTTTGCATATTCAAATTTTGTGATCCTTTTTCTTTCTTTGCTTTATTCATTTCTTCAAATAGCTATGTTTTCTTACACACACCCACATAAATAAATGCAGATTCACATTCACTTTGGATCTAGTTGATAACGATTCTGCTATTGCCCGTCATGACTTTGAAAATCCGATCTACCAAACTGAGGACGAAAGTGAGGAAGATTGTGAAGTACCAAGAGAGCTGGCAAGACTGCTAGAACAAGAAGAAAAGACTATACAGCCGCATGAAGAACCAATTGAGGTTATCAACTTGGGCAGTGACGAAGAAAAGAAAGAAGTCAAGATAGGGGCTGATCTAGAAGACATTGTCAAGCAAAGACTGATTCAAATGTTGCAAGACTACGTCGAGATATTCACCTGGTCCTATGAAGATATGCCTGGCCTTGACACGGACATTGTGGTTCATCGCCTGCCGATCAAAGAAGGTAGCACTCCAGTTAAGCAGAAACTGCGGAGGAGTATGCCCGATATGTCCAAGAAGATCAAAGACGAGGTTGAAAAGCAATTCAATGCCAGTTTTCTGAAAGTTGTGAGTTATCCTCCTTGGATAGCTAACATAGTACCTGTGCCCAAAAAAGACGGGAAAGTCAGAATGTGTGTAGACTACAGAGATCTGAATCGGGCAAGCCCCAAAGATGATTTCCCTTTACCTCACATCGATGTACTGGTTGACAATACCGCACAATGCAAGGTATTCTCCTTCATGGATGGATTCTCAGGGTACAATCAAATCAAGATGGCACCCAAAGACATGGAAAAAACAACTTTCACGACACCCTGGGGAACCTTTTGTTACAAAGTAATGCCCTTTGGTTTAAAGAATGCAGGAGCTACATATCAGCGTGCAATGGTAGCTTTGTTCCATGATATGATTCATCAGGAGATAGAGGTTTATGTCGATGATATGATTGCAAAATCCAACACCGAAGAAGAACATCTAGGTCATCTACACAAGCTGTTTGACAGGCTCAAGAAATACAGGTTGCGACTAAATCCGAACAAGTGTACCTTTGGAGTAAGATCCGGCAAACTCTTAGATTTCATCATCAGCAGCAAAGGTATTGAGGTTGATCCTGCCAAGGTCAAAGCTATTCAAGAAATGCCTATACCCCGTACCGAGAAACAAGTCAGAGGATTCTTGGGACGTCTGAATTACATCGCCAGATTTATTGCCCATATGACTACTACTTGTGTGTCGATCTTTAAATTGTTGAAGAAAGATCAAGTGGAAAGGTGGAATGACAAATGCCAATTAGCCTTTGACAAAATCAAAGAATATCTCCAAAAACCGCCAATCTTGTTACCACCTGTGGAAGGAAGACCTCTGATAATGTACCTAACTGTGTTAGAAGATTCAATGGGGTGTGTACTGGGGCAACATGACGAGTCCGGCCGAAAGGAACATGCAATCTACTATCTTAGCAAAAAGTTTACCGATTGTGAAACAAGATACTCACTACTCGAAAAAACTTGCTGTGCCTTAGCATGGGCGGCTCGCCGACTAAGACAGTATATGCTAAATCACACCACTTTCCTAATCTCCAAAATGGATCCTATCAAGTATGTGTTAGAAAAACCTGCTCTCTCTGGAAGAATAGCACGATGGCAAATGATCTTAACAGAGTATGACATCTAGTACACTTCACAAAAAGCAATCAAAGGAAGTGTGGTAGCTGATCATCTGGCTCATCAAGCAGTGGATGATTATCAAGCATTGAACTTTGACTTCCCAGATGAAGATATTATGCTAGTCACTGACTACGAGCAACCAGGACCGGAAGAAGGACCCGAGCCAGGATCCCGATGGACAATGGTTTTTGATGGAGCTTCTAATGCACTTGGCAATGGCATCGGAGCTGTGATCATTTCCCCTGCAGGAGGTTATACACCATTTACTGCCAGATTATGCTTCAACTGCACTAACAATATAGCCGAGTACGAAGCATGTATTCTGGGTCTAAAAGCTGCAATTGATTTAAGAATCAAGTTCCTGGAGGTCTACGGAGACTCGGCGCTGGTGATTTATCAAGTCAAAGAGGAATGGGACACGAAGCACCGAAATCTAATTCCTTACAAAGAATATGTGCTGAGTCTGATTCCTTATTTCGAAGAAATCACTTTTGAACACATCCCGCGCGAAGAAAATCAACTAGCTGATGCCTTAGCTACCATGTCATCCATGTTCAAAGTCAGGTGGGACAATGAGGCGCCGATGATCACCATTTACAGACAAGATGAACCAGCCTATTGCAATGAGATCGATGCTGAAGGAACAGAAGAAAAACCATGGTTCCATTAAGTAAAAAGGTATCTCGAAGCTCAGGAATACCCTGAAGGGGCATCCATCAGCGACAGAAAGTTTCTAAGAAGATTTGCTGCCAAATTCTTCCTAAGTAATGGAACCCTATACAAACGCAACCACGACTCGACTTTACTTCGTTGTGTAAACAAGAAGGAAGCAGAACAGATTATGGAAGACATACATGATGGTGCCTTTGGTACTCATTCAAGTGGACATACAATGGCTAAAAATATCCTAAGAGCAGGTTATTACTGGTCTACCATGGAGACAGACTGCCATCATCATTCCGGAACCTGTCACAAATGCCAGATATATGCCGACAAAGTACATGTACCTCCAGTCCCGTTAAATGTCCTGACGGCTCCTTGGCCTTTTGCAATGTGGGGTATTGATATGATTGGAGAAATCAAGCCTACTGCCTCCAATGGACATCGTTTTATCCTGGTCGCTATTGATTACTTCACCAAATGGGTAGAAGCAACTTCATTTGCTTCTGTCACCAAGAATGTTGTGGCCCGGTTTATCAAGCACAATCTCATTTGTCGGTACGGCATCCCTGAAAGGATCATCACAGACAATGGCACAAATTTAAACAACAGAATGATTACTGAGCTCTGCACACAGTTCCAGATCAAACATCATAATTCCTCTCCATATCGACCAAAGATGAATGGCGCGGTGGAAGCTGCCAACAAGAACATCAAGAAGATCATACAAAAGATGACTGTAACCTACAAAGACTGGCATGAGATGTTACCTTTTGCTCTTCATGGTTATCGCACATCAGCGCGTACTTCAACAGGGGCAACTCCATTCTCCTTAGTCTATGGTATGGAAGCAGTTCTTCCAATTGAATTTCAAATTCCTTCCCTAAGGATTATGAAAGAAGCTGATCTAGATGAAGACGGTTGGATTCAGACTCGGTTGGACCAGATAAACTTGATTGATGAGAAGAGGCTCGCAGCTATTTGTCACGGTCAGTTGTACCAAAAGCGTATGATCAAAGCCTTCAACAAAAAAGTCAAAAGTCAAGCATACCAAACCGGTGGCTTGGTTGTCAAACGCATCATCCTGCCACAAGGTGACCCCAGGGGCAAATGGACTCCCACTTATGAGGGACCATTTGTAATCAAGAAAATATTCTCCGGCGGTGCCATGTTGCTTACCACCATGGATGGCGAGGATTTCCCACACCCTGTGAATGCGGACATAATCAAA
Source organism: Vicia villosa (assembly GCF_029867415.1). Lineage (NCBI taxonomy): Eukaryota > Viridiplantae > Streptophyta > Magnoliopsida > Fabales > Fabaceae > Vicia > Vicia villosa. The sequence continues at coordinate 6,320,607 of NC_081186.1, forward strand.
AAGTACTTCGCTTGAAGAAAAGCTCGCTAAGTTGAAAACCTGAAAGGGCAACTTAGGCAACAAAAAAAATGAGCGTCTCGGTGGATTGAAAACCCGAAAGGGCGATCCAGGCAAAAGTTAGAGACTAAATAATACTATCCCGGTAGGCTGAAAACCTGAAAAGGCAGCCTAGGCAAAAGTTAGGGAATAAAGCGTACAACTATGTTCCGTTCAGCTGCCTAATCACCTTCAAGATTCAACACATCAAAGATACCGATCAGTCCAATTACTTTCTTCCAACAAGTGAAGGATGAGATGCTCGAAGAAAGATTGGCAATAGCAGAATTGAAACTTGACTGGATTGTTTTCACATAGCTATTTATCTTTATAAACACTTTTCAAAGCTTTATGACAATTTCCTACTACTAGGATTTTTGTCTCCTTGTACTAATCAGCCTATTATGGCTCTTTTTCAAAAAAATCAATGCAGCTCATGCTCAAAATCAACATTTTCACTTTTTCTGTTTTGAATACGTAAACGTCCAAATGATAATTTTGAATGAACATGTGCATTTGAATATGATTGATGTTTATAAGAAAAAACAGGAATAGCATTCGGGTAATATCCCAATCATTTGGACATCATTCTGAAACCAGTATCAGAAGATAAATCCCCAACAGAAATGCATTTCTCAGCAAATTCCTCAAAAAGATTTTTCTTTCTAAACAAAGTGATTCGAGAAATCTTATTCCCCAGCAGGGCTGTTCCAGATTACTATCCCCAGAAGGTGTGATCTCCACACCAGGACTTGGTCAAATAGTGCATCGGAGGATTATGCATCTTCCTCATTCCCACTTTAAAAGGGCATCAAAATCAGAACTTTCAAATTACTTTTCATCCCCGAGCGGTAGTCAAAGATCCTTCAACAGAGCACCATGGTTCTCAAAGAAGGTTCCCAGCCGAGGGTACTCAAACAAGACGAAAAAATCATCAACGATCACAATGCCTTCATTTCCAGATGGCTAGCAGGGATTTATTTTCCCAACCAGAAGCTTGATACGCATCATACATCATACATCATGCATCATACATCATACATCATACACATATTCATACACAACATAACATGCATATTTCTCCTTTAGTTCGAGAATCTCATACATTACATACATCATAAACATTGCATATCACTAACTTGATTTTTTCAGGCAGACGGATGTCTTCAGCAAAGATGTTCTCAATCACATGCAGTGTTCCCCTTGAATTCTATTCAGATAAGCATTCCTCTCAGATATAATCAAGCCGAAGGTTCATTCTGAAGAGATCTCTCTTTCCAAATCACCTATCAACTCAAAAACAAGCAACAAAGATCTAAAGCTGATACCTCAGACGGTTCCAGAACGATCTACCATCGAAGATCTAAAGCTGATACCTCAGACGGTTCCAGAACGATCTACCATCGAAGATCTAAAGCTGATACCTCAGACGGTTCCAAAACGATCTACCATCAAAGATCTAAAGCTGATACCTCAGACGGTTCCAGAACGATCTACCATCGCAGATCTAAAGCTGATACCTCAGACGGTTTCTCATGGATCAACTTTCAAAATCTAAAGCGGAAAAACTTTGGACAGTTCCGTAACAATCAGCCTCCAAGACTTAAAGCGGTAACCTCGGACGGTTCCGAAACAGTCAACGCAAAGACTTTCAAATCCTTCATCAAGATATAATCAATGGATTCATTCTGATGAACAAACCATCAACACATCTGCCAGATGGCATCTGAAGGCCCATCTCAGGTAATGTTTTGATCTGCCAACAACATTTCTCAGACAACATTCAAAGACAAATTCCAGCATCACTTCCTGTGGAGGTAAGTTCAAATTTCCAGGGCATATAATATATTCAATCATCTTCTACCTTCAGATTTCAAACAATCTCTTCAGGTTTAAGAAGATTGAATAGGGGTAACTGTTGTCGCACGCTCGCGAAAATGAACAACAGAGTCGCCACCAATATATTTATCCCAAAGAGGGAAAGGAATATCAGAAAACCTAGAATAAGAAAAGGATAAGAAAAGGTCTTGCGACCAAAGATCGGGTAAGAAGTCGGTTACGCAAGGGGAAGGTATTAGCACCCCTCACGTCTGTGGTACTCCACAGGATCCACTTATGATTGTTCTATTCTAAGGGTGTATAAATCTAAAGCTTAATTACTAAGGGAATGCATGCAAATGAAAGAAAAAGAAACACGGGGAAAAAAAGGTTTATAAATAGTTGTGCTCGCTTAGGCCCCGCGACCTAATGCCTACGTATCCTTTTCAGGAATCAGAGCGCCGTAGTTCGGCTCTTTAGTTTTTGTTTTTTTTTGTGTTTTTTAGTGGACGACGTTACATTCGCACTCCGCTGCTCGACCTCTGGAGTCTTAAGCTGGGAATGGAGCGGAAGTAACGTGTCAGATTAGGAGAAAGAATGCCCTGAAGGCAAGAGAAAGGATGCCTCGAAGGCGAGAGAAAGAAGAGAGAAACTTGGTTTGTGTCTTTTAGATGTAATTCCATGATGAACAAAACCCAATACAAGGTTTCGCACCACTTCATTACTTTGTTTAGGTCTGAGCCTTTATTAGATGTTTTTGATGTTTTTGATTGGTGATTTTTAAGGGAAATTAATCTGCGAGTTGAATCACATGAAAGTGTATAATGGTAGAGAAACAGATTAGGGAATGAATCCCACTCATTTCTCTACATAATGATCGAGAAACAGATTAGGGAATGAATCCCACTCATTTCTCTACATAGCGATCGAGAAACAGATTAGGGAATGAATCCCACTCATTTCTCTATATAGTGATCGAGAAACAGATTAGGGAATGAATCCCACTCATTTCTCTCCCACTAAGTGATTGAGAAACAGATTAGGGAATGGATCCCACTCATTTCTCTCCATAATGATCGAGAAACAGATTAGGGAATGAATCCCACTCATTTCTCTACATAGCGATCGAGAAACAGATTAGGGAATGAATCTCACTCATTTCTCTACGTAGTGATCGAGAAACAGATTAGGGAATGAATCCCACTCATTTCTCTCCCACTAAGTGATTGAGAAACAGATTAGGGAATAAATCCCACTCATTTCTCTCCCACTTTTAGTGAAGTGCGATTCGCCTCTTCCTTTATTAAATGTCTTAAAGTCGAAAAGAAAAAGGAAGAGCAAAACTAGCCTAAAATGAAGTAACTAGCCTAAGGTTATGATTATACCTAAGTGTTAGGATTTTAAGGGAAAAGACTAAGTCTAATATTATGAAGATTATAGGTCCTAGATCTTAAAGGAAACATACAAGTGAAGTCACAAAATTATAAGTCAAAAGAATCAATGTAAACAAATGATACAAAATAGTACAAAATGATTAAAAGAATGACTCGAAATATAGTACAAAGCATGAAAGCAAAAGATGCAAAAATCGAATTAAAATACTATTATTTTTATATTGATTTTATGGGAGAAATTGAATTAGAAATCAAGCAAAAGAATTAAAATAAAAGCCTAAACTAATATTTTTTGTGGTTATTATTTTTTATGTCAAAAAGTTGTATAGTCTAAAAGATAAGAAAAATTAGTTTTTATTTGCTAAAAAGAAATGGCCAAAAACTAATTAAACCTAAATGGAAACAGGGGTGCAGTCTGAAAATGATGGTGTGAAAAGTACAGGCGCTGGGCCCAGGGTGTTGGCCCAGCAGAGTTTATTGCAAATGACCAAAAAGAAGGGGAGTTACGGGCCTAGCATGGGAGGTTTGCGTAGCAATCAGGCCCAAGACGTTTTTTTGTTATACAGTTTTTTGAAAGAAATCCATGGGCCAGGGGGTGAGAAGAGCGTTTCAAGCCCAACAGTTTTTTACTCAGATTTTGTTCGTATTTTTGTATGCAAAAGTGATGGTGACGGGCCAAAGGGGGTGTGAATCAGCAAAACGGCCCAAGGTTGATTATTGATCCAAGTTTATTTAGTTTTCAAAAGAAACCACAATTAATTATTAATTAATAAAATAAAAAAAATAATAAACGAGGATATCTGAAATTGGGAATTAGGGTTGGAATGTGACCTTTGGAGTTACTCTTCCCTCTTCTCTCTCGATGACGGTGCGGCGCGACGATTCTCTTTGTCTCCGATCAAAACGCTGGCATATCATCGTCAATGGAAGACGATCCTGACCAACACTCTAAGCTTCATCTCCTCAACCAATTACACGCGAGATTTCCGCTTTGGCCGAAAGAAAGAAGAAGACGAACCCTGGTGTGAAGATTGAAGCGAAGACGATGTTGTTTTCAGATTGTTGCTAATCGTGTTGAAGATTGCAACGAAGATGAATCGGTGACGTAATTGATGAACTTGCACTGTGAATTATTGAGTTGCATTTTGGCGATGGGCGAAGAACGACGAAGCTGCCGGAGAGGCTCCGACGGCCTTCACCTTGACGTCGGTGATTGATAAACGCTAACACCACGAATTCCTCAGCTTCTTGTAATACCTCTTCTTCTATCCTCTTCTCTTCGTCAATTTCTTTTCTTTTGATTTTGCGTTGACGTTGTCATTACTTTGTCGACGAGAATTCAGATATGCTATGAGCTTGATGATGAATATCACGATCTTGAGAAGACGTTGATGGAAGAATCAGACCGTGTGTGGTATTGTTGAGCAGAATTTTTGAAGAAGTGAAGATTGCAGGTGGTGATGAATGAACCGTGAGAGAGTGAGAAGTGGATCTGGTTCTATGGTGAAGAAGGTTTAGAGAAGGAGATGAAGAATGGTGGATGCAGTGACGAGGTGGAAGAAAAATGGTGAAGTGAAGAGAGCTGAGAAGAATGATCGATCTTTGTTATATAGAGATGAAAGGTTAGTGATTTGTGGAGAATTGTGGTGAGTGAAGAAGAAATTCACAATGGTCCAGCTCTGGTTTTATAGAAGGTGAAAGAATTAGCAGGTTCCTTCAATCTCCCCCTGATTTTCTGTTTTTATTCAGTTTCAATTCGGTTAGGCAGTTATAGAATCAGTTGGAGGTTTGTTATAAGGTAGTTAGGAAGTTAGAATTGTTAGGGGATCCTGTTATTTTCTGTTATAAATGGTTAGGAAATGAATTCTGTTATGAATGCTGTTAGGGATGTTAATTAAGGGTAGTTATAACCGTTACTGTTAGTTTGGTAATTGATTAAAAGGCTTGAAAGTGTTTAGTTACAAAACAGTTAGGCGGTTACCAATTCTGTTAGAAGTTGGTTTAGGTGGTTAGTGATCAGTTATGATGGTTACATTCTGTTATCAATGTTAGTTGACAGTTGAAACAGACTTGGTGGATGGTTGAGACAGTCAGCCTTCTATAACTGATTTGTTGTGTTTATTTTTGGATTGTTGAACCGATTAATGCCGTTGGACCGATGAACTGGTGGCTGGATGTTTATTTAGGGGACTGTTTAGGATTATTTTGGGATTGTTAAGGGCTATATAACTGAAATTGGTTTTCTCTTGTTGCATTGCTATGTGTGTGGTTCTGAATTTTGCATGATTCTATTATGAACTGGATTTGTATGAACATGAAATGTGGTGACTGAATGTATGTTTTTGGACTAGTTTATATTTGAAGGCAGGGGGCTGATTTTGAATGATTATTGATGTCATGAGGTATTTTTTGTGATAGGCAGGGGCTGGTTCTGTTCTTGTTAACACAGAGCTGAATATGTTTGAATAAGTTAAGCTTGACTTAATGTATGGTGAAGGATTCTCTATCTTGATACAAGTTATTGGAAATGATATGAGGTTGCCTTGGTGCTATTTATTTTTTTGTATGAACTTGGTGTTTAGCTGCAGGTCTGGATTTGACAGTAGCAAGGTGTTGTAGATGAATGGAGGGCTATATGGTGACTATTTGGACATGAAGGACTTGCAAGAGCGTAGGCGAAAACTTGAGGCGACTTGTATCTAGACCGTGATATGAAGTTCAACAATATAATATCTCTCATGTTTAGATTTCTGTTTGTAATGTGACAACATGACATTTGGACTCTTGGATGAGTATATTTTGTAAAGGATTTTCTTTTTCACTTCACGTTGTAATAGCCTTTGAACAAGAATAATGAACATGTAATGTATTGGATGTTGAATGGACTTGGATTCAAGATGATTGTCTCAATTTTTCCTTTTAATGCCTTGCCTTCCAAAACGGAATGGATCCACATAGACTTTGAAAGAACTTGAATTGACGTCATTGAATTCAGAATTGAAGCACTCTTACATGATTACGCAGTGCGTATGCATAAGACCAATGATACCAAAATAGAACCGCAAACTTGAACTATGTTGAAAGCTTATCGGATATTCCAAGAAAAACATATGAATCTTTTTTTTTTGTTTCTAGCAAGCTAGAGTTTATTCTTGATGAATGAACATGCTCTCCATGATGTTTAAATATCCTTGTACATGCCACTTTCCTCTAGTTCCAAGTGACTTGTTTCTCGAGGCTTTCTCTCACTAATACGCGCCAATAACCAAATGAATTCATCAAGTATTGCACCATAATTCAAGCGATGCACCACATAATTGTATCCAAACCCCATAAGAAAATTTTCTTGGTTAAACGAATATGGAAACAAACCCTGATCAAATTGATGCCTTCAACCTATTACCCCTGATTTAGTGAACCAATATTATTCTTAATGAATGAATGCATGATGTGTTAGATGACCTAAGATGTAAATGAATGAGATATGTAAGCCAATTAAGAATAATTAGATGGGCAAATTTAGGGGTGCAACAACTGTTATACCCCAAAATTTGCCCGCATCTTTTTTTCAAGAAAACTTCAATCTAAAAATTAAGAGTTTCATATAATCTTGGATTTTTATATCCTGATTTATGGATACTTGGCTTTTAGAATTTTTCTTATACGGTATTTTGGCTCGCTGTTGAGTTTATTCTTACGCAAACGCCAATTACTGTTTATTACTTCACACACGCTTTTTATTTGAAATTTATTTACAGATAAGTAGTACTGACACAATTGGTACAGAGATAAATCTTTTGCAGGCGCAGAGTCCGGGGATTCAGACTGTACTGGTAACAAGTAAATTATTATTAATTTTTTGTTTCCCACTAATTTTTGTACTATATTCCATTATTCTCAAAATCTCTTTTCAAATCTCTTTCTTTCAAAAATCAAATCCTAACTTTATTCTATACATCTCTCTTTTTTCCAACACTATCATACACTTTCTTTCAAATCCTACTTCCACTCAAATTTTCCTTTTGTACGGAATCACTTCATTCCCCAACGTCTCTATCCTTCTTTTCATTCTATAAATACCTCTCATTTTTTCCATAAAATCTCACATCAAATTCTAACTCATCTCTCAATTTTCCACTTCATATTCATTCTCTCTTCTTCCCCGACAAAAATGGCGAAGCGAATGGAAACGTGTTTTCTTATGGTCATCACCGTCGTGGTGGTAATCATGTCCTTCTTCTGTCTGCATAATCCTGAAAAATGTGGACCTGGGATGTTGACACTCCCAATCATCTACATGTTATTGTTTGTAGCATGGGTTATTAATCGTCATTCTTAAAGTTTGTCGTATCTCTTATTTCCTAATGTACCGTTCACTCGTCGTACTGTTCATTATAGTATGTAATATTTGTACTGTCAGTATTAAATGTCGTACTGTTGTTTAAATATCCAGATAATATTTTGTGTGTTTTCTGCCAGTTAAATATTTATTTTTCTGTACATTAAATGATTTTCAGGGTTATTATCGGTAATTTTGCTCGCATACAGTACATATTATTTATTTATTACGTCTGTGTTTTTCTAACAAGTCATGTAAATAAATTTTCACCATTAACATAATCAAAAACAACAAAAATATTAACTTTGACTGTTGAATTTTCACTCTAACTGCTACATGCCTAAACAGTCAGTTGACAGTCAAAACCGCTGACAGTGCAATTCTCCGTGTTTTGTACCATCAATCAAATCAATCTTTTGCATTTAAAAATTCCAAGATTTTTGTTCTAGAAGTCTTCTGAAAATCACATGATTAGCAGAGACTCAGCACTGCACAAAAATCAGGTACGCTTAACTGTCTCCTACACGAACAGTCCCTAACTAGGGTTTTTTGTTTTTTTCAGGAGAACAAGTTTTTTGAGACCTCAAATGGATTTCATGGACCTCCATATATCTTAAAGTACCACCATACAAATTTTCAAACTTCAATTCGCTCAGACGCACAGTCAGCAGCTCAAATAGTCAACAGACGACCCGTTTGACCAAAAAGTTAACAGACAATCAAAAATGAAATTTTTTGTCAACATCCATATTTTGTCAAAAGATTCATCATTTGATCATTGGTTGATCATAATTCATCAAGGAAAGATCAAAAATCAACAAAACCCTAAGTTTCAAAATTAAGGTTTTCTCCTAAAAAGTCAACTGAACTTTGACTGGTCATAACTCTCTCATCCTTCATCCAAAAAATTCAAACCAAAGCTCATTTTGAAGGAAATTCAATTATATTTCAAATTCAATTGGTACCATGGTTATTAGATTCACCATTTGAAAAATATGAACCAAGACATTACAGGTCATTTTCAAAGTCAACAAAAAAGTCACTTTTTTCAAAAGGACACACAAGGAGCATGGAAAATCATTTTGATATGAGACCAAAGACATTGGTTATAGGACATCTTGAGGTTTCCAAAAAGTACAAGAACTCCTTCATATGATAAAAATTGAGGGATTTATGCCTTGTTGAAGTTGGCCATTTTTTGGGAAAATGCATGAAATCAACATTGATCAAAAATGTTTTTTTTCCAAAAGGGGCCAAGTTTTCATGATCCAAACATGTTCCCCATAATGTTAAGGGCCTCTCACGACCAAGCCAAGGCCCATAGCATTTTTGTTTCTTTTTTGATTTAATTTTATCACATTTAAAGTTAAAGTGAAAAAGAAATAATGCAAGATTCTTATCCAAAGCTTTGTCCCTTGCATGAGTCATCAAGATAGCTTATTTTCTGCAACAAAGGGAAGTACAAAGTTGGCTTGGAGCAAGAGAAGTAAAGAAGAGCAAGCTTTGGTCAAAATTTCAAAGATTTTTAATATTTAAAAATCAAGAATTCAACAAAAGCAATCAATGCTTCTTGGCTTAGATTTTAAGCACATCTTAGCTTATAAATTAAGTGGTATGCTTCATCAATGTAACACACACGAAAAGATAGCAAAGGCATAGCAAAGAAACTACAAAATTCTCACAAAATATCAAACACTTTGTAATTTTCGTTTTGCAATTTCTAGCTTACTTCAATAAAAAATAATCATTCAAATCATCCTTTGGGGTCACATAGAGTAAGATTGATGCACTAAACAAGTCCCATAATGCTTTAAATACGTGTATCATCATCTTCATGTTCATAACTTCATAGCTTTTGTTTTCCAAATTTTCACGTGAAATAACTTGATCTAATCTTTGATTTAAGTTCCTGACATCATTTAGAGTAGATCCAATGTAGCTCATGCAAGGTTTCACTCCTCTAACACCTTCCACCATTGTTGGTTGTCCAAACTTGAGAAGCTTCGAGTTGCATCTTCCAGGCACTTTTAGCAAAATCTAATGCCACTAATGAACTCAGGGGGTCTTAATTAGGCTATCTGGGTTGTTTGCAACCATTTATTTTCTTGTTTTTTGCAGGTTTAAAGAAGGAGAAAATCGGAGACCAAAACCGTTGCCAAAACCCTTGAAAAAACCGTTGCCATAGCTGTATAGAAGATGATGAACAGTGACTGAGACTTGGTGACCTCCACGCGTGCGTCCCTGATTGGCTCGTCAACCTTCAGCGCTCTCTCCCTCGTTTCTATTCGTCCACGCATGCATAGTGGGACCAACCTGACGTATTAAAAGTCTTTATGATCCCACGTGACTGGTCAATACAAGTGCACCATGTTCTCTCCAATCTGGGCCATAGATCTCCACTAAAAATGCATCCAACGCACCAGATTAGCAGTCAATACCATGGACTCTTTAGCATATCACACATGATTATTTATTTTCTATTTTCTATTTTTATTTTATTTTCTTTCAATAATTAATTAAAAATAGTTTGAAAAATCCAAAAAATATAACAAAAATATTCTTAGGTTTCTAAAATAATCTATTATTTTTTGACATAAAATATTTTATTTTTTATTAAATATTAAAATATTTTGTATAATTAATTAGTATATATTTATATATTTGCTTTTTAATTATTTCAACCAATCAAAAAATCATAAAAAAAATTGTTATTTATATTAAATATAGTTTATATATTATAGGCTAATTTTGTACATATTTAGGATAATTTTCTCTTTAAGTTTTAATTATTTGTATAATTATACGATTATTTAACTTAATAATTTCAAAATCAATTTCAAAAATTCCAAAAAAATTAGTTTTGTTTTAAAATTAATTAACAAGCATTTTGAACATATTTTAAACTTAATTTTTAGGTTTAAATTTTATTTCCATCTTTTTCTCATTTTAATTAAATTAATCATGCATTAATTCTAATTAAAATCAATCATCCAAAAATCCAAAAATATTTCATTTATTTTCTTGCAATTTAAATTCCTAGATCAAGTGTATAGGTTGTCAAATTCATGTAAATAGCGTAGTTTACATTTCCCGCACAATCGATGTAATAGCGTAGATTTACTTTCCGCATTTTACATTTCCGCATTTTAAATTCCAGTACATATAAAATTGCGTGTATGTCAAAGATAAAAATTGAAACGTTAGGTCACTAACTTCAAATATAAAATATCTGAATCAAAACACAATCACACTTGCACCTCTTAGGGTAATCCCTCTCTTACTCTTTTCAAAAAAATCAAAAATCAAATTCTACTGTTTCAAATGCAAAATCGAGCTTTCGTTTATATCCGGTGAAAGGAGAATTTTTTAAAGGAAATAGGAAAAGACCTTATAACTTAGGGTAGACCTCCTAAATTGCTTGCTCAAATCAAAACAAACAAATGTCTCATATATCGTTGTTTTTTCAAAATAAAACTTTCAAAAAGACAATACTTGGTATATATCCAAACAAGGATCATTACGAAGTTAACGTTCTTTTTTCAAAACATCTTTTGAAAGATAAAACACTTTGTATACATCCGCACAAGGATCATTACAAAGTCAATTTACAAAAGTATTTGAAACCACATACAAGCATTTCAAGGCAAGAGAAAAAAAATGATTCAAAATAAGTGAGCTAAGCAATCTAAGAGCCCATGGATAACCATGGATACAAAGGGTGCTAACACCTTCCCTTTGTATAACCTACCCCCTTACCCAGAATTTCTTAAAGGTATTTTTTCTGTTTCTTTTATAAACCTTTCCTTAATTGGATAAAATAAAAGTCGGTGGCGACTCTCTGATTTTCAAAAACACAAAAGCAGAAAGAGAAGAGTCAGTTCGCGTATCTCTCCACGAGAGGTATGGTAAAAAACCGAGGGCGACAACATGTATCCCCGGTTCTTTGCAGTAATGAAATATATTTCGACCTCTATTCTCTTCTTATTTTACATTACACACCTTGTCCAAGGGTAAGGCCATTTTGGCGAACGTTTGCCATTTTAGCCCACGATATATATTTTAATATCTACATTTTTGCAATCTTTACTTCATGCATGACTGGCTTGTATCTTTTCAGATACTTTCTGTTTACTCTTAAGATCCTACGATCTTCTGCCAGTTCTTCTATCTCATAGGAATTATTTGAGAATACCTTTAAAATTCGAAAAGGGCCTTCCCAGTGCGGAGACCATTTGCCTAAAGCTTGGTTCTTTCTATCTATAGGCAAAATAACTTTCCAAACTAAATCATTATTAACGAATACTTTACCTTTCACCTTTTTGTTATATGCTCTTGATACCCTTTCTTTTTGCTTTTTTATCATCTCCAATGCTCGAAGCCTTTCTTCGTCCAAATCAATTAGTTCGTTCATCCCCATTTCCCAATATATATTTGGGGGAATTTCCTCTTGTCTCTGAATCCTGACTGATTGCAAGTATATTTCGACTGGAAGTACTGCATCATGTCCAAACGTCAGTTGGAATGGTGTAGTATTGGTAGCTTTTTTGGGTGATGTTCGACAAGCCCAAAGTGCCTGGTCCAAAGTCTTGTGCCAATTCTTAGGTTTTTTTCCTACTTTTTTCTTTATCAGCCCAATTATTACTTTATTAGCTGCTTCGACTTATCCGTTTGCTTGAGCATAATAAGGTATGGAAGTGAATAACTTGAATCCCATCTCTTTCGCAAAATCTTGCATCTTTCGACCAGTAAACACTGATCCCTGGTCTGTGGTTATGCTTTCTGGGATTCCAAATCTATACAATATATGTTTTTGAATAAACTCAATCAAAGCCTATTGGTCTACATTGGCTAGTGGTATTGCTTCGACCCACTTTGTGAAGTAGTCTATTCCTACTAATATATATCTGGCCCTTGGATGATGTGGGACGAATTTCTCCAATTAAGTCTAGTGCCCAACCTTTGAAAGGCCATGGTTTAATGATTGAACTCAATTCGTTTGTAGGTGCATGTTGAATATTTGCGTGTTCCTGACATTCTTGACAACCTTTGGCAAACTCTATGCAATCTTTTAACATTGTGGGCCAATACATTTAATAACGAAACAACAAAAATAAATTTGTGTCCCGCTTGATGAGCACCACATGCCACACTGTGTACGTTCGAGAGTGCCAAGTAAGCCTCTGCTTCGCCAAGACATTTTAATAGGACCCCCTCAGGGGTTTTCTTGAACAATTCATTTCCCATCAAGAAATATGATAAGGCTCTATATTTTACTTTTCTGTTCGTATCTGTCGAAGGATCTCTCAAATAGTTTACAATTGGACTCCTCAAATCTGTATCTGCTAAAGAATCTATATTTAATCCTTCAAATTCCTCTTCATTTGTGAAGCCTAATTGTGAATTCTCTAGGTCGCTTGGAGACAATTTTGTGGCCATTGCCTTTCCTCTTACCTCAATCAAATCTTCTAATTTTTCCTTTGATACTTTGTATCCTGAGGCTAACTGTGCCAAATCATTTGCTTCTTGATTGTTTACTCTTGAGACGTGTTTCAAATCCACGTATTCAAATTTTTTGAGCAACCTATTTGTCATGACAAAATACATGATCAAATTCTCTTTGATACATTTATACTCTTTTGTCAATTGCTTTATTACTAATTCTGAATCTCCTTTAATTTCGACTATGGTTGCCCCCAATTCCAACAAGGCTTCAAGTCCGACAAGTAATGCTTCGTACTCAGCTTCATTGTTGGAGCATAGAGGGCCTTCGATTTTATACTTGAGCTTTGTTGGAATTTCTTCAGGAGAAATTATCAGTATACCAACTCCACTCCCCTCTTTGTGTGTTGAACCATCGAAATACAACTTCCAAGGTTTCAAATCAACATATTGCTGAGGGTTCTCAACCACTGCATTATCTACAATGAAATATGATACAACTTGTCCCTTCATTGCCTTAAGAGGTTGAAAGATTAAAGAATACTCAGTAAGGGCCAAAGCCCATTTGCCAATTCGACTATGCAATATTGGTTTGGATAGCATGTGTTTAATAACATCAAAATGAGATGAAACGTAAACATCAACTGGCTTTATATAATACTTGAGTTTTATACAAGAGAAATATAAACAAAGGCAGAGTTTTTCTAATAGAAAGCTTGCGTACGCCCACTCAAATTAGAGATAAATCATCTTAAGAAGTTTATCTTTCCCAATAGTGACTGCAACTCTTTCTTCGTGGATGGAGGCTTTGTTTCCATAATAGCCTTCGTTTTATTCTGATTAATTTCTATTCCCTTCTTGTGGACAACGAAGCCTAGGAAATCTCCAGCCTGCACAAAGAAAGCACACTTAAGGGGATTCATCTTCAAGCCGTGTTTTCTCATTCTTTCGAATGATTGGCTAAGATGATCAAGATGACTATCATATGAAACAAATTTTATAACAATATCATCTATGTACACCTACATGAATGTTTCTATAAAATCGTGAAATATAGAATCCATTGCTCTCTGATAAGTTGCCCCAGCATTTTTCAAACCAAAAGGCATAACAACTCATTCGTAGGTACCTATTGCCCCAGGGCAACGAAAAGCTGTTTTGGGCACATCTTCTTCTGCAATGAAAATTTGATTATATCCTGAATATCCATCTAGCATACTTAGATATTCGAAGCCTGCGGCTGAGTCTACTAACATCTCTGCCACGGGCATAGGATATTCATCTTTAGGGGTCGCTGCATTTAGATCACGAAAATCTATACATACCCTTAAAGAACCACATTTTTTAATAACAGGTACAATATTAGCAATCCATTCGACATACCTCGTAGTCCTAATGAATTTGCAATGAAGAAGTCTTTCGACCTCCGCTTTAATCTTCGAGAGGATTTCTGGTGCGAATCTTCTAGGAGTTTGCTTGATGGGCTTCTTCCCTTATTTTATGGACAACCTCAATTCGACCAAGTCTCTCCCTAGACCAGGCATCTCATCATAGTCCCAAGCGAAACAATCTTTATTTTCTTTCAGTAGCACAATGAATTTTGACTTTAGGGCTGGGTCCAATTCTGCATTGATATATGTCACTCGTTTTCGACTCTCGTCTCCAAGATTTACTTCTTCGAGTGGGTCTTGAGCTAACATCTTTATATTTGGTTCCATTGGATCCTTTTCAAACCCCAAAGGTTCCTCATCATAGATTGCATCTAATCTTTGGCCTGCTTCTTTGCTTTGAACCTGTTCGTCATGGATTGTATCGTCAGGTGGTTGTGGAATAAAGTGTATCCTAGGGCCTGGTACTTCTGATTCTTTTTGTATAGCTTCGACAATCATGTTTGATAGTTCGGCTTCAAGAGCCGCTTTCCTTTTATTTTCGGCTATGTAAGCCGAAATCTTTTCGAAGAAAGATGACTCAGACATAATCAACGTCTTCGTCCCAGCCAGTTGGCCGTATTCCTGGTAATCCTTCGACAGGTTCTGTCTCTTCTAGACCGTCCATTATTTCTCTGTTCCACTAGAATCCATTGGGGTGTAAGGATAAATAATACATATCATTTTTATTTGGAGAGTATATGTCTTCTGCTGCATGGCATGGCCCTATGTTGGCTAAATTTCTGTCGAAACTGGTTTTGTTGACTTGATTCACTTCATCCATATAGTAACTTTGATCTCCTTCTATGTTTTCAACTATTCCATCTTCTCTCCAAATAGTTAACCTTTGATGCATAGTCGAAGGTACGGAAGCAACCCCATGAATCCATTCTCTTTCCAACAAAAGGTTATAATTCACCTTTGTTGGTATAACCATGAACATAGTTGGCCTTGTGACTGAACCCACAGTTAGGTTCACTTGGATAACTCCTAAGGTATATCCTACTTTTCCTTCATAGTTGGACAAGACCATATTATGTGGCCTTATGTCAGTGTCGAACATACCAATCCTTTTCAACATATATTGGGGCATTAGATTTACTTCTGCCCCGCCATCACCTAGGACCTTGTTAATGCCCATATTTTCAATTTTGGCTCTTATGTAAAGGGGTTTCAGATGATTCCTCATACCTTGGTCAGGTCTTTCGAAGAATGCATTCTGCTCTTCGACGGCCCCATTATTCAGCACATCGTAACACACTAGTCTATGCTTCACCATTTCTTCTTCGGCAGCTTGCTCACAATCTTCGACTTCCGTCTCTTGGTAAAATTCGTGAGGAAGAACTGAAACCACATTGCAGTTAAAGTTTATAGATGACACTCCGTCTGAGTCGAAATCATTAGTCATCCTGTCGTCTTCTTTCCAAGGACTAGACTACATCTTTTCTTCTTCTTTTTCATTTTCAGAACTAAACAATTTGCGTTCTACCGGAGGTTTGCTTGACTTTTCCCCCTGCATTGGGACTTTGGTGTTGCTAGATTCTCCAACATCCTTTGCCTTGGATTCCTTATGGGCTTTCTTCATTCTCTGGTGTCTCCTCCATTGAGATCTGGACATTGGGTTCCTACCTTTGTAATTCTCAAGCTTGTACATCTCTCGATTTGACTTCTGGAACTGCTTTCTATAAGCCATTGCAGTTCGTCCACCTTGGTCCCAGCTTCGCCATTTGTTATTCCCTGCGCCAGCTTGTGTCCATCTATCCATCGGTACTTCTGCGGGGAGTCTGAATGTCATTCTGCGAGCCTTGGGATGAGGGTTATCAGGCCTTCTTGATGGTGTTCGATTGTCGAACACGTACATGTTGGGATTGACCCTTGAACATCCCAACCTGTAGAGAATGATATCCTTTCGAATGATACCGCAATCAGATTATCATATACTGCCCCACACCTGGGACACATAATGATTTCTGTCTTTGCCTTATGACATCGAACCAGGAAGCTTACAACACTTTCTCCAGGCCTTGGGTAAACCTTCAGCAACTGGTTTCCTTGCCTCCAGTGCCCCTGCACCTTGTTTCGTTGGGCCCTTTCGTAGTTATCTTGGACCCTTCGATTCAGCATAATCGAGCACCTTGGACACATTAGAATCCGTCCAGCATTTTTCTCGTGACACCTCCAAAGATAATCTTTCAAGCTTTCATTTGCCCGTGGATTTCCATAGTTTCCGCTTTCTCTTTCTTTCACCAGACACTTCTCTAGTTCCTCGATTTCAGATAAAGGTTGCCCAATGTTCACCATATTGACTCCTGCTGGGGGAACTTCAAAAATTCTTATCTGTTGGAGCTTCACCCTGAGGTCTTTAGTGGCCTCACTAGTTTTCTCCTTAATACCTTCAGTGGTCTTTGACTCAAGTGACTCTTCAACATCAGTATTGAAGATTACATTGTTGCTTAGGCTCTTAGTAGCCTGCTTTCCTGTCGAAATCACCTCCCATTCTGCAATGTCAGATTCAGACACATCCACCATATTGACGTCGACTGGTTCAGCATAGTTGGTGTCAGCGACATTGAGGGGATCAATATCGACCTTCATGTTGTTCTTTCCTTTGTCAGTGAACTTCAAACGACCATCCTTGATAGCATTTTGAATTAGATCCCTGAAAAGAAAGAATTTTGAGGTTTTATGGCCTAAAAATCCATGATATTTACAACAACCTCGTTTCTTCCGTTGTTCCAACAGAGGAACTTTGGAATTGGGAGGCACTATCATCTGGCCATCTTTTACTAATAAATCAAAGATTTCGTCACATTTAGTGACATCAAAAGTGTATGTTTTCTTTGGGAATTTATCATTATTGTCATTTTCGACTTCATTTTTCCCATTAGAGGGGGTGAGTAGTTTACAAGAGTATGGAGGTGCTTCTTTTAATTTATCTAAGTCTATTTCGACTTCTTCGAAACTGGATGAATCTTTGAAGGTTTCACCTTCAGCATCTTCAGCCTCAATATATGCTACTCTCTCCTTCTTATAATTCTTATTCTCTCTGGCCTTCTCAGCTTTCAATCGTTCAACTTGTCGAACTCTATCTGCCAACTGGGCTATATCTCTCAAATATTGAGTATCCAATTTCTTTCTAATTGAATAGTCCAAACCGCCTGCAGCCATTTCGACCAATTCATGTTCCGGAACAACTGTGAAGCATCTTGATTTCAATAAACGGAACCTATTCAAGTAGTCATTTATAGGCTCTGTGAATTTCCTCTTAATGCTAGCCAACTCTTTCAGACTAATCTTGGTTTGTCCCATGTAGAATTGTTCATGGAACATCCTCTCCAAATGTGTCCAAGCGTCTATGGAATTTGGAGGTAAGGTGGTGAACCATGTGAAAGCATTTTTCGTTAGCAAACTAGGGAATATTTAATTCTCAAATTTTCGTTGCCCTCTAAATCACCACCCTCTGTCAAATATCGGGTTATGTGTTCCACAGTCGATTCACTAGTATCCCCTGAAAATTTTGTAAATTTGGGTACTTTGGTACCCCTTGGTAGTTCAGTTTGCAGAATATACTCCACTATAGAGGAAGTGTAATTTGGACGTCGAAGTCCAGTATTAAGGCCATTATTGGCCATAATTATTTCTATCAGGCTGGTTAGGTTATTTTTTGTCGCCATATTGTCTCTCCTAACCCTGTGTAACACTTCATCTGGATGTTGGTCCCGATTAACTACGCCTAGCCCAGGTTGCTCTTCGAGAACTTCTTGTTGACTAGTATTGGTCCTTCGGTTCTGATTTTCTAAATCTATCACTTGATTTCTTTCACCAGGTCTTTGCCTAGGTGGCTGAACTAAATCTTGAACGGGTGTCAAGATTGGTTCGTCTTCTCGAACGGTAGCTTGGTTATTCCTTTGTCTAGTAGATGTTTGAGGGGCTCCAAAGAAATCTGCCATACGACCTATTTGTGAAGATATCTTTTGGTATGTTTCTATATTATCCTGATTAGTCCTGGAAATGTTTGTTATTAAGGGAGAAAAAATTGAACCCATTTCTCGAGCCAGGACACCCACCATATCGTGATTGCTAGCATCCATCTCGTGCCTAAATGTTGCTTGATTATTTGTAGTTAAGATAGGCATTTGTCCTGATGGGCCTGGATTTTGTACACTTCGACCTACTGGACCGGCGTTAGGCGAAAATGTCACCGTACCAAGTTGAGTGTTAGTAGGTCTTTCCCCTTGTAATGCCACCATATATGATGGTGGCATTCCATAAGGGAACCAAGGTCTCCAACTCTCGAATGATGATGGCCTTGGGGTATGTAATTGACTTGCAGAATTTGTCGAAAAATGTGGTATTTCTGTTGTGCCTGTAAAGGGAGGCACGATAGTCGAACAAGAGACTGACATTGTCCCTGTTGGCACCAATGTATTTTCGGGCATGGCCTGGGAACTACTTATGGCCGCATTCCCCTTCCACTGGTCGAATTAACCATTTTCTTGTTGTACCTTTGTTTAGGAATCGGTTGCACGCTGTTGGTTAATTTACCGCTCCTAAGGTTCATACAAGGTCTTGATATATTCTAAACAAAAACAAACAACAAATTAATGACAAACTTTTTGACACTGTCCCACTGGGCGTGCCAATTTGTTTACGGTGATTTCCGATAAACAACTGCTAGTCCTCCAAACTATAAATATACTTTGGTTACTCGCAGGATCGACTAGATTGATCCTAGGACATAGTCAAAGAGTTGTCTTTCGAGATAATTTGGTTCATGTTCATTGGTCTTTTGTTTTGCTTCAAAAACTTGGTTATGGTTTGAACATATAAATAACTTGCGAAATAAACTAACACAACTGAAAATAAACTGGTTATAAACGTAAATAGAACTTTGACGAAGATATAAAAGAAATGTAAATTTCAGAAATGTAAAGTTCAAGAATGTAACAACTTGTCGGAAGAAATAAAGACACTTGAATCAAAGGAAAGACTAGGCGAAAAAGTAAAGGAAATTTAAGGACATTTCGATTCTGTAAATAGAAATACAAACATATTTAAAGCGTGGTGTCATACGTACATTTCTCAGCGAACTCTTTCTCTTAACACTTGATACTTGAGTGATTTGTGAGTGATTTGTACAAAATGAACACCCTGGATCCTGATACTAAGACCCTTATTTATACTAATTCGTTCCTAACGGTCCTACGCTAACGAAATGTCACGTTTCCTACATGCATGTGTTTCAAATCCCTGGGGCGCCATCTGTCCTCGTTGGGTTACACAGAATATTTCGAAATTCAAATCCTTCCGCCTGAATCCTCTTTCGATACGTGGCAACGTGTTCTTTAGTGAGAATGCAACGAAATACTTCAAGTTTCAATACTCTCGTATTTCAGAAAATCCTTAAGTCTTGAAGACAACCTATTTCGATTCAGCTTCGATTTCAGGCTTCTTCACCGTAAATAACATTCTCGAAAATGGCCATTAAAAGCCATTTTTTCTTCAAACCCTAATTCTTAGAAAAGCATATTCTCCAGCCGAAATCTCCAGCTAACAGATGTACAAGGTTAGTTTATAAAAACTCCATTAGTTGTGATTGAAAAACAGCTTTTCCTTCTTTTCTTCTAAATAGACCACCTCTCTTTGATGGTGAAATTTTTGAGTATTTGAAGGATAGACTTGAAAGTTACTTTCTTTGTCAAGATGGTGACTTATGGGACTTAGTGTTGGATGGTTACACACATCCTGTAAACACTCGTGGAGTCAAAATTACAATACAAGCTATGAGTAATGACCAAAAGAAAGAATTCAAGAATCATCACAAGTCAAGGACCATATTGTTAAATGCTATCTCTCATGCCGAGTATGAGAAGATAACAAACAGAGAAACAACTCATGATATCTTTGAATCTCTAAAGATGACTCATGAGGGAAAGGCTCAAGTAAAGGAGACAAAGGCTCTAGCTCTAATACAGAAATATGAAGCATTCAAGATGGAGGAAGATGAGAACATTGAAACAATGTTTTCAAGGTTCCAGACTCTGACTGATGGATTGAAAGTACTTGATAAAGCCTACACCAAAGCCGATCATGTAAAGAAGATCATCAGAAGCTTACCCAGAAGATGGGGACCCATGGTGACTGCCTTCAAGATTGCCAAGAATCTGAATGAAGTGTCTCTTGAGGAGCTGATCAGTGCCTTGAGAAGTCATGAAATTGAGCTGGATGCAAATAAGCCTCAAAAGAAAGGTAAGTCTATTGCATTAGAATCTAACAATAAAAAAATACACTACCGCTTTTCAGGCTGAAGAAGAAAATTCTGACGAGTCAGAGTCAGAAGAAGAAGATTCTGACGAGTTAGAGTTAGAAGAAGAAGAAGATGAACTATCTCTCTTATCCAGAAAAGTAAATCAACTCTGGAAAAGCAAGCAGAGAAAGTTCAAGAACTTCAAAAGACCTGAAAAGGGAGAATCTTCTGAACACAGAAGATCTAGCAAAAAGAAGGTGGCATGCTATGAATGTAAAGAGCCCGGACACTACAAGATTGAATGTCCAAAGCTTTAGAGGGAAAAGTCCAAGAAAAGATTTGAAAAGAAGAAAGGCTTAATGGCTACATCGGATGACTCAGATTCTTCTGATCAAGAGTCAGACTCTGAAGATGAGCAGGCCAACATAACACTTATGGCAACAGTTGAAGCTGGTGAAGAGTCTACCTCTGATCCAGACTCTGATGAGGTATTTTCTGAACTCACTAGAGATGATTTAGTTTCTAGCTTACCTGAACTTCTGGAAGTCAAGAGTCATCTTAGTATCAAATACAAAAAGCTGAAAAAGCTTTTTGAATTTGAAACTATGAGACTTGAAATCGAAAGAAAAAGTTTTAAAATTAACAAAAGATGTTGAATCATGTTCAAGTTCAGAAAAGTATATTCCAAGCACTAACAATATTCTGAAAGAATATGATTTGAGCTTCAGAAAGTTTCTATCTAGAGGTATAGGCAGAAGTCAGCTAGCCTCTATGATATATGGTGTAAGTGGAAACAAGAGAATAGGCATAGGCTTTGAGAGTGAAACCCCATATAAACTTGAACCTGTTGATGAGATGATTATCACATACAAACCTTTGTATGAACATTTCAAGTATGGCCATTCTCATGATATCAAGCATACATCACACTCTCAGAGTTTCCACATAACACACACTAAGAAAAATGCTGTTGCACACTATAGAAAATCTTATGTTAAACCTCATGCTAAATCTCAGTTCAATCAGGACTTGAGAAGGACTAACCCAAAAGGTCTATGTTATGGTACTTGGACTCTGGACTTGCAGATCTCCTTCAAAGCTCAAAAGACAAAGGCAAACATGTCATGGTACCTGGACTCTGGGTGCTCACGACACATGACGGGAAGAAGGTCTATGTTCCAAAGCCTAGAACTTAAATCTGCTGGAGAAGTAAAGATTGGAGGAAACCATAAGGGAAAAATCTTTGGCTCTGGAACCATATACATTGGTAACTCTCCCTCTATAACTAATGTTCTTTTAGTAGATGGATTAGCTCATAACTTATTGTCCATAAGTCAATTAAGTGACAATGGTTATGACATAATCTTTAATCAAAAGTCTTGTAAAGCTATTAGTCAGAAGGATGGCTCAATCCTATTTACAGGCAAGAGAAAGAACAACATTTATAAGATTGATCTTTCAGATCTTAAGAATCAAAAGGTTACTTGCCTTATGTCTGTTAGTGAAGAGTAGTGGGTCTGGCACAGAAGATTGGGCCATGCTAGTTTGAGAAAGATCTCTCAGATTAACAAACTCAATCTGGTCAGAGGACTCCCCAATCTGAAATATAACTCAGATGATCTTTGTGAAGCATGTCAGAAAGGGAAGTTTTCAAAACCTGCATTCAAGTCTAAAAATGTTGTCTCTTCCTCTAGGCCGCTAGAACTTCTGCACATTGATCTTTTTGGCCCAGTCAAAACAACATCAATCAGAGGGAAGAAATATGGATTAGTCATCATAGACGACTATAGCAGATGGACGTGGGTAAAGTTCTTAAAACACAAGGATGGGTCACATTCTGTGTTCTTTGACTTCTGTACTCAGATCCAATCTGAAAAGGAATGCAAAATCATAAAAGTCAGAAGTGATCATGGTGGTGAATTTGAGAACAGATTCTTTGAAATTTATTTCAAAGAAAATGGTATTGCCCATGATTTCTCTTGTCCTAGAACTCCACAGCAAAATGGAGTTGTAGAACAAAAGAATAGGACTCTACAAGAAATGGCCAGAACCATGATCAATGAGACTAATATGGCTAAGCATTTTTGGGCAGAAGCAATTAACACAACATGTTATATTCATAATAGAATCTCTATAAGACCTATTCCAAATAAGACTCCTTATGAATTGTGGAAGAATAGAAAGCCCAACATTTCTTATTTCCATCCATTTGGATGTGTATGCTATATTCTGAATACTAAAGATCATCTGCATAAGTTTGATTCTAAAGCTCAAAAGTGTTTTCTACTTGGATATTCTGAACACTCAAAAGGCTACAGAGTATACAATACTGAAACTCTGGTAGTTGAAGAATCAATCAATATCAGATTTGATGATTGAAAAGCCAAAGCAGTTTGAGAATTTTGCAGATATAGATATATCTAACTCAGATCATGAAGAACCCAAGAGTAAAGAAGTATCAGAAGATCAAGTTGCAGCTTCTTTAGAGAATATCCGAATATCTGAAGAGCCAACACTCAGAAGATCTTCTAGACTCAAATATGCTCATCCAGAAGATGTTATCATTGGAAAGAAAGATGATCCCATCAGAACTAGAGCATTCCTAAAGAACAATGCAGAATGTCAATTTGGTCTAATGTCTTTGATTGAGCCAACTTCTGTTGATCAAGCTCTGGAAGATGCTGACTGGATAATTGCCATGTAAGAAGAGTTAAATTAATTTACAAGGAATGATGTTTGGGATCTGGTTCCAAGACCAAAAGGATTTAATATAATTGGAACAAAGTGGGTCTTCAGAAACAAGCTGAGTGAGAAAGGTAAAGTTATCAGAAACAAAGCCAGACTGGTTGCTCAGGGCTATAGTCAGCAAGAAGGTATTGACTATACAGAAACCTTTGCACCAGTGGCCAGGTTAGAATCTATTCGTTTATTAATTTCATTTGCCACTTAGAATACATCACTTTGTATCAGATGGATGTTAAGAGTGCCTTCTTAAATGGTTATATAGATGAAGAAGTTTATGTCCACCAACCTCCTGGTTTTGAAGACTCTAAGTCTCCAGAGCATGTTTTTAAATTAAAGAAATCATTATATGGATTGAAGCAAGCTCCCAAAGCTTGGTATGAAAGATTAAGTTCTTTCCTTCTGGATAATGGTTTCACAAGAGGAAAAGTAGACACAACTCTTTTCTGTAAAACCTTTAAAAAGGATATTTTAATTTGCCAAATTTATGCTGATGATATTATATTTGGAACATCTAATGCTACACTTGGAAAGGAGTTTGCTAAGTCTATGCAGGCAGAATTTGAGATGAGCATGATGGGAGAACTAAAGTACTTCCTAGGCATTCAGATCAATCAAACTTTTGAAGGAACTTATGTTCATCAGACTAACTATGTGAAAGAGCTTCTGAAGAAGTTCAATCTGTCTGAAAGCAAAGAAGCAAAGACTACAATGCATCAAACGTGTGTATTAGGTAAGGATGAGGCAAGCAAGAAGGTAGATCAGAAGATCTACAAAGGTATGATAGGATCTCTTCTATATCTTATTGCTTCTAGGCCTGATATTTTATTCAGTGTATGCTTGTGTGCTAGATTCCAATCAGATCCTAGAGAATCCCACTTAATAGCTGTTAAGAGAATTCTTAGGTATCTGAAACATACTACTAATGTTGGTTTAGTCTACAGAAGATATGAAGAATATAACTTAGTAGGATATTGTGATGCTGATTACGTTGGAGATAGAGTTGAAAGGAAAAGTACTTCTGGAAGCTGTCAGTTTCTGGGTAGTCACCTGATCTTCTGGTACAGCAAGAAGCAAGCTACCATTGCACTCTCAACTACAGAAGCAAAATATGTTGCTGCTGCTGGATGTAGTACACAGATGCTCTGGATGAAAAGTCAGCTAGAAGACTATCAGATATATGAGAGTAACATTCCTATATTTTGTGATAATACTTCTGCTATTTGTTTATCTAAGAATCCTATTTTACATTCTAAAGCTAAGCATATTGAGATTAAACATCACTTCATTAGGGACTATGTTCAGAAGGGTGTTCTTTCTTTAAACTTTATGGATACAGAACATCAGTGGGCTGATATCTTTACAAAACCCCTTGCTGAAGATAGGTTTAAGTTCATTCAGAAAAATATCAGTATGGATTTATACCCAGAATGAAGGTGTTGAGAAGATCTGATATATGGATTAGATTTGAAATGTTTATTTATTTCTTATCAGATGTTCTGGTTATGCTTGATCATTTAAATAATTTGATTCTGTTATTGCTAACATTTCATATATCTAAGAATGATACAAAACTTCTGTTAAAGCAAAACAGCTGTCACCAGCTATTCCAAATGATGACCACGTGTTCATTCTGAAGGGACAAGCATGCGTGCAAATTGATGAGATGCCGCCCTAGGTAACTATGCAAATCTTTTCAAATTTCACGTTATCTCTCCTAACGTCATTCAACATTAACTGTGATTGATTCAAATTCTGTAATCTCTCTCTTTCAGAATTTCATTGCATTTTATTTCAAATTTGTGCCTATATAAACACATCTCACATTCATTTCATCTATTTCCACTCATCTTCTCTGTTCACCGTTTTATGCATTTTTTGCCTCTCCTGCTCTCTTTTCAAAACTTTAAAGTGAAACCCAATAATCTCAAGTGTTCTTCAATGGCTTCTTCATCAAATGTTCAACGCAAGGCTTCGTCCTCAAAACATTAAGAACAAGTACAACAACAGAAATCTGTCTTTACTCCATGGAAGACTTGTTTGATTCCATATGATGATATTGAAGTTCTTTGTGAATCTATGGTTGATTTTGAAAATCTGGAAGCACACGATTTCAACATCAAAATAGATATGTTGGTTCAAGGATGGACAAACTATTTTGAACGTCTAATTGGACCGGTTTATCCTCTTTTGGTTAAGGAATTTTGGACTCATGCCACTATTACTCCAACTACTATCATCTCCTTCGTGCTAGGTCAAGAAGTTGTAATCTCTGAGATTCTAATAAGGAAGTTATATAACCTCCAAGGTTTGGGTGGAATTACTGGTTCTCTCCCTAGAAGAACCGATTGGGACAAAGTTCACCCAGAGTTGTTTACTTATGGAAAAGGCTCACCTCACTCTACAGATCTGAAGCCTTCGTATAGAGTTTGGGCGAAGATCATTCTGGGATCTTTCAATCACAGAAAAGCTACAAATTCTGCAACCTACATCAGTCAAGATCAGCAGTTCCATCTGTACTGCATTGGAAAGGGTATCAGAATAAACTTGCCTTAAGTTCTGTTCAATCATCTGTGTACTCATGTGACAGAATCAAGGGAGGCAGAATGTCTGAAGTATCCCAAAATTAAGTAGAATACCATTCCTATGGGAAGATTGGTATCAAACATTCTGACTGAGAGTAGTCTGATTAATACTTTGAGAGCAGCTGGCTCTGCTCAAGATCTAACCATTATTCATGGGAGTACTCTAACTGCCCAGTCTCTGAGAAGAATGCAGTTGATTAAGAAGGTGATCTCCATTCCAAAGGCAGTTCCTAATATTCTGACAAAAAGAATTCCAGTTGCTGAATTCCCTCAGATGTTCAAGGAAGAACTGTCATAATTTGTTCAACTCTTTCTGGAATCTTGTGTAAGAGACTAGTCAGAATTTGACCCTGCATGGATTCGTGGAAGAACTCTTCCATCCTTGGATGAGTTAAAGAAAAAGGATAAGAAGAAGAAAGAGAAGAAGCTAAAGAGAAAGGTAACTGAAGAAGGTGCTGCTCCAAAGAAAGCTAAGAAGCAGAAGATGTAACACCCCAATTCTACCCAGGCATATAGGTACAAATATCAGAGTATAAAAATTAAATTCATAAAAACAATTAGGGCGTTACACTTAAGTAACCATGTAACCAAACATAACATACTCGTAAAAGATGCGTAACACAAATAATCAAAGAGGAAAGATACTCATAAACACCTGAGTGTATTCATACTTATATATATGCATCGGTAAACAAAATATCCACAACATTCCTCCAAAATACACCGTATGAGAAGGTATCCAAAATACATAATACGAATGCATCTAAAGGATCAAATATACATCAAACGGATCCTATAAGCATTATCTACAAAATAAGTGTTCGATCCCCCCCTAGGTGTTACGTATCACGAGCGGACGACACCAAAACGGACGACTACAAAGAGAGCACCTACACTTGCGGATCACCTGCACATTACCCACGAGTAGGTAACATTAAGGCAGAAGGGTGAGAATATAATTCATAATGAAAGCATGATAAATATAGTAATGCCCACAAGTATCATCAAGAATCATATAACAAGATAATCCACTAAGTCAACCACAATCAATATATAAGTAATGCGACACATGAATGGTAACATAAATTATAAAGACTGACGATGATGAATGAGACTCGACTATGCATATGCATGTGGTACCAAATCCGGAGTAAAACTCCTCCTTGTCATTATGACAAATACACCTGCCGAGCATTATGCTGGGACTTTATTCCACTCAGGAAGCCCGCAGGCTGTCGTCATCGAGCATTTAGCTCCCACTGATGACCTCTTGCCACTCAGGCTAATATACCGTTACCGAGCATTAAGCTCCTACTGGTAACCAATGCCCGCAGGCCATCTGTTAACAGCATTCCGCCATTAACGTATTGAAATGTTATGCTGTGCATACAAACAACTCGATTACATAACAACAACAACTATAATATAACTCGGTCACATATCCACATCACACCGACTATATTAATCCACACGGATACATCACCAAAATTGCCACTCAGGCGTTCATAGTCACACAGCACACATATACCATCAAAACATACTTGATTAGCAAATATCATTTCACAAAATACATTTATGAATAATTCATTCAACCACCAATACACTCCTCTTTATCATAAAGCATACTCAAGGGTTTCCATAATACTTCAAACGGCGCGTAGAAACGACCTACGTGTCAAAAGATACGACAAAACGAAGTTTGAAAAAACTATATTTCGCACAGTCCGCTTGAGCTCCGCTCAGCGGACCCAGACAGAAAATTATCAGACAAAAATGCAGAAACTCCGCTCAGCGGACCTTCACAGAGATTTTTCTGCAAAAGGACCTCCGCTCAGCGGACCCCCTCCGCTCAGCGGACCTGCGTAAACCTAGAAAAATCAGTTCTGCAACAGACCTGCAAAACCCCACCCAATCATCTCAAAACCTCAAATAAGCTTCCCTACACATCCTACACAACCCATACATGCCATATATTCACTCTAACAATCAATGATCCATGGCTCACTCACTAAATGTCAATAACCTAATAATTCCTTCATGAGCAAGAAAACATGGAGAAATGAAAAACAAACATGATCAATGGGGATATCTATCATCATACTACACATACACACCACAAAATCAAGTTTATAACTTCAAAACTCACAAAATACCCAATCCACCATTGTTGGTCAAGCTTAGAAAAGAGCAAGAACAAGAACAAAACACACAAAACTATAAGAATCATACAATCAAGATAAACTAGATTCACCCCTTACCTTGGTTAGATTCTTGGCTCTAGCTTGGTTTGGATTTCTACAATTCTCTTCTTCTCTTTGTTTTTCTCTTCTTTCTCTTCTCTTCACAAGTTTTCTTTCTTTCTTTCCAAAATATCTCAAAATATCTCTTTTTCTCTCTATATCTCTTTCTATTTCTCTACTTCTCATTTTCACCCACTCAACTCTCATAAATTCTAATTTTGGCCCAAATGTTACTAAACATTAACTCTAACCAATTAACACCCAAAACATAATAATTACACACATGGAAAGTAATAAGTAAAATATTAACATAATTAATATTTACCGACTGACTCGACTCAAAAACGGTAAAATTAGGGAAATGTAGCAAACATCACAATTAATCAGAAAAACACATTTACGGGCGTTACAGAAGAATTCTTCAGGTATTGTAATCTTTGATTCTGTACCTGTTAATAGTTCTGAATACGTATCAACAGAGTCCCTCAAAATACCTAGAACTTCTGAACAGCTTCAGAAGCTCATAGAAGATATTGATAATGTAGACACCTCCAGTATACATTCTACCTCTGACCTCCCACCTCATAAAAGACCATCTTCTTCTGAAATTCCATCTTCTTCCACCAACTCTAAAAGAAACCATCCTCTTCATTCTGAACCAATCCTGAACCCCCAACCTTTAAATGTCATCTTTCCAACTATTTCATCTGAAAATATCTTTTCCACTAATCAACCTCATTCAACCATCTCCATTCCTACAACAATCTCACAAATAAATGACCCTTCATCTACCT
Organism: Vicia villosa; assembly: GCF_029867415.1. Classification (NCBI taxonomy): domain Eukaryota; kingdom Viridiplantae; phylum Streptophyta; class Magnoliopsida; order Fabales; family Fabaceae; genus Vicia; species Vicia villosa. The sequence goes on from NC_081186.1 coordinate 6,349,668, forward strand.
CCACAATAGATTCATCATCCTCTCTATCCTCTTCAACCACCTCTACTTTGTTCTCTAGAGATCCTAAATCTTATTTTATTCTTAACCCAAACTCTCCTATCACCTGTCTCAGAATCAACCCTCCTAAACCCTCTGTTGATATTCGTTTTGAATTATTAAAGTATAAGGAACGGACAAGGTTCGATGCTCTAAAGGTTGCTCATGACTCCAAGCTGGATCATGTAGCTGCTGGAAAGCTCTAGAGAGCCTTTGGTAAGGAAATACAGGAATGTTAGAACAAGATTTGTTCTTATCAATTATCTTAGTTTTGATGATAACAATAATATGAATTTTGCTTAAGATAATATGGTACTCTAATCCAATGCAATTTCCCTTTCAGGAAATATATATAAAGAGTACGCATAATTCAGCGCTCAGAAGTTGTGTCTCAAATGGTTCAGCATGCAACATCAGAACATGGTCTGGCAAGACATCAGAAGATGGTCGAAGCAGAATCAGAACATGGGTCTATGGAAGCATCAGAAGAACATGAGATCAGAAGCACTGAAGATCAGAAGATGGTATCACGCAACAGAAGCACTTCAAGATCAGAAGATCAGAAGATGCTATGCACCAAGCTGTTTGACTCTGATGATATTCAAACGTTATATTCACAAACATCAGATCAGAAGAAAGTACACGTGGCAGACTACGCTGACTGACAAAAGGAACGTTAAAGCTACTAAAGGCAACGTCAGTAGACACAGCGTGAACAAGGCTCGAGGTAGTTGACAAAAGCGTATAACATTAAATGCAATGCTGTACGGAACACGCAAAGCATTAAATGCACTCAACGGTCATCTTCTCAACGCCTATAAATATGAAGTTCTGATGAGAAGCAAGGTTACCAATTCTTAACAACTCTGAACGAAAATAAACTTGCTGAAACGCTATTCAATCAAAGCTCAGAATCTTCATCAAAGCTCACTACATTGCTGTTGTAATATTTTAGTGAGATTAAGCTTAAACTGTAAGAGAAATATCACAGTTGTGATTATCGCTTTTAAGAAGCATTTGTAAACTCTTAGAATTGATTACATTAAGTTGTAAGGAACTAGAGTGATCGTGTGATCAGTATACTCTAGGAAGTCTTAGCAGTTGGCTGAGCAGTTTGTAACTAGAGTGATCGTGTTGATCAGTAGACTCTAGAAAAGTCTTAGAGGGTATCTAAGCAGTGTTCCTGGAGTGATCAAGTTGTGATCTGTAGACTCTGGAAGACTTAGTCGTGGACTAAGTGGAAAACCATTGTAATCCATGCGATTAGTGGATTAAATCCTCAGGTTGAGGTAAATCATCTCTGCGGGGGTGGACTGGAGTAGCTTCGTTAACAGCGAACCAGGATAAAAATAATTGTGCATTTTATTTTTATCGTCCAAGATTTAAAGTCACACTTATTCAATCCCCCCCCTTTTCTAAGTGTTTTTCTATCCTTCAATTGGCATCAGAGCGCCGGTTCTAAGGTGCAAGCACTTAACCGTGTTTAGAAAAGATTCAGGAAGAGAAAAACGCTTCATTTAAAAGATGGCTGGTGAAACTCCGACAAATCCACCTGCATCTACATCTGGCTCTGCTGAGCAATACAACGGTAACAATGGTTATACAAGACCGCCGGTATTTGAGGGTGAAAACTTTGAATACTGGAAAGATAAACTGGAAAGTTACTTTCTTGGTCTAGATGGTGATCTATGGGATCTTCTGATGGATGGTTACAAACATCCAGTAAATGCCAGTGGCGTAAAGCTGACAAGGCAAGAAATGAATGATGATCAAAAGAAGCATTTCAGGAATCATCATAAATGCAGAACTGTTTTGCTGAATGCTATTTCTCATGTTGAGTATGAGAAAATATCAAACAGGGAAACAGCCTATGATATATATGAGTCCTTGAAAATGACTCATGAAGGAAATGCTCAAGTCAAGGAGACAAAAGCTCTTGCCTTAATCCAGAAGTATGAAGCCTTCAAGATGGAGGATGATGAAGACATTGAAAAGATGTTTTCGAGATTTCAAACTCTGACTGCTGGATTGAGAGTTCTTGACAAAGGATACACCAAGGCTGATCATGTAAAGAAGATCATCAGAAGCTTACCCAGAAGATGGGGTCCTATGGTGACTGCATTCAAGATTGCAAAGAATCTGAATGAAGTTTCTCTGGAAGAGCTGATCAGTGCCTTGAGAAGCCATGAGATTGAGCTGGATGCAAATTGTTAGAACAAGATTTGTTCTTATCAATTATCTTAGTTTTGATGATAACAATAATATGAATTTTGCTTAAGATGATATGGTACTCTAATCCAATGCAATTTCCCTTTCAGGAAATATATATAAAGAGTACGCATAATTCAGCGCTCAGAAGATGTGTCTCAAATGGTTCAGCATGCAACATCAGAACATGGTCTGGCAAGACATCAGAAGATGGTCGAAGCAGAATCAGAACATGGGTCTATGGAAGCATCAGAAGAACATGAGATCAGAAGCACTGAAGATCAGAAGATGGTATCACGCTCAGAAGCACTTCAAGGTCAGAAGATCAGAAGATGCTGTGCACCAAGCTGTTTGACTCTGATGATATTCAAACGTCGTATTCACAAACATCAGATCAGAAGGAAGTACACGTGGCAGACTACGCTGACTGACAAAAGGAACGTTAAAGCTACTAAAGGCTACGTCAGTAGACACAGCGTGAACAAGGCTCGAGGTAGTTGACAAAAGCGTATAACATTAAATGCAAAGCTGTACGGAACACGCAAAGCATTAAATGCATTCAACGGTCATCTTCTCAACGCCTATAAATATGAAGTTCTGATGAGAAGCAAGGTTAACGATTCTGCACAAAATCAACGTATATCAAACTTGCTGAAACGCTGTTCAAATCAAAACTCAGAATCTTCATCTTCATCAAAGCTCACTACATTGCTGTTGTAATATCTTAGTGAGATTAAGCTTAAATTGTAAGAGAAATATCACAGTTGTGATTATCGCTTTTAAGAAGCATTTGTAAACTCTTGAATAGATTACATTAAGTTGTAAGGAACTAGAGTGATCAGTTGATCAGTATACTCTAGGAAGTCTTAACAGTTGGCTGAGCAGGAAGTCTTGGCAGTTGGCTGAGCAGGAAGTCTTGGCAGTTGGCTGAGCAGAAAAGTCTTAGGAGTGAACTAAGCCTAGAGTGATCGTGTTGATCAGTAGACTCTAGAAAAGTCTTAGGAGTGAACTAAGCAGTTGTTCCTGGAGTGATCAGGTTGTGATCAGAAGACTCTGGAAGACTTAGTTGCGGCTAAGTGGAAAACCATTGTAATCCGTGCGATTAGTGGATTAAATCCTCAGTTGAGGTAAATCATCTCTGCGGGGGTGGACTGGAGTAGCTTCGTTAACAGCGAACCAGGATAAAAATAATTGTGCATTTTATTTTTATTGTCCAAGATTTAAAGTCACACTTATTCAATCCCCCCTTTCTAAGTGTTTTTCTATCCTTCAATTGGCATCAGAGCGCCGGTTCTAAGGTGCAAGCACTTAACCGTGTTTAGAAAAGATTCAGGAAGAGAAAAACGCTTCATTTAAAAGATGGTTGATGAAAGTGAAAGGACTATACCTACACCTGCATCTACATCTGGCTCTGCTGAGCAATACAACGGTAACAATGGTTATACTAGACCGCCGGTATTTGATGGTGAAAACTTTGAATACTTGAAAGATAAACTGGAAAGTTACTTTCTGGGTCTAGATGGTGATCTATGGGATCTTCTGATGGATGGTTACAAACATCCAGTAAATGCCAGAGGCGTGAAGCTGTCAAGGCAAGAAATGAATGATGATCAAAAGAAGCTTTTCAGGAATCATCATAAATGTAGAACTGTTTTGCTGAATGCTATCTCTCATGCTGAGTATGAGAAGATATCTAACAGGGAAACGGCCTATGACATATATGAGTCCTTGAAAATGACTCATGAAGGAAATGCTCAAGTCAAGGAGACAAAAGCCCTTGCCTTAATCCAGAAGTATGAAGCCTTCAAGATGGAGGATGATGAAGACATTGAAAAGATGTTTTCGAGATTTCAAACTCTGACTGCTGGATTGAGAGTTCTTGACAAAGGATACACCAAGGCTGATCATGTGAAGAAGATCATCAGAAGCTTACCCAGAAGATGGGGTCCTATGGTGACTGCATTCAAGATTGCAAAGAATCTGAATGAAGTTTCTCTGGAAGAGCTTATCAGCGCCTTGAGAAGTCATGAAATAGAGCTGGACGCAAATGAGCCTCAAAAGAAAGGTAAGTCTATTGCATTAAAATCAAATATCAAGAAATGCACTAACGCTTTTCAGGCCAGAGAAGAAGATCCTGAAGAATCAGAATCTGAAGAAGAAGATGAACTGTCCATGATTTCCAGAAGGCTAAATCAACTCTGGAAGACCAAGCAAAGGAAGTTCAGAGGCTTCAGAAGTTCAAGGAAATTTGAACGTGGAGAATCTTCTGATGAAAGAAGATTTGACAAGAAGAAGGTCATGTGCTATGAATGCAATGAGCCTGGACACTACAAGAATGAATGTCCAAATCTTCAAAAGGAAAGTCCCAAGAAAAAGTTTCATAAGAAGAAAGGTCTTATGGCAACCTGGGATGAGTCAGAAGAAGATTCAGAAGATGAGCAGGCCAACTGTGCGCTGATGGCGACAGAAGATGACGGATCAGAATCTACATCAGAATCAGATTCTGAAGAGGTATTTTCTGAACTTACTAGAGATGAGTTAGTTTCCGGTCTAACTGAACTTCTGGAACTCAAGTCTCAGATTAGTCTCAAATACAAAAAGCTGAAAAAGCAATTTGAATTTGAAACAAAGAAGCTTGAGTTGGAGAATTCTGAATTAAAAGAAAAACTTTTAAAATTATCCAATAATGTTGGATCTCCTTCTGATTCAGAAAAATCCACTCCTAGTCTGAACCATATTCTGAAAGAATATGATTTAAGTTTCAGAAAGTTCTTATCTAGAAGTATTGGCAGAAGTCAGCTAGCTTCTATGATATATGCTGTGTCTGGAAACAAAAGAGTTGGCATTGGTTATGAGGGTGAAACCCCATACAAACTTGAACCTGTTGATGAAATGAAAATTACATACAAGCCATTGTATGATCAGTTCAAGTATGGCCACTCTCATGATATTAGGCACACCTCACATGCACAAAGTTTTCACATAACACACACTAAGAAGCATGTGACACAACCTAGGAAATATCATGAAACTCACATTAGGAATTATCATGCTGTTCCTCCTATTGCTTACAATGTTAAACCCAAGTTCAATCAGAACTTGAGAAAATCTAACAAGAAAGGACCCAAAAAGATGTGGGTACCTAAGGATAAGATTATTCCTATTGCAGATATCCTTGGCTGCAAGAAGGACAAAGCACAACATGTCATGGTACCTGGACTCTGGATGCTCGCGACACATGACAGGAAGAAGGTCTATGTTCCAAGACCTGGTGCTTAAGTCTGGAGGAGAAGTCAAGTTCGGAGGAGATCAGAAGGGCAAGATAATTGGCTCTGGAACTATAAAGTCTGGTAACTCTCCTTCCATTTCTAATGTACTTCTTGTAGAAGGATTAACTCATAACCTCTTATCTATCAGTCAATTAAGTGACAATGGTTATGATATAATCTTCAATCAAAAGTCTTGCAAGGCTGTAAATCAGAAGGATGGCTCAATCCTATTTACAGGCAAGAGGAAGAACAACATTTATAAGACAGATCTGCAAGATCTTATGAGTCAGAAGGTGACTTGTCTTATGTCTGTTTCTGAAGAGCAGTGGGTCTGGCACAGAAGATTAGGTCATGCTAGTTTGAGAAAGATCTCTCAGATTAACAAACTGAATCTTGTCAGAGGACTCCCTAATTTGAAATTCCAATCAGATGCTCCTTGTGAAGCATGTCAGAAGGGCAAGTTCTCCAAACCTGCATTCAAGTCTAAGAATGTTGTTTCTACCTCAAGGCCATTAGAACTCTTGCACATTGATCTGTTTGGCCCAGTCAAAACAGCATCTGTCAGAGGAAAGAAATATGGATTAGTCATCGTAGATGATTATAGCCGCTGGACATGGGTAAAATTCTTGAAACACAAGGATGAGACTCATTCAGTGTTCTTTGATTTCTGCATTCAGATTCAATCTGAAAAAGAGTGTAAAATCATAAAGGTCAGAAGTGATCATGGTGGTGAATTTGAGAACAGACCCTTTGAAGAATTCTTCAAAGAAAATGGTATTGCCCATGATTTCTCTTGTCCTAGAACTCCACAGCAAAATGGGGTTGTAGAACGAAAGAATAGGACTCTTCAAGAAATGGCCAGAACCATGATCAATGAAACCAATATGGCTAAGCATTTCTGGGCAGAAGCAATAAACACTGCATGTTATATTCAGAATAGAATCTCTATCAGACCTATTCTTAATAAGACTCCCTATGAATTGTGGAAGAATAAAAAGCCCAACATTTCATATTTCCATCCTTTTGGATGTGTGTGCTTTATTCTGAACACTAAAGATCATCTTGGTAAGTTTGATTCCAAAGCTCAAAAGTGTTTCCTTCTTGGATATTCTGAACGCTCAAAAGGCTACAGAGTATACAATACTGAAACATTGGTTGTAGAAGAATCAATCAATATCAGGTTTGATGATAAGCTTGGTTCTGAAAAACCAAAGCAAGTTGATAATTTTGCAGGTTGTGATATTGACATATCAGAAGTTGTTGAGCCAAGAAGCAACGCATCAGAAGCAGAGCTTCTCAGAAGCAAAGAATCTGAAGATCAAGTATCAGCTTCTCTGGAGGATCTAAGTATTTCTGAAGAACCATCTGTCAGAAGATCATCCAGACTCATCTCTGGTCATTCAGAAGATGTCATTCTTGGAAAGAAGGATGATCCAATCAGAACAAGAGCATTCCTTAGAAACAATGCAGACTGTCAATTAGGTCTTGTATCTTTGATCGAGCCAACTTCTGTTGATCATGCTCTAGAAGATCCAGACTGGATAATTGCTATGCAAGAAGAACTAAATCAGTTTACAAGGAATGATGTTTGGGATCTTGTTCCTAGACCAGATGGATTCAATATAATCGGTACAAAATGGGTCTTCAGAAATAAGCTCAGTGAGAAAGGCGAAGTGGTAAGGAACAAAGCCAGACTGGTGGCTCAGGGTTATAGTCAGCAAGAAGGGATTGACTACACAGAAACCTTTGCACCAGTGGCCAGGTTAGAATCTATTCGTCTATTAATTTCTTTTGCCACTCAACATAACATCACTCTCTATCAGATGGATGTTAAGAGTGCCTTCTTAAATGGTTATATAGATGAAGAAGTTTATGTCCATCAACCTCCTGGTTTTGAAGACTCTATGTCTCCTAATCATGTTTTTAAACTTAAGAAATCATTGTATGGATTGAAACAGGCTCCCAGAGCTTGGTACGAACGCTTAAGTTCTTTCCTTCTGGATAATGGTTTCACTAGAGGAAAAGTGGACATTACTCTCTTTTGTAAAACCTTTGAAAAGGATATTTTAATTTGTCAAATATATGTAGATGATATTATTTTTGGAACATCTAATGCTACACTTGGAAAGGAGTTTGCTAAGTCTATGCAGGCTGAGTTTGAAATGAGCATGATGGGAGAACTCAAGTATTTCCTTGGAATACAAATAAATCAAACATCAGAAGGAACGTATGTTCACCAGACCAAGTATGTGAAGGAACTTCTGAAGAAGTTTAATCTTCTAGACTGCAAAGAAGCCAAAACTCCTATGCATCCAACATGCATCCTAGGTAAGGATGAGGTAAGTAAGAAGGTAGATCAGAAGTTATACAGAGGTATGATTGGATCTCTTCTATATCTGACTGCTTCTAGACCTGACATTCTGTTCAGTGTTTGTTTGTGTGCTAGATTCCAATCAGATCCTAGAGAATCTCATTTAACTGCTGTTAAGAGAATTCTAAGGTATCTGAAAGGTACTACTAATGTTGGTTTAGTTTACAGAAAATCTAAAGAATACAACTTAGTAGGATTCTGCGATGCTGACTATGCTGGAGACAGAATTGAAAGAAAAAGTACTTCAGGAAGTTGCCAATTTCTTGGAAGTCACTTAATCTCCTGGTACAGCAAGAAGCAAGCAACCATTGCTCTATCAACAACAGAAGCAGAATATGTCGCTGCTGCTGGTTGTAGCACACAGATGCTCTGGATGAAGAGTCAGTTAGAAGATTATCAGATATTTGAGAGTAACATTCCTATATTCTGTGATAATACTTCTGCTATACGTTTATCTAAGAATCCTATTCTTCATTCAAAAGCTAAACATATTGAGATAAAACATCATTTCATAAGGGACTATGTTCAGAAGGGTGTTATTTCTTTAAACTTTGTTGATACAGACCATCAATGGGCTGATATCTTTACAAAACCCCTGGCTGAAGATAGGTTTAAGTTCATTCTGAAGAACATCAGTATGGATTTATGCCCAGAATGAGAAGATGAGAAGTTCTCATGTATGAGTATCTTCTGAAATGAATGTGGAACAATTTTTTTCAGAAGTTCTGATTGAAATCTTTTAGAAATTATGATTCGGTTATTACTAACGTTTCATTGTCTAAGTTGATTCAGAACCTCTTTTAAAGCAAAACAGCTGTTACGTTTTATCTCGGGATGGTAAACCCGTCGTTACTATTCATGGATAAGCGCGCGTGCAGTTGAAGGGACGCCGACCATAGGTAACTGTGCTAGTCACCTCATTCGTCTTTATTATCTCTCCTCACGTCACGTAACATTAAATGCGTTTCATCATTCGTTTCACTTTATTTTCTTTTAAATACTCTTCAAAATGGTTTTTTGGTTTCCTATCTTTTTGTTTTCCTCTTAAAAGTTTTCTCTCTCTCTCTCTCTCTCTCTCTCTCTCTCTCTCTCGGTTTTCATTTCTTCTCTCAAAAACCTAGCGTTCACCCTAAGCCTGTTGAAGCTCCATGACTCAAAGGCGACAGATCTCTGTGCATCTCGGGATGGCTCTTCTAATACCTCTCAAGTCAGATCCTTCTTTGATGTTGTTATCAACTTTCATCCAAAGACAGAAGACTTTCTTGAGTTGTGGGAAGATATACTCAACTTCTATGTTGAGTTTCTTGACCGAATGTTGTATTTTTTTTATTTTTGTAGTCATTTCCTCTTTGGAAATTCTACTTTGTAGTTTTCTTTTCCTTGCTGCTTCTGCTTGTTTTGTATTTGCTAGGAATGTTTCTCATCTTGTTAAACATAGGAACCTTTTGTAATATCTTTTGATGATCAATGAAAAAGTTTCTTTGTGTTTTACATTCCAGTAAATGTTTTCTTTTGTCGTTTTATTCATCTGAATTTTTTTTTATATTCTTTTTAATGTTATGACAAAAAGGGGGAGAAAGATAAATGATAAATGATTTGATTAAATCTATCAGTTGCTGGGTAAAGGCTCCCACACATTCACTAACAAGAACTGCAAGTTCTATATGGTTTAAGTGTTTTGCAGGTACAGAGAAGTGAAGTGAATCTTCAAAGCAAACACTAGAAGCAAAACCATGGAAACTGAAGCAAGCTGAGTGCTGTCAAGCTTCAGAGATCAGAAGCAAGAAAGAAGAATGAATCAGAAGCACTGATAATAGAATTTGAATATCATTGTCTATCCTGTTATGACAAAATTCTATTTGCCCTGATACATATAATGTTATGGCTCTGATACATTATTTGCTCTGATACACGTTTTTAGCCTAAATGCTCTGATACATTTGGCTCTGATACATATCATGTATTTGAATATACATTTTATGTTCTAACTCGTTCATGCTGACTTTTGTCGTTTAGTTTTTGTTCTGTAACATTTCAGGATGTAGAGATGCTCAGATGATGCTCTGGTACATTCAACAATGTTCTGATACAAATCTAGCATGAAGTGATGTTGGTAGACATTCAAAGTTCTGAAGCTATCCGAGGGAAGCAGAAATCAGAAGATGTGAATGTTCTAAAAGATCCAGTAATTCAAGTTCTGAAGCTGTCCTGAATGGAAGCAGAAATCAGAAGCTGTGAATGTTCTGAAGATCAAAGAAACTCAAGTTCTGAAGCTGTCCTGAATGGAAGCAGAAGTCAGAAGCTGTGAGTGTTCTAAGGATCTAAAGAAATTCTAGTTCTGAAGCTGTCCAATGGAAGCAGAAGTCAGAAGCTATGAATTCTCTGAAGGCAGAAGCTTATATGATCGTCTCTACCGAAATAATCAGGGAAGTCTTTTATCAAAGTTCTTCGAGTATTTATTTCAGGGGGAGATTATTTATCTCAGGGGGAGATTGTTAATCTCAGGGGGAGACATATTCATATGCTTATGCTATAGCTGTGTAATTTGTCTTTTGCCGTCTACTCTTTCTGATCGCAAATTCATATCATTTATATATGTTTTTGTCATCATCAAAAAGGGGGAGATTGTTAGAACAAGATTTGTTCTTATCAATTATCTTAGTTTTGATGATAACAATAATATGAATTTTGCTTAAGATAATATGGTACTCTAATCCAATGCAATTTCCCTTTCAGGAAATATATATAAAGAGTACGCATAATTCAGCGCTCAGAAGATGTGTCTCAAATGGTTCAGCATGCAACATCAGAACATGGTCTGGCAAGACATCAGAAGATGGTCGAAGCAGAATCAGAACATGGGTCTATGGAAGCATCAGAAGAACATGAGATCAGAAGCACTGAAGATCAGAAGATGGTATCACGCTCAGAAGCACTTCAAGGTCAGAAGATCAGAAGATGCTGTGCACCAAGCTGTTTGACTCTGATGATATTCAAACGTCGTATTCACAAACATCAGATCAGAAGGAAGTACACGTGGCAGACTACGCTGACTGACAAAAGGAACGTTAAAGCTACTAAAGGCTACGTCAGTAGACACAGCGTGAACAAGGCTCGAGGTAGTTGACAAAAGCGTATAACATTAAATGCAAAGCTGTACGGAACACGCAAAGCATTAAATGCATTCAACGGTCATCTTCTCAACGCCTATAAATATGAAGTTCTGATGAGAAGCAAGGTTAACGATTCTGCACAAAATCAACGTATATCAAACTTGCTGAAACGCTGTTCAAATCAAAACTCAGAATCTTCATCTTCATCAAAGCTCACTACATTGCTGTTGTAATATCTTAGTGAGATTAAGCTTAAATTGTAAGAGAAATATCACAGTTGTGATTATCGCTTTTAAGAAGCATTTGTAAACTCTTGAATAGATTACATTAAGTTGTAAGGAACTAGAGTGATCAGTTGATCAGTATACTCTAGGAAGTCTTAGCAGTTGGCTGAGCAGGAAGTCTTGGCAGTTGGCTGAGCAGGAAGTCTTGGCAGTTGGCTGAGCAGAAAAGTCTTAGGAGTGAACTAAGCCTAGAGTGATCGTGTTGATCAGTAGACTCTAGAAAAGTCTTAGGAGTGAACTAAGCAGTTGTTCCTGGAGTGATCAGGTTGTGATCAGAAGACTCTGGAAGACTTAGTTGCGGCTAAGTGGAAAACCATTGTAATCCGTGCGATTAGTGGATTAAATCCTCAGTTGAGGTAAATCATCTCTGCGGGGGTGGACTGGAGTAGCTTCGTTAACAGCGAACCAGGATAAAAATAATTGTGCATTTTATTTTTATTGTCCAAGATTTAAAGTCACACTTATTCAATCCCCCCTTTCTAAGTGTTTTTCTATCCTTCACAAATGAGCCTCAAAAGAAAGGTAAATCTATTGCATTAAAATCTAATATCAAGAAATGCACTAACGCTTTTCAGGCTAGAGAAGAAGATCCTGAAGAATCAGAATCTGAAGAAGAAGATGAACTGTCCTTAATCTCCAGAAGGCTAAATCAACTCTGGAAGACCAAGCAAAGGAAGTTCAGAGGCTTCAGAAGTTCAAAGAAATTTGAACGTGGAGAATCTTCTAATGACAGAAGATTTGACAAGAAGAAAGTCATGTGCTATGAATGCAATGAGCCTGGACACTACAAGAATGAATGTCCAAATCTTCAGAAGGAAAGTCCCAAGAAAAAGTTTCATAAGAAGAAAGGTCTTATGGCAACCTGGGATGAGTCAGAAGATGATTCAGAAGATGAGCAGGCTAACTGTGCGCTGATGGCGACAGAAGATGACGGATCAGAATCTACATCAGAATCAGATTCTGAAGAGGTATTTTCTGAACTTACTAGAGATGAGTTAGTTTCCGGTCTAACTGAACTTCTGGAACTCAAGTCTCAGATTAGTCTCAAATACAAAAAGCTGAAAAAGCAATTTGAATTTGAAACAAAGAAGCTTGAGTTGGAAAATTCTGAATTAAAAGAAAAACTTTTAAAATTATCCAATAATGTTGGATCTCCTTCTGATTCAGAAAAATCCACTCCTAGTCTAAACCATATTCTGAAAGAATATGATTTAAGTTTCAGGAAGTTCTTATCTAGAAGTATTGGCAGAAGTCAGCTAGCTTCTATGATATATGCCGTATCTGGAAACAAAAGAGTTGGCATTGGTTATGAGGGTGAAACCCCATACAAACTTGAACCTGTTGATGAAATGAAACTCACATACAAGCCATTGTATGATCAGTTCAAGTATGGCCACTCTCATGATATTAGGCACACTTCACATGCACAAAGTTTTCACATAACACACACCAAGAAGCATGTGACACAACCTAGGAAATATCATGAAACTCATATTAAAAATTATCATGCTGTTCCTCCTATTGCTTATAATGTCAAACCCAAGTTCAATCAGAACTTGAGAAAATCTAACAAGAAAGGACCCAAGAAAATGTGGGTACCTAAGGATAAGATTATTCCTATTGCAGATATCCTTGGCTGCAAGAAGGACAAAGCACAACATGTCATGGTACCTGGACTCTGGATGCTCACGACACATGACAGGAAGAAGGTCTATGTTCCAAGACCTGGTGCTTAAGTCTGGAGGAGAAGTCAAGTTTGGAGGAGATCAGAAGGGCAAGATAATTGGCTCTGGAACTATAAAGTCTGGTAACTCTCCTTCCATTTCTAATGTACTTCTTGTAGAAGGATTAACTCATAACCTCTTATCTATCAGTCAATTAAGTGACAATGGTTATGATATAATCTTCAATCAAAAGTCTTGCAAGGCTGTAAATCAGAAGGATGGCTCAATCCTATTTACAGGCAAGAGGAAGAACAACATTTATAAGACAGATCTGCAAGATCTTATGAGTCAGAAGGTGACTTGTCTTATGTCTGTTTCTGAAGAGCAGTGGGTCTGGCACAGGAGATTAGGTCATGCTAGTTTGAGAAAGATCTCTCAGATTAACAAACTGAATCTTGTCAGAGGACTCCCTAATCTGAAATTCAAATCAGATGCTCTTTGTGAAGCATGTCAGAAGGGCAAGTTCTCCAAACCTGCATTCAAGTCTAAGAATGTTGTTTCTACCTCAAGGCCATTAGAACTCCTGCACATTGATCTGTTTGGACCAGTCAAAACAGCATCTGTCAGAGGGAAGAAATATGGATTAGTCATCGTAGATGATTATAGTCGCTGGACATGGGTAAAATTCTTGAAACACAAGGATGAGACTCATTCAGTGTTCTTTGATTTCTGCATTCAGATTCAATCTGAAAAAGAGTGTAAAATCATAAAGGTCAGAAGTGATCATGGTGGTAAATTTGAGAACAGATCCTTTGAAGAATTCTTCAAAGAAAATGGTATTGCCCATGATTTCTCTTGTCCTAGAACTCCACAACAAAATGGAGTTGTAGAGCGAAAGAATAGGACTCTGCAAGAAATGGCCAGAACCATGATCAATGAAACCAATATGGCTAAGCATTTCTGGGCAGAAGCAATAAACACTGCATGCTATATTCAGAATAGAATCTCTATCAGACCTATTCTAAATAAGACTCCCTATGAATTGTGGAAGAATAGAAAGCCCAACATTTCATATTTCCATCCTTTTGGATGTGTATGCTTTATTCTGAACACTAAAGATCGTCTTGGTAAATTTGATTCCAAAGCTCAAAAATGTTTTCTTCTTGGATATTCTGAACGCTCAAAAGGCTACAGAGTATACAATACTGAAACATTGATTGTGGAAGAATCAATCAATATCAGATTTGATGATAAGCTTGGTTCTGAAAAACCAAAGCAAGTTGATAATTTTGCAGGTTATGATATTGACATATCAGAAGTTGTTGAGCCAAGAAGCAATGCATCAGAAGCAGAGCTTCTCAGAAGCAAAGAATCTGAAGATCAAGTATCAGCTTCTCTGGAGGATCTAAGTATTTCTGAAGAACCATCTGTCAGAAGATCATCTAGACTCATCTCTGGTCATTCAGAAGATGTCATTCTTGGAAAGAAGGATGATCCAATCAGAACAAGAGCATTCCTTAAGAACAATGCAGACTGTCAATTAGGTCTTGTATCTTTGATCGAGCCAACTTCTGTTGATCATGCTCTAGAAGATCCAGACTGGATAATTGCTATGCAAGAAGAACTGAATCAGTTTACAAGGAATGATGTTTGGGATCTTGTTCCTAGACCAGATGGATTCAATATAATTGGTACAAAATGGGTCTTCAGAAACAAGCTCAGTGAGAAAGGTGAAGTGGTAAGGAACAAAGCCAGACTGGTAGCTCAGGGTTATAGTCAGCAAGAAGGGATTGATTATACAGAAACCTTTGCACCAGTGGCCAGGTTAGAGTCTATTCGTCTATTAATTTCATTTGCCACTCAACATAACATCACTCTTTATCAGATGGATGTTAAGAGTGCCTTCTTAAATGGTTATATAGATGAAGAAGTTTATGTCCATCAACCTCCTGGTTTTGAAGACTCTATGTCTCCTAATCATGTTTTTAAACTTAAGAAATCATTGTATGGATTGAAACAGGCTCCCAGAGCTTGGTATGAACGCTTAAGTTCTTTCCTTCTAGATAATGGTTTCACTAGAGGAAAAGTGGACACTACTCTCTTTTGTAAAACCTTTGAAAAGGATATTTTAATCTGTCAAATATATGTAGATGATATTATTTTTGGAACATCTAATGCTACACTTGGAAAGGAGTTTGCTAAGTCTATGCAGGCTGAGTTTGAAATGAGCATGATGGGAGAACTCAAGTATTTCCTTGGAATACAAATAAATCAAACATCAGAAGGAACGTATGTTCATCAAACCAAGTATGTGAAGGAACTTCTGAAGAAGTTTAATCTTCTGGACTGCAAAGAAGCCAAAACTCCTATGCATCCAACATGCATCCTAGGTAAGGATGAGGTAAGTAAGAAGGTAGATCAGAAGTTATACAGAGGTATGATTGGATCTCTTCTATATTTGACTGCTTCTAGACCTGACATTCTGTTCAGTGTTTGTTTGTGTGCTAGATTCCAATCAGATCCTAGAGAATCTCATTTAACTGCTGTTAAGAGAATTCTAAGGTATCTGAAAGGTACTACTAATGTTGGTTTAGTTTACAGAAAATCTAAAGAATACAACTTAGTAGGATTCTGTGATGCTGATTATGCTGGAGACAGAATTGAAAGAAAAAGTACTTCAGGAAGTTGCCAATTTCTTGGAAGTCATTTGATCTCTTGGTATAGCAAGAAGCAAGCAACTATTGCTCTATCAACAACAGAAGCAGAATATGTCGCTGCTGCTGGCTGTAGTACACAGATGCTCTGGATGAAGAGTCAGTTGGAAGATTATCAGATATTTGAGAGTAACATTCCTATTTTCTGTGATAATACTTCTGCTATATGTTTATCTAAGAATCCTATTCTTCATTCAAAAGCTAAACATATTGAGATTAAACATCATTTCATAAGGGACTATGTTCAGAAGGGTGTTATATCTTTAAATTTTGTTGATACAGACCATCAATGGGCTGATATCTTTACAAAACCCCTGGCTGAAGATAGGTTTAAGTTCATTCTGAAGAACATCAGTATGGATTTATGCCCAGAATGAGAAGATGAGAAGTTCTTATGTATGAGTAACTTCTGAAATGAACATGGATTATTTTTTATATATCAGAAGTTCTGATTAAAATCTTTTAGAAATTATGATTCGGTTATTACTAACGTTTCATTGTCTAAGTTGATTCAGAACCTCTTTTAAAGCAAAACAGCTGTTACGTTTTTATCTCGGGATAGTAAACCTGTCGTTACTATTCATGGATAAACGTGCGTGCAGTTGAAGGGACACCGACCATAGGTAACTGTGCAAGTCACCTCATTTGTCTTTATTATCTCTCCTCACGTCACGTAACATTAAATGCTTTTCATCATTCGTTTCATTTTATTTCTTTTTAAATACTCTTCAAAATGGTTTTTGGTTTCCTATCTCTCTCTCATCTTCACCTGCTGGGAATGCTGTCTCTGGTAAAGATGGTGGAAGATCTACATCAGAACCAAGTCTCCCTGACTCCTCGCCTGAAAGCCCGAGAAGCAGTCAATGAAGCGTTTCACTCCTTCATGGCATGCTGGCACAGACGTTGTCTTAGCTAGGGTCCTAGGATTTGGTCTTTGTAGTTTTCTTTTCCTTGTTGCTTCTGCTTGTTAAACTTAGGAACCTTCTTGTA
The DNA here is from genome assembly GCF_029867415.1 of Vicia villosa. NCBI lineage: Eukaryota > Viridiplantae > Streptophyta > Magnoliopsida > Fabales > Fabaceae > Vicia > Vicia villosa. The sequence goes on from NC_081186.1 coordinate 6,366,317, forward strand.
AACCTTTTTGATTATCAATGAAAAAGTTTCTTTGATTTACATTCCAGTGATTCTATTTGTCGTTTTCTTATGCATCTGAATCTTTTTAAATATTCTTTTTGATGTTATGACAAAAAGGGGGAGAAGATAAATGATAAATGATCTGATTAAATCTATCAGTTGCTGGGTAAAGCTCCCACACATTCACTAACAAGAACTGCAAGTTCTATATGGTTTAAGTGTTTTGCAGGTACAGAGAAGTAAAGTAAATCTTCAGAAGCAAACACTAGAAGCAAAACCATAAGAAGCGTTATTCTGTAAAAGGAATAAGCTCTTGGAAACTGAAGCAAGCTGAGTGCTGTCAAGCTTCAGGAATCAGAAGCACGATCAGAAGCACTGATAATAGAATTTGAATATCATTGTCTATCCTGTTCTGACAAAATTCTATTTGCTCTGATACATATAATGTTATGGCTCTGATACATTATTTGCTCTGATACACGTTTTTAGCCTAAATGCTCTGATACATTTGGCTCTGATACATATCATGTATTTGAATATACATTTTATGTTCTAACTCGTTCATGCTGACTTTTGTCGTTTAGTTTTTGTTCTGTAACATTTCAGGATGTAGAGATGCTCTGATGATGCTCTGGTACATTCAACAATGTTCTGATACAAATCTAGCATGAAGTGATGTTGGTAGACATTCAAAGTTCTGAAGCTATCCGAGGGAAGCAGAAATCAGAAGATGTGAATGTTCTAAAAGATCCAGAAAACTCAAGTTCTGAAGCTGTCCTGAATGGAAGCAGAAATCAGAAGCTGTGAATGTTCTGAAGATTAAAGAAATTCAAGTTCTGAAGCTGTCCTGAATGGAAGCAGAAGTCAGAAGCTGTGAATGTTCTGAAGATCAAAGAAATTCAAGTTCTGAAGCTGTCCACGATGGAAGCAGGAATCAGAAGCTGTGAGTGTTCTAAGGATCTAAAGAAATTCAAGTTCTGAAGCTGTCCAATGGAAGCAGAAGTCAGAAGCTATGAATTCTTTGAAAGCAGAAGCTTATATGATCGTCTCTACCGAAATAATCAGGGAAGTCTTTTATCAAAGTTCTTCGAGTATTTATTTCAGGGGGAGATTGTTAATCTCAGGGGGAGACATATTCATATGCTTATGCTATAGCTGTGTAATTTGTCTTTTGCCGTCTACTCTTTCTGATCGCAAATTCATATCATTTATATATGTTTTTGTCATCATCAAAAAGGGGGAGATTGTTAGAACAAGATTTGTTCTTATCAATTATCTTAGTTTTGATGATAACAATAATATGAATTTTGCTTAAGATAATATGGTACTCTAATCCAATGCAATTTCCCTTTCAGGAAATATATATAAAGAGTACGCATAATTCAGCGCTCAGAAGTTGTGTCTCAAATGGTTCAGCATGCAACATCAGAACATGGTCTGGCAAGACATCAGAAGATGGTCGAAGCAGAATCAGAACATGGGTCTATGGAAGCATCAGAAGAACATGAGATCAAAAGCACTGAAGATCAGAAGATGGTATCACGCAACAGAAGCACTTCAAGATCAGAAGATCAGAAGATGCTATGCACCAAGCTGTTTGACTCTGATGATATTCAAACGTTATATTCACAAACATCAGATCAGAAGAAAGTACACGTGGCAGACTACGCTGACTGACAAAAGGAACGTTAAAGCTACTAAAGGCAACGTCAGTAGACACAGCGTGAACAAGGCTCGAGGTAGTTGACAAAAGCGTATAACATTAAATGCAATGCTGTACGGAACACGCAAAGCATTAAATGCACTCAACGGTCATCTTCTCAACGCCTATAAATATGAAGTTCTGATGAGAAGCAAGGTTACCAATTCTTAACAACTCTGAACGAAAATAAACTTGCTGAAACGCTATTCAATCAAAGCTCAGAATCTTCATCAAAGCTCACTACATTGCTGTTGTAATATTTTAGTGAGATTAAGCTTAAACTGTAAGAGAAATATCACAATTGTGATTATCGCTTTTAAGAAGCATTTGTAAACTCTTAGAATTGATTACATTAAGTTGTAAGGAACTAGAGTGATCGTGTGATCAGTATACTCTAGGAAGTCTTAGCAGTTGGCTGAGCAGTTTGTAACTAGAGTGATCGTGTTGATCAGTAGACTCTAGAAAAGTCTTAGAGGGTATCTAAGCAGTGTTCCTGGAGTGATCAAGATGTGATCTGTAGACTCTGGAAGACTTAGTCGTGGACTAAGTGGAAAACCATTGTAATCCGTGCGATTAGTGGATTAAATCCTCAGGTTGAGGTAAATCATCTCTGCGGGGGTGGACTGGAGTAGCTTCGTTAACAGCGAACCAGGATAAAAATAATTGTGCATTTTATTTTTATCGTCCAAGATTTAAAGTCACACTTATTCAATCCCCCCCCTTTTCTAAGTGTTTTTCTATCCTTCAAGGAAGAATTCCTGGATCTCCAGAAAGACAGTTTGGTTGCTGCTCCTAGTCCTGCTGGACTCTTTTTGGATTATGATGATGGAAAGTACTATCATCCAATCACCAACTGGAAGCCTCTGGAAGAGAAGCAATTTGTTGATGAGTTAGAAGAAGAAAATCCTCTGGCTATAGTTGTATGGAAGCCTCATCCTTACAAGGTTATGACTAGAGTTTTTCAGTTGTTGCTCAACTGGTTCAGGGAGAATCCTCTGGAAAAGGATCCTGACATGGTTTACCCAGAAGTTGAGTATCCTCCAGAACCTGAATCTCCTGTTTTCAAAGGGCTTCCTACTGAAGAAACTCCTGCTGAGGAAAATCATGAAGATGCTCGAATGGTTGAAGCTGATGCTGCTTATCCTGTTTTGGAAAATAGCCTTGATGCTTCTTCTGCTGGTCCTTCTACCTCTGTTCTGCTGAACACTCTGAAGGAACTCCAACATAATCAAGCTACCTTGGCTAGTCGTCTGGACAAGCAAGATGACACAAATGCAGAGTTCAGAACTTGGATGAAGAACCAAGAAGAAACCTCCAAGAAGCAAGCTGAAGACACTTCTAAGATTAAGAACCTTCTGGCCGCCTCAACTTCTAAGTTTAGCCAGTCGTAGTCTGTCTTGTGTCTTAGTTGGTTTTTCTTTGTTTATGCATCTGTTTGCTGCATCGGATTTGTATTCTCTCTTCTGATTATCAATGAAATATTATCTTTTCTCTCTTCATTTTATTGTGTATTTCATCTGAATCTTTTATACTTTTTGATGTTATGACAAAAAGGGGGAGAAGCGTGTTAATTGAATTGATTTATAATATCAGTTGCTGGGCTTAAGTCTCAACATTCCTAACAATTATTTGCAAGTTTTCTGTCTTTGATAGTTTTTGCAGGAATGTGATATTTTGGACAAGCTCAATATGAGAAGCAAATACATGGGGAAAAGAAATTCTGAAGAAAAGCTCTTAAATAATGGAAGCAAGCTTAGTGCTCTGAAGCTTCAAGATCAGAAGCAAGTAATGCTTTGTTAAACCTAAAGCTTTGATACAAGAAGTCTCAAGATCTGATAGCTCAGATACATAGAAGACTGAAGATATAGAGATCTGATACAAGTGGTCTCAAAGAGAAATTCAAAGCTCTGAAGCTGTCCAATGGAAGCTCTGAAGAGAAGCTCTGAATACTCTGAAGTTCAAAATTCAACGTGAAAGTCTCAACTGAAATGGAAAAATACTCAGGGAAGTCTTTTATTTATAAATTATTATAGTATTAATTTCATGGGGAGATTTTTAATCTTAGGGGGAGACATATTCACACACTCTGAATTATATGCTTTATGCTATATCTATGTATTGTCTTTGTTCATCTGATATTCTGGATACAAATTCATATCAATTCTGTATGTTGTTGTCATCATCGAAAATGGGGAGATTGTTAGAACAAGAGATGTTCTGATCAATATTCTTAGTTTTGATGATAACATTAAGTATGAATTTTGTATAAGATAATGTGGTACTCTAATCCTTTACGTTTTCCATTTCAGGAAAAATATAAAAGAGTATGCACAAATCAGCGTTCAGAAGCACTGACCCAGAAGTTTTAGATGGCTTCATCAGAACATGGTTTGGCAAGACATCATAACATGGTCCTGCAGAATCAGAACATGAACTGAAAGCATCAGAAGATGCCATTTAGAAGTACAAGCTCTGAAGCTCTGATGGTATCACGCTCAAAGCACTTCAAGTCTGAAGACGGAAGTTGCATCTGCACCAAAGCTGGAGACTCTGAAATTCAAATGTCTATTCAACACATTCTGAGTCCAGAAGAAAGTACAATATGAAAAGGCTATAACGTCAAATCTTTGACTGACAAAAGGAACGTTAGAGGCTACAAAAGGCAAAGTCAGTAATAGCAGCAAAAGCATGGCTCGAGGTAGTTGACAAAAGTGTGAAACATTAAATGCAGCGTTGTACTATTCACGCAAAGCATTAAATGCTCCCAACGGTCATTTCCTCTCAAGAGCCTATATATAGAAGTTCCATTCAGAAGCAGCAATAGAACACTTGCGCAAACTTACAGAAACGCTGTCAAACTGAAAAGTAAAAAGAACTTCATCTTCAACCTCACAACTTTGTAATATCTTAGTGAGTGTTAAGAATTAGAACTTAAGAGAAATATCACTTTGTGTGATTACAACTTTATTAGAAGCAAGTTATACTCTTGTAAACATTTATTTTTACATTGATTGTAAAAGGATTTCCTAGAGTGATCAAGGTGTAATCTGTAGACTCTAGAAGACTTAGAGGGTATCTAAGTGGATAACCATTGTAATCAGTTGGATTAGTGAATTAAATCCTCAGTTGAGGTAAATCACCTTGTCAGGGGTGGACTGGAGTAGTTTAGTTAACAACGAACTAGGATAAAAATAATTGTGTTCTTTGTTTTTATCTACCATTTTGAGAAGTTACATTTATTCAATCCCCCTTCTAAGTGTTTTTCACTCCTTCAGGATTGGGATGGCTGGAAGGGATTGAAACTTTCTGGAGAAAATTCTTTCATGTGCCTAGTTCTTTAAGAATTTTGGCAACTTTGGAACCCTATTATCTTTACCTCTTTTTCGTCCCCTTGATGTCTGAAGGTGATGAGTACTTATAAGGGAACAAATTAGGTTAATTGTTAGGCTTGAACCTCAAGTTATTGGAAAGATAAAAATTTGATTGAAAAATTATATTAAATCTTTATAAATTTGTATGGTATCTTCTCATAACCATAAGCCACGAAATATGGACCTCCATGAGTGATCTTTGGGCATTTATATGATCCAAACCAAAGCCATGCAATTTATTTCATTTATTTTGTAATTTTACTTAATTTATTTGAATTTTAATTGAATAAAATTCAAATAAATATAAATAAAGGTCACAAAAACATGAGGATGGGTTTAGAGATCTTTATTTAGGTCATGGATAGGTTTGAAGTCCAAATCTTAGGCCCAGTAGTCAATAAACTCAAAATTGCTCAATTAGGTTTTCATGCATTCTTCATAAATTACCCAACTTGTACCAACCATATCTTGATTAATTCTTATCATATGAAGGTGTTATTGAGCTTTCTAGAAACCTTAAGATGTATACTACAACCTCTTGGTGGTCATTTGTCCATTTGGAGCTTTCATCTTCATGTAAATTGCTTTGAAAAAAGATGTGTCCTTGTTGATTTTCAAAAGGACTTGTAATGTTTTGACCTATATCTTTCAAATGAAGCATTTTTGGCCTTGCCTTTGGTGTGAATTTCCTTCAAAATGAGATTTGGTTGGGAATTTTTTGTTAAAGTATGAGAAAGTTATGCCTGGTCAAAGTTCAGTTGACTTTTGTCTAAAGAACCCTAATCTAGGAACTTTGAGTTTTGACGATCTTTGAGATTTCCTTGATGAATCATGATCAAACTTTGATCAATTATGAATGTGACCTCAAATCCTTCATGTTGACCAAAAATCTTGAGGTTTGACTGTACATTGACCATAACTGACTTTTGGGTATAACATAGTCGATTGTTGATCATTTGAGCAATTGACTGAGCAATCTTGCATTGTGTGGCTTGAAACTTGGCATGGAGATACCTTGAGACATATGAGGTTCTATGAAATCCACTAGAGGCCTTGGAAGTTCCATTTCCTTGAGATAAATCAAAACCCTAATTAGAGACCCATTGCTTAGGAGGTATCTTGGAACAAATTGTCTTGAATATGTGAGGGCAAATTTGAGGGTGCAAGAGCTGCCTCTGTTCAATCTTCTTAAACTTGAAGAGGTAGGTTGGCTCGTTTTCCTATCGTGATCTTAAGGTGGAAGATGATTGAACACTTAAGTGCCCTGAAATTCGCACTCGTCGGTGCAAGGAGTAGTGTTGTTGGCTGCTTGAATGGGCTTAAAGATGCCATCTAGCCGTTGACGACATGAGTATCAAAATGAGTCGTACGCTAAACAGTATCTGAAGATATAAACTAGGATGAGTCTGTATTCGACTGTACATAGTAGATATGTTGATGAGTGTTGTAACACTTGTATTTAATTAAATAATTTTTTATATTATGTACATTAAGTATTTTGCGATGATATGTGGATTTAGTTAATAATCGGGTAGAAAGAGTCGAATAAAGTCGGAAGATAAATAATATTAGAATTATTATTTATTTTAGGAGTTATTAAATGAATTGTTTGGATTTAATTATAAGTGTGAATTAGCAATTGAGGGGTATTAGTTAGTAGGAACCCAAACATGAGTTTTAGAAGCCCATTTATTCTATTAAGTTTTGTCAGAGTAGTAGTAGTTATCAAACAAAACCAAAGAACACAAACAGTCACGTAGCAGAGAAAGAGGAAAATAAGAAATAAGTGTTTTGTGCTAGTAGTCTGGAATTTGAAGGTTTGTAGTGTTAGAAGTTGCAGTTCACCGATCGAATTTTCGAGCTCCGTTCAATCCAAAGGTAAGGGGTGGGGTTCGACTAATATAATCGATTGTATGATAGTTGTTATGTGAGATAGGAGTTGTATGATTTTGCTGTTAATTTTGTGTATATGATGAAATTGTTAAAGCTGTGATGGTTATGTTGCATCCCGGTTGTTGCTGTTTATCGTGTCATTGTTTTGTGAAAATGAAATTGTAACGTTTGCTGTACTGAGTATGAATTTTGGGGTTAGGAATTGAAGTAGGTGTTAGAAATTTTAGTAAGAATCTGGAATGTGTACACCCTATTTTTTATTAGATTTTATTTAATTAGGATTATTTGATGTTTGATAATTGGTTGAGCATTTTATTTAATTATTGTTTGAGTGATGATTATTTAATTTTGTGGTAATATGTTATTTAGCTAATTAATAAATGATAGAATTATATTAGAATTAGCTATTGAGCTTAGGTGAATTAGAAATGAGAATAGTGGATGGGTTAAGCCCAATGAGATAATGAGAGTTAGAAGAGGATTTTATGGCTTAACCTAAATTAGGAAAAGATAGGAAGATAGAAAGAAGAGAAAAGAGGCATAGAGAAGAGAAGAAAAGAAAAGAGAAGAGGAAGTAGATTCTTGAAGAGGGTGGATTAAGAGCTAGAGGTAAGGGTTAGAATCCAAATTCTTGTAGAATCTATGATTGAGTAATGTGTATGTGTACGTTTTATCTTCAATCTTTGCAATTTCATGAAAATGTGTAAACCCTAACTTTTGTGCTAATTTCTATGGATTTACATGATTAAACATGATTTTGATGAATGTTATGGTTCAATAATGATTAATACTTGTTGTATTTGATGTTTATTAATATTTGGAAGTTATTTGGAGTAGTGGATTGTGTATTTTGCAGTTCTAAATGTTGTTGTTTTTTTTTGTGAAATCGCTGGTCTGTTAAGCGGCCCCAGGCTCGCTAAGCGGATGTTGTTTGTTTTTCAAAAATAAAGGGAGCTCGCTAAGCGGACCCAGCCCGCTAAGCGGACCCAGCCCGCTAAGCGGAGCCCAGTTTGTGATTCGCTACTATTTTTGACTGCTTGAAGCGGGGTTATTGAAATTTCAATTGCATAAGCACGCTTGAAGGTCGCTGAGCGGACCTTGCTGTATGCAACTTTTGCAAACTTTAAAATGTTGTATCTTTTGATCCGTAACTCCTTTTTATGCGCCGTTTGAAGCGTTAAAAAGCTATTGTGATGTTCTATATGACAGTATAGGATTGATTTGCACTTTATTGATTAATTATGATGTTGTATATGAAATAAAATGTAATTGTCTTATGTGTGTTATGTTTTGGTATGTGATGAATATCAATTGCTGGGATACTTTGTGGAGATATATTCATGATGTTTGAGATTGGATATATGATGTTTTTTATGCCTTATTGCAATTTTTATTTTGGTGCGTGAATCTTGTACAATTAGTGGATAATTCAATGTGTGAATTATTGAGGTATGCGGTATGTTAAGATTTGTGTGGATAATCTTAATTGTATATGTGTTGAGATAATTGTACATGAATTCATGGTTGGCTTTGAAATATAGGCGGTGAAACTTTGGGTTCACAAGATAGACGTTGACCCTTAATTGGAAATAGGCGTAGTGGCTTTAATCTTGTCCGGATTGGAAGTGTGGCTTGGATTCTAGATATTGAATCGGAAAGCGGTGAAACATTGGGTTCACATGGTACCACATGCACTGAGTCACATTCGTTACATTCGAGTCACATTGTGTGCTATGTGATTTCCTTGTATACATGTGATTTGTTTTGGTGTGATGATTGATATATGATATGTGAATTGCCTAATTGAGAAGTGTGATGAATTGTGAAATGTATGCTTTTTTATGTTGCATTTCCCATTATTATATTTTCTATGATAATTTGAATTCTCACCCTTGGTTGGTAACGTGCAGGTTCAGACGAGTAGTTGCTTGTTTGTGGCTTAGCCGAAGAGCTTCGAGCTTCGTTATTTGATTAGGTAGTGAGCCTATGATCTTGTCATTGTTACCCTAGGATTTCGACTTGCTAATAATGGCAAATAATCTCTAAGATATATGAGATTATTAAATAGTCTAAGGCAAAGCAGTCTGATTAAGAGGCTTTCTTAGTCGAGACTACTGTTCGACTAGAAAGTGCCATTATTGCCAGGGGTGGTTCGACTAAAATTGGCAAATTTGCCATGCATGGTCAACTAAAGTATGCAGAAAACTTAGGCGTTTTGCCAAGTATAGTTTTGAAGTCAGAAGACATCAGAAGTCAAAGGAAGCAGTTTTAGACAGTTTTCAGCAGTTTCTAAAGGACGCGTGGAAGCTTCACAGACGCAGATGTTGCATGTCGAGGACACGTGTTGGCTAGTAGTCAGTCGACCGTTAGTAGTAATTATTTTATTTTTACTATTTAAGCAAGTTCTAGATGAACAGTTTGGGGTCCGCATTTTCTACAAAAACACAAGTAAACTCAAATCTCTGTGCAATAATGAGTGACGAGTGCAACATTGGAATGTATGTATGCGTACCAGTTTAATTTATGCAATCATTTTACGTTATGAATTACTTTCAGTGCATATTTACTGCTTTTTATTGCTTTCATTTACTTTAAAGTCTTAAACTTCAGTGTGTACTTTTACTTTAAAGTTATTACTGCATTTAATACAAACCAGATACACGTACCATTTAATACTTTTACTTTACCATCTCTAAGTACTACGTCAATGTTGTCAATCCGACAACAAATAGACGAAAGTAACCATGAAATGGTGAATGCCCTTACTCAACAAATGGGAACTGTTTTTACTCCCATGATAAACAATACGAACCAAAGTTATGAAATATTGGCTGGACAAATGGCCAGAATAGCAGATTTCTTTGGAGCGCCCCCACAACCAAACCTTTCGACTCCGCAGGGGTAGAACGTAAGAGTAGTCAAAACTACGAGACATGGGGACCAAATTGAGCAAGAGATCCCTAGAGTACTACAAAGGCATCAAGATGCTGATCAGGTTCTTAAAAATATCCAGCAAGATGTCAATGTTGGACACAATAATATCTCTAATGTACTCGAACAAATTTTAGTTCATAATGGAATAAATGTAGGTTTGCATAGACCTAATTTTGTTTCCCCATTGTCAGAGTATGTAAGGCAAACAGAATTTCATAGGGGTTGGAAAATACCAAAATTTACCAAATTTGCTGGTGAGACTGGCGAATCGACAGTCAAACATATTGCTAGAATTCAGACAGAGGCGGGGGAATTAGCAAACAACGAAAATCTAAAGATGAAATATTTCCCAAGTTCTCTAACAAAAAATGCCTTTACTTGCTTTACGACCTTACCTCCACAATCTTTATTTTCATGGAACCAGTTAGAATGATTGTTCCATGAGCAATTTTATATGGGACAGTCGAAGATCAGTTTGAAAGAATTAGTCGGAGTTAGGCGAAAGGGTACAGAAGCGGTTGATGACTATCTAAACCGTTTTAGGTTATTGAAAGCCAGATGTTTCACACAAATCCCTGAACATGAGTTAGTCGAAATGGCTGCAGGTGGGTTAGATTATTCCATAAGGAAGAAACTAGATACCCAACATTTAAGGGATATGGCACAACTGGCAGACAGGGTACGTCAAGTCGAAAGGCTAAAAGCCGAAAAAGCCAGAGTTAGTAAATATCATAAAAAGGAGAAGATAGCTTATGTTACTACAAATGAGTTTGACTCTGATAGTGATAGTGAATACGAGGAAGGAGAGGTTAATGGGGATGAATAGAAGCCAGGACCACCATATATCTGTAAATTACTCAAGCCCTCAAAAGATAAAAATCCGATCGAAAGTAAAAATGAAAATTTTTCTAGTAAAACATATTCATTTGATATAACAAAATGTGATGAGATATTTGATTTGCTGGTTACTGATGGGCAAATTATAGTACCCCCAGGACTTAAAAATTCTCCTCTTGAACAAAAGAAAAAAAGAGGATTTTGTAAATTTCATAATTTCTTGGGTCATAAGACTTCTCAATGTGTCCTTTTCAGGGATTTGGTGCAGAAAGCTTTGAAAGAAGGAAGGCTACAGTTTGGAGAAAAACCAAAGTCATCAATGCAAGTTGATATTGATCCCTTGCAGGTCGAAGAAGCTCACTATACCGAGCTTGCTGAGGTGATGATGGTCGAGACTACTGATGGTTTCGGCGGAAAGAAAGACGGTGCTACTGATGGCAAAGTCTTGAACATGGTGTATCCTGAACCAAGAGAGAGCCTTCTGAAATTCCTTGAGAGGTGTCACAATAACAACTCTCAAGTTGGATTATGTCCAAGGTGTGATGATGTTTTCAATGTTGATGCTGCAAACAGAGTGAGGTTCGACCCTCGTCGAGGCAAGAATCGTCAGTTCCTGTATACAGGGGAAAATAGTGGTCGAAGGGCTAGAGAATATACAGGAAGCTATTTGAAAAGCCAAAGACTTTTTGCCCCAAGACGGATGTCCCTGAAGATAAGTAGGTGAAACCCATTAATTTCAGAGGAGGCAAACGTCCAGAATGGCAGATCCAAGGTGTTGGAGCAAATGCTGAAGGCTCTTGGACTGATAGTGGATCTAAGAGGAAAGATTACATATCTCCAAACTACAAAGGAAAGAATCCTATGACTCGAACGCAATGGAGGCGTTATCAGAGAAGCCATAAGAATGGGCAGGAAAGCTTGAAGATGATGCAAGCAGGTTTTTCTCATTATCATCCAAAACCTTTTCAGAGAAAGTTGACTGAAGAACAAGTTAAAGTGGCAAATGAGAGACTAGCTTCAGGAATGATCCTGGGAAAGAAGCTCATCAAAGAATTAGTCACGATGATACTCCGACTCTCAATACAGGAAAAGAGGCTGAGTATTCTCCATTGTCGGACGAGGAGGTCGATGACAACTTTGACATAGAATCAGATGAGTTGTTAATTGACTGTGGAATTGTATCTGTACTTCCAGCAGAGTTCGACAGAATTTCTGAGGTGTCTGAGAATGAAGATGATTTTCTTCCAGACGAAAATGTGGAAGACACACCTGTTTGTTATTATGTAATGGGAAAAGGAGTAGTGGAAGAACAAAAGGCTGTGTTTGAAAAGCCAGGTCGAGGAATGATGTATCATTTGAAGCCTTTATTCATAAGGGCAAAGGTAGATGGTGTTCCAATAAACAAAGTGTTTGTTGATGGTGGAGCTGCTGTGAACTTAATGCCCTATTCTTCACTTCAGAAAGTGGGTAAGTCTGACAAAGATTTAAGGCCCCATAATATGGTGTTGTCTAATTATGAGGGCAAGACAAGTGGAATACTTGGAGTGATTCAGGTAAAATTGGCTGTAGGTTCGACTGTCAGGTCAACCATCTTTATGGTGATTGCATCTCAAGCTAATTTTAAATTACTCCTGGGGCGAGAATGAATCCATGGCATAGGGGCAGTTCCTTCTACTTTGCATCAGCGTATGGCTATTTGGAGGCCAGATGGTATAGTCAAAAATGTTGAGGCTGACCAAAGCTATTATAAAACTGAGAGTGGTCGCAGGCATTTCGACCAGCATCTAGCAAATGTAATCCCTTGCTACAAAGCAGAAGAGGTGTATTCTTCTGATGAAAGTGTGTCTAAGTATCTGAACTTGGACCCAAATTATGGTTTCATTTGGAATAAGGAAGATCCCAATGAACCATTGAATCATTAAAGTCCTCCAGAGCAGAGGACAATAGTCAAAGACGATGAACACTGAGTCAGAATACCTGGCTCGAATAACGGCTTATTTGGCCGAATATAAGAGAAAAACGGCTTTAGAAGCCGAACTGGAGAAAAACATGGCTATTGAGGCCATGATGGTAAAAAATGAAAACAATCAAGAAGTCGATCACCAGGTCAAAAGATTTGATGGGATATGTCGCACGCTCGCGAAAAATGAACAGAGTCGCCACCAATATATTTATCCCATAAGGGAAAGGAATATCAGAAAACCTAACAAAGGAAGGAACAAGGTCTTGCGACCAGAGAATCAAGGTACGGGAGTCGGTTACGCAAGGGGAAGGTGCTAGCACCCCTCACGCCCATCGTACTCGATGGTATCCACCTATGTTTGTTTCTATCTAAAGGGTGTATAACTATGTCTATGTCTAAATGCGAAATGAATGCAAAATGTAGGGGAAATAAAGAATTGTACTCGCACGGGCCCTACCCCGCTGCCTACGTATCCTTTTCAGGAATCAGAGTTACCGTAGCTCGGCTCACGATTTTCTGTTTGTTTTTGTGTTTTTTATTGGGCGGCGTCAACGTTCACGTTCTTGCATAAGGGAAGACCTACGATGCGTACGAACGAAAATGACATTGTCCTTAGGTGCCAACGAGGCAAAAGAAAAAGAAATGCTTGGTTTGTGTCTTTTAGGATAGATGAGTGGTGAACAGTTCCCAATACCGGGCCACTTACCACTTTCTCTACTTTGCTTTAGTCTGAACCATTGTTAGGTGTTTTAAAGTGTTTTTGGTTGTGTATTTTTTAAGGGGAGTTTACTTCACGATTCGAATCACATAAAATGTATAATGATCGAGAAGCAGACTAGGGAATGAATCCCACTCACTTCCATCCCATTATGTAATGTTTGAGAAACAGATTAGAGAATGAATCTCACTCGTTTCTCTCCCATTAATTAATGTTTGAGAAACAGATTAGGGAATGAATCCCACTCGTTTCTCTCCCATTAAATAGTGACCGAGAAACAGATTAGGGAATGAATCCCACTCGTTTCTATGCCACTAAGTGATTGAGAAATAGATTAGGGAATGAATCCCACTCATTTCTCTATCACTTGCTTAATGTGATTCGCATCTTCCTTTTATTAATGTTTTAAAGAGTTGAAAAGAAAAAGAATGCCATAGGAAACTAATCCTAAATTCTAATCTAAGTTGTTCTAATTCTATTCTAAAATCTAGATTAAAATCTAAGGGATATCACAAAAACAAGCCTTTACCAATCAAGGGCATTTGGACATTTCACAATTGAAAAATTATTCACAAAAGAAAGAATTAGGACCTAAGTTCAAAATATTCACAAACAAAATTTTATTCGATTTTATAACCATTTTTGGAGTTTAAAACAAGAAGCAAAGTATTTTATTATTCACTAGCCAATCAATACTCAAAGGAAATCTCAATTAAAAAAACTAATTACAAAAAATACTTCTAAAAATTTTCTAATTGGGTGAAAAAACATTTGTCATGTTTTATAAAAAAAATTATGCAAAGAGAATAAAAGAAAGAAAAAAAATTCTATTTGTTTTCTTGTTATCAGCATGGGGGTGCAGGAGCAATTAAAGCTTGAACTGAATTCTTTACAAATGGCATATGGGCCTGATTAAGAGGGGTGCGAGAATCAGAAGTGGCGCAAGGCCCTGTCTCAAAACGTGGCCCAGACTGTTTTGTTATTCCATTTTTATTTCATTTTATATTCAGCCTTTTATTTTATTATAGTCTCTTCTTTTATCAAAACGTGACGTACATGCATGCTGTATCTTTCATCAATTGGTCAAAAATGCTTTCAAGTGGAATGAGACAAAATAGTGCACAAGCGAATCATACGATGCCACGTCACAGATCAATCATTTGAATGAAGACAAAATGGAATCAATTGAAAAATGTAAACCAACAAGAACACGCCACGTCACCATGAAGGGACCAACGCCATGCATCACACGCAGGCGCCGGAAACAGACGCCGATCGTCTCCTCCGGCTTGCCACCATCGGAACCGCGCTACACCGGCCTAAAACCTAGCCAAATCACTACCGTCCCCCTCGGATTTTCGCGTAGATCACAGATCTACCATTATTTTTCAACAATTCCTACTCTAAATAACAGATCGATAGCAAATGCAAAGCCCTAATTCGAACACAGATCCACTAAAACGTACACCAATGGCACAGGGATGGATTATACGATGCAAGATGTTCAAGAAGCGACCTATTCTACCTATTAAACATACAATCATATCGAACAGAACTACACTTACTCAAACAAGCATTCAAGCGGATATTACTAGCGTTAATCACATTCCAGATGCACACATAATCTATACCTGTTGCTAACATGCTCGGCAATGGATTTGAGAACGTACCTGAAACTGTTTTTGAATGATTATCTTCGCAAGACCTCAAGTTTTCAGATCTGGATCTTGAAAGTGACGCTAATGTTTAGTCCACTCGAGAAGCAAATCCAGTTCCTTGTAGCAGCCTTTGAAGTCTGAACAGAGGTGATCCTTACTTGAAACACGCGATAATGAAGCTATATGAAGACGTAATGATGATGACGCTTCGTTGAATCTTGATGAGCACAGAAAAAGAGAATCTGGAGGCTTAAGTCATGTTAGTTACAATGGCGAGATTCAATGGAGGTTTATGATGGTTGAAGTATGGTGACCGGAGTTTGCTGGTGTAGGCGGTTAGGGTGGCACCGGAGTTGGTTATGGTGGTTGGTTGAAGATGAAGATGAGAGAGGGTGGAGTAGAGAGAAGAGAGTGATGAGAGAATGGGAGAGTTGAGTGTGAGAAGAAAATGAATCCTCTGAGACTTTGAGAAGGGTTTTCTTTATATAGCATGATGGTGTATGGTTGTGTTTGGTGTGGTGAGGAGTAGCGGATCTTTTCTCTACAAAACTTAGGGAACACGCAAGTTTCTTTTTGGTAAACTCTCTCACGCTTTTGGATGGCTCAGACTGATGCATGGTTCGTTATGGAAGTACCGGATGCTGCTTACGTATACACTGTTGCCACTTATCTCATGCCAAGCCTTTTGCAAAACAAACTGTGCAGCCCTCTTTGTGGGCTCATAGATCCTTTCATGACTCATCATTTGACACAAATAAGGGCTCACAACGCAGGGGACATGGGATAGAGCCTTTTTTATGTTGATGCTTTAGAGAGAAAACAAGTGTAACACATTCAAAATCAGCTTGCAAACCGAATGATTCCCCACTGCATACCCAGGGCATCCGTGACCTAGCTTCTGGCCCTTATTCTTTGGCAAAAGTTAACTTGATCAGGGCACGACTTCCAGACCATATATCTCGCCTATCACTTGTTCAATTGATATAGTATATGGCTTAATGGAAAGGAGACGTGGCAAAGAGTAATATGGCTCCACACTCATTCTCAATGGACTTTTGTAGACTTTAATAATTAGCGTTAAAAGTAGTCTGCCAAGTGTTCGACGTAATGTCTCATGCATGCCATGGGTTTTGACTCCTGTACTTGGCAACGCGTGATTTGATGAAGAGATGACTTTGAGCCCTTATATTTTGATCAATACGTATTCAATCAACACAACCCATAGCCCATTGGGAAGAACACATGGCGAGGAAGATAGAGACCTCAATAATTCCTTAAAAAGATCTTTAGAATTTCCTGAAACTCAATTGGAAAATGGCACACTACATGTTTGAGCAAATGCCTGTGCTAGCATGACAACTTGTCTGGAAGCTTGACTTGACTCAGTGAAAATCTTCAGACTTTGCGTCTCTGTAACTCACGAACCATGCTTCAAATGGAAAAACACTCAACTACAAATTTGTTCATCTCCATGAGATGAACAATATTGATGTTGAACATTTTCTGAAATAATGCATAGATCCACGTGAAATCAAGTTGGGAAGTGAACTGGTCAACCATTCTCAAAATTTCAGAAATTTCACTAAGTGTAGAAGTTTCTATTTTAGGATTTTCTCATTTTAACTAACTTTCCCAAAATGGTAAATTTTAGTTAAAACTTGATTTTATTCATTTCATTGACTTTATTTGACTGGTTTTCCACCAAGAGTCGATATTTGAATAATTTTCCCGATTTTGACCCAAAAGTCAACTGTTCCGATTTTTCCGACTATTGATGAAATTCCCGATTAAATCTCTTCCACTCACATCCGGTCAACCAAACACATTCACACAGTCAGTATGAGAAGTTTTCCACACATAGAAGCCACTTCTGATTAAATGTTGACCAGAAAGTCAACTGGTTGACTTTGGTCAACGAAGCCCCGATTTAAAGAACCAGATGATTTGCAAGCTCGTGCCCTCTAATCAATGCCCTGATTTGAAACAAAAAGACACCCCAATCCAGGAGGACTTCAATGAACAGAGAGCCACATGATTATACTTCAGTTTCCACATTCTTTGATCAAACTTCTTTGCAATGGAGTTTTCTCTTGCTAGCCTTTGAATAGAACCTATGATATGAATGCATGGGTATGGATTATGACCTAAGTGATGTATGTACATGAGTGCAAAGCCTAAGCCAGTTAGAAGTTAAGGGGTAGGACAAATTTGGGGTATGACAGCTGCCCCTATTTAACCGTCTTATACCTGAAGGTGAGATTGGCGCTAGCCTTTCGCGCATTCAAGGTAAAAGAGGATTAAATACCAATACCAAAAATTTGTCTTGAAAAGATGGTGTAAATGTTATCCTTTTTTTTTTGTTTTTGATATTTGCTGGGGAAAGAGAATTTTTGTTTTTTCTGATGGAAATTTATGGTGAGTAATTGGGAGAGGGGTGATAGCTTGTAACGTAGCCAGGGTGCCAATACAAGGTTCTCAATGGAAATGGTTGTTGTATGAAACTGCAATTTGATAGGATGATAGGATCTACGATCCACAAGAATAAAAAAGATGAGGATAAGGTCAACGGACCTACGATCCACAGAAATACGAAGGATGAGGATAAGGTCAACGGACCTACGATCCACAAGAATGCAAAGGATGAGGATAAGGTCAACGGACCTACGATCCACAAGAATGAAAAAGATGAGGATAAGGTCAACGGACCTACGATCCACAAGAAATGCAAAGGATGAGGATAAGGTCAACGGACCTACGATCCACAAGAATTGAAAAGGTGAGGATAAGGTCAACGGACCTACGATCCACAAGAATGCAAAGGATGAGGATAAGGTCAACGGACCTACGATCCACAAGAATTGAAAAGGTGAGGATAAGGTCAACGGACCTACGATCCACAAGAATTGAAAAAGATGAGGATAAGGTCAACGGACCTACGATCCACAAGAATTGAAAAGGATGAGGATAAGGTCAACGGACCTACGATCCACAAGAATGCAAAGGATGAGGATAAGGTCAACGGACCTACGATCCACAAGAATTGAAAAAGATGAGGATAAGGTCAACGGACCTACGATCCACAAGAATGCAAAGGATGAGGATAAGGTCAACGGACCTACGATCCACAAGAATGAAAAGAATGAGGATAAGGTCAACGGGCCTACGATCCACAAAGGATGAGGATAAGGTCAACGGACCTACGATCCACAAGAAATGAAAAGATGAGGATAAGGTCAACGGGCCTACGATCCACAAAGGATGAGGATAAGGTCAACGGACCTACGATCCACAAGAAATGAAAAGATGAGGATAAGGTCAACGGACCTACGATCCACAAGAATGAAAAGAATGAGGGTAGACAACGAGGCCGGAGCATGAGAAGATTATTGAAAACACTTAGGCTGGGGATTGAGAAAACCAAGTATCGGCACCGTGGGTGGAGGAGATTTGCAATGGAGTAGCAGATATCAATTAGAGTTTGTAAGGGCATTTTATGTGAGGATGTATCATTGTCCTGATAGAGGGATGATTTGTATTATCTGGCTTATGCTTTGTATGCATGTTTGACTTTTTCTATGGCGTAATGTTCCGTTTTGGCGGATATGCTACGCTTTCGTGGATGCAATGCTATATGCAATGAGTACTATATGCAGAGAGTGCCAAATAAAGGCCATTGGTGGAACAGAAGAGTAGGATCATTGGGGTCTGTCGCCTTGTGATCTTGAACCATCATCATGAATTGATATTGGAACCCTACAGTACCAAAGATTATTGGTAACTGCGTTGAGGGTTGGAACATAGCCCTGCTGGGGATGAAATGATTTTGCTTGACTTTCCTTACATCCTAAGCTGCTTGGGGAATCACGAGTTTTGAGAGACCACTCTTCGTCTGCCATGTGGGAGAGGGATATGGACCTTTTCAGGTGCCCCATGCTTACCAGTACTGATGAATTATACTCTGGAACTTTCACGTGGGATGATGATGACCTTTGTGACATACTATGAGCCAAGATGACGGCTAGAACCTGCAACCTGCACAGAAGACAACGTTTTGACGCAAATGGTGCCCCCTAGAGCACTTTTATATTTATGTAACATCATGTTTCGTTTCGAATTTGTGATTATTGCCCCCATGTTTTCAATGCAATGTTTAATAACGAATTAAATCACACCTCGCATGCGTAAAAAAATGGAAAGAAAGAAATAAAGCTTTTGCATCGAAAGACCATTTTATTGATGGAATGCCTGTAAATAGGCTTCTGTACAAGGAAGCAACTCCTAAATGAGGTAGTTGCGAAAAGAAAAATAAAAAATGCAAAGAGCAAAATGGCAAAGAAAAGTGCTCGGATTTCCATTAAAACTGATATTGCTACAGTTCCCATATCCTCGATCCTCTCAATGCTTTGCTTCAGAAGGATAGTGGTTGGATTGATCTGTCCGTTCTACCAAGGGCGTATAGTGGTCTTTGTGAAGGATATTCAGACTGCAGCCTCTCGCTTTTGATCCCTAACTTTTGCCTGGATCGCCCTTTCGGGTTTTCAATCCAGCGGGATACCCCTTTTTTGCCTAAGTCGCCCTTTCGGGTTTTCAACTTAGCGGGTTATTCTTTTTTTTTTGTTTTATCCCTAATTTTTGCCCAAACCCTTCTGGTTTGCCGGGATGCCCTTATTTTTGCCTAGGTACGTCGACCTAGCGGGTCTTTTATGCGTAGTATTTTTTGACTGAGTCTGAATTGACTGGAAGCGGAACGTCTTCCCCATCCATCTTTGTCAGGATTAAAGCACCACCTGAAAATGCTTTCTTCACAATGTATGGTCCCTCATAGTTGGGAGTCCATTTACCTCTTGGATCGGTGTGAATTGGCAAGATCTTCCTTACGACTAGGTCACCTGTGTGGAATTCTCGAGGCCGAATCTTCTTGTCATACGCTTTCTTGATCCGCTTTTGGTACAACTGGCCATGGCAGATAGCAGATAAGCGTTTCTCCTCAATTAGATTGAGATGATCAAGCCTCGTTTGAACCCATTCAGTTTCATCGAGTTTGGCGTCCATCAAGACCCTCAACGAAGGAATTTCCACTTCGACAGGTAGTACGGCCTCCATACCGTAGACAAGAGAGAAAGGGGTTGCCCCAGTTGAAGTACGAACCGAAGTTCTATAGCCATGCAAAGCAAACGGTAACATTTCATGCCAGTCTTTATACGTTCTAACCATTTTCTGGACAATCTTCTTTATATTCTTGTTAGCAGCTTCGACTGCGCCGTTCATCTTTGGCCGATAGGGTGACGAGTTGTGATGTTCA